>NC_057805.1:83248549-83560797 GCF_018294505.1 Triticum aestivum
AACGGTGGGGGCCCGGGCGCGTGGCACTTTTCCCCCTCAATTAACCAAAATAGGAAAGAGTAGGGCCTGTCTGAAATCGGGCGCTGAAACGCGCGCGCGTCAGATAGCAACGCCTTGCTTTGTGTAAAGTGAAAACTCGAGCCAATCAAACTGCTTGAACCAACTATAATGGAAATGCCGACGATGTTTTGATGGGTCGTCATTATATGGATACTCTCTCATGTATGGCATGTATTGGCCTTCTTAAATATAGAATTGGTGTGCTTCATTCCACTTCTCAAGAGGGAGTTCCCAAATCTGTTACGATTTGCAATGTCTTGCTCATATGGTGTGCTTCTGATTCTTTCTTGTTGTAGAACTTCTACATATGCCTCAATATTTTGCTCGAGGGTTTGCATATCAACTGAACTAAGATTGGGGACATTGCGTCCAGTAGGTTGTATTGGCTAGAAAAATTACTTATCGGTGGTGTCTTCCTCCTCATGACCTATACAATTCTAATATTAGTACAAAGCAAATATGTAATCTGTAGTTGATCTATCAAGTGACAAAATATACTAAGATCAAAGATAATAGCACAGCCGGCTGCTGGCTATATAGCAATGCCACGTCATCATAAAGCCTTCTCTCATATAGTAGTCTGGCGTTTTGACTGGCTATTAGCATGGCTCCATTTAATATGAAGTATTTATTGCTTGCAGGTGCATATGATCTGCTGTGATCTACAGTAAACAACATCTTTGTGGCATCATATACATGCCATCCATGCAACCAGGAAATAGGAAGACTGACTGGCATTTAGGCAACAAACATATGTCATACAGCATCATAGTACTCCAAACATGTCACACAGCATCATACTACTCCATAGCATCATGAGTAATTACTTAAGATTACATAAGTCTTTAAGAAAGCATTCAGCAAACATAATAGATAACATCTCCGGCAAACAAGCCGTTCACGACCACAAGCAACAATCATAGTTTTGATCTGGACGATGACAAAAGTCACAAAGCATGGAGGGTACTATAAGTAACAGCTGCCGCAATCACCACATCACAGCTCACTCCTGAAATAAAAATGCATGTAAGATATCAAGGTTACAGTAAAAAAAAGGAATATGAACATGCAGATATCAATATCCCACCATGATTAATTATGATGTCTGTTTTGAAACTTATGCCAGATATGCTCGACTAAATCACTTTTAAGTTGGGCATGCTGTGGACGAGCACGAATAGTAGCTTTTCTACGCAACACATCTGCGAAACATAGATTACCACCAACATTCACTTCGGGAGGTAGAGCAAATGAAGCCCCCGGAATCTCATTCAAGTCAATATGAATTTTTGCCTGCTCTCTCTCATCTTCGATTATCATATTGTGGAGAATCACACAAGCCCTCATGATCCTTCCAACACTCTTTCTCTTCCATAGACGTGCAGGCCGACGGACAATGGTAAAACGGGACTGTAATACCCCAAAAGCGCGCTCGACATCTTTCCTTGCCCCTTCTTGCTTCTGGGCAAACAACTTGTGCTTCTCTATTTGGGGAAGTGGTATAGTCTTTATGAAGGCAGCCCATTCTGGGTATATACCATCAGCAAGGTAGTAACCTGCGGTATACTCATTCCCATTGACAAAAAATTGGACTTGAGGGGCTTCTCCTTTCAGTGCATCAAAAACAGTGGGGATTGATTGAGCACATTCAGATCATTATTTGACCCAGCAACTCCAAAAAAAGCATGCCAAATACGAAGGTCCTGGGAAGCAACGGCTTCTAGGATCATCGTTGGTACTCCATAATCGCCGCGGGTGAATTGCCCCCTCCATGCAAGAGGACACTTCTCCCATCGCCAATGCATGCAATCAATGCCGTGTTCTGAAAGTAACTAAGGTAACCACCAGGTGGGTGAGAATCCACTCCCCTGCTCAACGACATAAAGAAGCGAAGAGCGATCAGCACCGAACTACATGCAAGTATATACTCAAATTTGTAAAATCTGAATACAATACATTTGAGATGCATACTAGTTGATCACAGCAACTATTTAAAGGAAAAATAATCTGAAATGATCACAACAACTATTTAAAGGAGAAATCTGAATTGATCACAGCAACTATTTAAAGGAAAAAAATCTGAATTGATCACAGCAACTATTTAAAGGAAAAATAGTTTATATATATATATATATATATATATATATATATATATATATATATATATATATATATATATATATATATATATATATATATATATATATATATATATATATATCATACACACTATCATGTGGAAACTGAAAAGTTACACTACACTGCAATCCAAGATTCAGCAAACGAGAAGTCACGTGCTCCTGTACATCAAAGAAAGATCATCTAGCAGAAGGAACTTTTCTTTTACTATCATTACTAAGCTACTAAAAATGAACTCTGAAAATAGACAGTAGAGTAGTAGATAGATTTCTGATGTTGTATCATCTAACTAGCATATCATACAAGTGTGTCAGCAGCTCTAAGAAATGACACCACGATTCAGAGTTGAGATAAGCAATGGAGAAAATTCATACCATACTTGTGGATCAGAGTAGTCCATATTGCCAGCCATGTACCAAGGTGATGTAGAGTCACCGATGCAAGCAGGCGGTGCCCAGCAAGGACCTTGAGCCGTAGGACCCGATTCACTTGGTTGCTGCAGACTAGCCGCCAGAGACTCTTGTGGTCTTGGGGGATCCAAGTGCTTGTTCTCTGCTTTGAAGGGAAGGCCGACGGGATCCCCGGCGGCGGGGCGGACTTAGGCGCCGTCGAGACCAGCAGATGCGCCGGCGGCGGGACCAGGAGATGCGCCGGCGGCGGGGTGAGCAGAGGCGCTGGTGGAGGGGCTTCACGAGGTGCCAGCGCGCGCGTCCGTTTGGACTGCTGACCCATCTCCTTGATGTGCGCCGGCGACAGTTCTAGGGTTCGGGAGAGGTGGCGATTTGGGGAAATTTGGAAGGCTTGATTTGGCGCGAGGAAGCTATTTGGGGCGACGGCACGGGCTGATTTTCGCGCGCGAAGGAGGAAGGAGAAGCGCGGGAGGCGGGAGAGGCGCAGGGGATCGAGAGCGCCGGCTCTAGCGCTCGCCACGGGCTGCAAGCGGGCGCAAAGCTCTCGTATCTTGTGCCGCAGCCCGGCGCTTGACGAAGCGCCCGTTCGCTTCTCTCTCCCTCTTTCTCTCCTTTCCAGATGTGATTTGGCTGACGTGGAAGGGCTTATAGCCAGCTGAGTCAGCCTTATTATACTTGCTCTAATGGAACGTATAAACACCGCTGCACTACCCGCCATTCTGGAGGCTTTGCGGGCGCTGAGCTTCGTCATCCGTTGGATTTTTTTACTTTCACTGATTTTTACCTGCTGGCGTTTGGTCAGCCGTTGGTCCTTCTGTACATCAGCAGCAGCTTCACAGGTCAATGCCAGGTGGGGCTCGTTACCTGTGGGGTCGAGAGAATCATGTGAGGTTGCTTTGGTTTTGCGTGAGTGAATTGGGGGATCGATTTCACCGCGGTGGTCCCCGTCCTCCTCGATCCCCACATCCCTCCTCCCCACCAATCCCCCGTCTCCTAAAGCCCCGCACCCCTCCTCCCCTGCTCTCGCACCCCGCGTCGGGCCGCCGCCGTTTCTCTCGGTCTGCTCGGAGGGACGGAGAGGGTGAGTCCATGGTCAGATGAGGGAGGAAGACAGATGACGGGGTGGATCGGGTACTCGAGGAGGACGCCAAGGCCCAGCAGTCTCCCCCAAATCTCGTCGCCTCGGGCGTGGAGGCGAGCTTCCCGGCGACGTAGGCGTAGCGCCGCCAAGAGGTCAGCAACGAGGAGGTTCACCAGTCCGTTTCGTCGTCCTCGTCCCTAGGCGTCTGTTGCTGGAGAGAAGGACGCCAAGGCCCAGCAGTTTGTGACGGCCCCACCGGACGACGGACCCGGCGGGACAGCGGGCTCTAGCTTTCTCTCCCTTCTTCTTCATCTGGACAGAGAATGGTGAGATCTTACGTACTACATCATGTTGATTTTGTCTTCTTGTTCATGGCTAGGATTTGCAGTGTAATTTGGTGGTTATTCTTTTGCTGGGACTCTCCTGCAAAGACTCTGCTCAGATGCATAGTCAGGCAACTCACCGGAGAGAGCTGGGATGGAGGCGACTCTGAGGAAGATGAAGGCCAAGAGCGGTGCCGCTGCCGGGGAGAGGAGGCCGGTGCTGTCGAGGACAATACTGCTCCTCTGCGCCTGCAGCTTCATCCTTGGCGTGCTCTTCACCGACCGGTGAGCCCTCTCCTCTCCCCCCAGATTCGTTTTCGCTTGACCCTCTTCCTAGCGGAGTCCTTGCTCTCCCCGCTTTCTTTTTCTTGGATTCGTTTGAAAGCTCGCCGATGGAGTGCTCTGCTCGCCGTAGGCCTGCAACTGATACGTGTTCTATGGCGATGGTTTGGTCAGGTTCAGAGCGATGCCGGATTTAAAGAGCCAGGTGGTGGCGCAGCTGCGGTGACAGGAAGAGGAGCTGCAGATCGTTTCTGAAGATTTTGTTGCGATCGACAGCATCCATTTTTTGGCTCCTGGTTTATTTCAGAAAAAGAACAAACGAGGTTTTTGAAGATAATATAAAATCATGTTATTTTTTAAAGAGCGAGTTATGGAGTGAAAATGGATATTTTAATAAGAAGATAATCCTGATGTTCTTCAGTTTCCTCTTTGGTTTGTAATTCTGTGAACATCCTTTCTTGATTTCAGAAACCATCCTACGACAGGGACGTGATGGGGAAGTGGCAAAGACTCATGAGGCCATACAGTACGTCGACTTGATTTTTTTTTTCGCGAATACGCTAAGGATACGTATCTTTCCATTGATAGAACGGGAGTGTTTACAGCATGGGATTAGGACGACACACTATGCCATGTACACAAAAGGGAGGCATGGAAGTGGACGTTGAGCAAACAGACGGGGTTCCTCATCCCCAAGAAAACCCTAGCCTAGCGCTCTGGGATGATGTTGGTGATCGCGCCGGCGCCGGCCTGGGCCCAAAGGCGCGCTTCGTCCTTGATGGTGGAGCACAGGTGGGAGACAGAGGGTCGGTCCCCGTCGAAGGTGCAGCTGTTTCTATGCTTCCAAATCCACCAAGCGGTGAGGATGATGAGGGAGGATAGGCCTTTACGCATGGCAGCGGGCGCGAGAGCACAAGAAGAGGCCCAACGATGCAACACCTGCTGGCTGGCTGCTCCTTCTCCCGCCAGGTGTGGTACGATGTTCTTGCTTGGGCTCGCTTCCCCACCGATCTGCCGACCGGAGACACCGACTAGAATATTGAAAAATGATCTGAATTGTTTGCACTTCTGCGTTATATATCTATTGGGGGACTAATTGGTATATATCATAATTGTATCTAGATATTTAGACAAGTTGATCGCCACGCTGCAGATGGAGTTGGCAGCGCGGTTCAGCAAGCATGAGCTGCTTGAGAGTGCGGATGGCAAGGCAGGAAAGGAAAAAGGCTTTTATGGTGATCAGGATCAATACCGCGTTCAGTAGCAAGAAGCGCCGTGATTCTGTCAGGGAGAGATGGATGCCTCAAGGTTCATTACTTTGCAATGTTGTCTCCCTTGTTTTGGCTGTTTTGGCCTAGCTGTTGCTTTCTGCATTTCTTGTTCTTAGTTAGATCGATGCAGAGGGATGTGTTTTTAATCAACTAGGATTATGACGTGCAAATAGCAAGGAAATAACAGAGAAATGTGCAAGTACGAAATCAAGGGATCAGATAGGATCATCTATCGTCCCAGCAAATAGAATCAACTAAATGTGATTTTTTATCATCATAACAACTAGAATAATCAGGTAGGTTTATTTAACATCATAGCTGCCTTGGGTCATACAGTTTGTTTGTTGCCTGCATACTTTCTTCTAAGAGTTGAGCTATTTAGATTGGGGTGGATCATTTAGTTGTCTGGCATTTATTTTTATTTCACCACATATATCTCATCGTTGTTTATCAGATGAGAAACTCAAGAAACTGGAAGAGGAAAAGGGAGTCGTCATTCGATTTATGATTGGGCATAGGTAAGGTTACTGGCACTAAGGTTCAATATATAATAACTTGTTTGCTGAAAAAAAATCATAAGATGAGGTCCCGTAAAAGACAAATCGTAACATAGAACACATATATTGTAAATATCTCCATGGAAAGCTTACATATTTTAGACAATAAAAGGAACCCGTAAAGCCTCAATGTTATAAACAGGTGCAGATGGGGTTTCCCTAATTCCCTATCTTTAAACAGGACACCACTTGTCTAATTGCTACAGAGTTAGAAGTAATGGAAGTAGATAAGGACATAAATCTGCTATTCGTTGTGCAGCTATGAGTCAACTGTGCATGAACTGAAAAGGGAAGATTGAACAAGTTCTGAGCTGCTATCTGGAACCATAAGTATGCAAGTTTTACAAAATAGTTTGGATGAAAAAGCAAAACAATACAAGGAGCCTGCGTAGATGCACATATTTTTGATGAATAACACTCATTTTAGTGTTATATCTCAGCTTGTATGTCAGTAAGTGTGTAAGTTTAGTCTAATACTCGCTTTTCTTTTTCCTCAGATCAAAAGCCAAGGATTTGTTGGGTGATAGCTTGATTCTAAGGCATTAATAGATTTACAACACTTCCAAAAATTTACTGGCATTTTGTATTATATTTATTCAAGTCGCTGATTGATTCTTGACCATCACTTGATCAACTATATTCATTTTCTAATACAAAGCCACTTCGCTAATTATCTTATGACTATTGAAGGGTTTAAAATATTCAGGTATTTCAAGTGACCAACAAGTGTTATTTCAGTAATTTGAAATCTCCTGTATTCAGAGTTTAGTCAACTCTTAGTCATGTTCTTTAATAATCATTAGGTCTAATAAAAGTTTAGAACGATGCACTATTTTCCTGAATTTTGACTAGGCAAGTGCATCTTTGGTTGCGCCGATCGGATCGGATTCAATGCGTACATCGTATTGATGGACTGCTGACCGCTTCATCTGGTGTTTCCTCTGTCGTGTGAGTTGCATGTTGTTTTGAGAGCTTGAAGCAAGCAGAAAGCCGATGGAGGGGCTTAGGGATGATGAAAGCATTAGTGACGACATCAGGCGAGAGAGTATCGAGACTGCAAATCGCTTTCCTGTTTCTGCATTTCTTACTGTATATGTAACTTTGGCAGTATTCAGATCGTATAGCCTACGGGGAGCAGTGGAAAACATAATTTGTTGATGCTTAAAATTTGGAGTGGTATGTTTGATACATCTGCACTGTTGACACGGTCTTCTTTAATGAATAACAAGGTAGTACAGTAGAATTGTAACTTTAGAGCCCTGCAAACTGTCTGTGCAAATTATGATGCTGGTTTATAGAACTAAATTTGTGGTGTGCCTGTATTTTATCTTTAGTTGTAGGTTTCTCGGAAGCTTTACTGTGGGCTGTGTTACTTGCCAAACAAGTTCTAAGCACAAGTCAGATCCTTTCATGGCTTCCCTTATAAGATGATATACAAGGAAGTTTATTGCTTAGTGTAATTAGACAAGTGCTTGGATTATTCTGTAGTGAAAATAATGTGATTTTCCATCTTCTTTCTGTTCTTAGATCAGCTCACCTTAGGCCTTAGCCATACAAAGTAATTTGTGAAGATATATGTTCCTTAGTTTGATCCCACCTTCCCTGATTAAACATATGTCGTTACTCGATTTGATTATTGTATTAGTGTCTCTTAAGTTCGCTGGAATCGCTTGATGTTTCCTTTGAATTTAGAAGAAGGGACTCCAGCCATAAGATTCTTAAGTTCGTTGGCTTTGCGGCCGCATCATGGCAAGACGGCCACAAGGCAGCTGTTGCTTCCAGGCACAGAAAGGCCACCGATCGGATCAGCACGCAGGAAACCCGTTCGGATCGCCGCCGCAAGCCTCACTTTAGCAACAGATCAACCTCTGCACCTACATCCACTTCGATAGGCCGTTAGTCAAAGTTTATTTCAAATTTCAATCTAGAGTAGTTACACTTTTTCGCCTCTGCCTGCCTGCTTCTTCTAGCAGAGTTGCATTTCTCCTATTTTCAAAGCTTCAAATAACTCGATTTGATTAAAAATCATTCCTAGGGGAACCCAGCCGGAAGTTTTGATGATCATTGCACATGGGGTAACAAAGTAAAGCTTTACAAAGATCAAGTCAGAAAATTGAAGCGTCTCATCTCTGCGAAAAAGTCACACATCAATTGTTACATTTGCCACATGAGCCTTCAAGTACCTATGGAAGTATACCATGCAAGCATTACGCGACAATGACACTCTCTTTATTCCTACGTTCACACCTTCTGAAAACCAGTCAGACTAAGATGACTAAATAAGCTCTACAACTGCCTATGTATGTGTTTCTGTAAAACGATCAACCTCACTCTACTATATGTGATAAATTCACATTGCATTATGTTTGTAGCTACATCCCCTACCTATTCACTACTAACATCGCTACTAACTGGCTTCTTGCGCCATTGGCGCAACCGGGTCATCTAGTAACTACTAACAATTAATTAATTGGTTTCTGTAATTAAATTGACAGCTGTAGCAGTATAAATCTGTTATCTGTAGACAATGATACCTTAATCTCTGATTCACGGGATCAAGTTAAGAATTTGTGGCGGTGTCGTTCGGCTGGCCATAGTCCATAGACTCGTAGAATTGTACTCCATTGATGTGCGGCAAGCAACAGCTTCGCTAATCACCGAGCGACGACTATGTCACGCCCGGCGGCCGGCGACAATGAAGCCCTAGCGTGTCGGGCACATCCTCACCACGGAAAGAGTCTAAGAAGTCGGCTCAACGTGTGAGTTTTTGTGTGTGCATTGATCGATTACGTGATGTATAGCCAATGGCGGATGGTGCAATTTGTTGTCTTTCTGCTTCATTCTATAATAGAATGAGGCGGGGGAAACCCCTTTCAAAGAAGAAAAAATGGTGGATGGTTTGGACAAGAGGTCAATGTTTTTCTCTCTAGGGCATCTCCAACCTCGACCTGCACACATCTCGTATCAGTCCGGACTGAGTTGTTCAGACCGCGAAAGCCACATCCAATACGGTCATGTGACAGTCCACGGCGCGGTTCGGACGCGTTTTTTCCCGCAAACCGAACACAACGTGGAGGAGGTTTGCGGGAGTTCAGACCGCTGTCACGCCCGCTTCTGACCGCGCTGGCCCACCAAAAATCACTCCCCTCGCCCCCGCGCGCTTCCCACCCGTCGCTCAGCTGCTTGCATTCATGCCGCTGTAGAGCGCGCTGCTCCACATTGAAGGCGGCTCGGGGCGGACGCGACCTCTCAGTGCCTCCGCCATTGAAGCGGCGCGCCGGTCGAGGGCGCCGCCCGCTGCATGCTCAGCTGAACACGCCTCCTCGCCGCATTCAAACGCCTCCATTAAACCCCGTGAAAGCCGAGAAACTTACTGCGGCTACACGTCCGTTCACGAGTGGACTGGCATTAAATGCAAGCCCGAGCAAGCTCCTCCCGTCCGTCTTCTATTTAAACAAGGTCAGACGCCGGGCAAGAATCGCATCACTCCACCGCTCCCCATCTCCTTCTTTCACCATTTTCTTTAATCTTTCGATGACATCGACGAGCTAGAAGAGCAGTTCTCCGGCATAAAAGCCGACTGGGTGGCCCGCCGAACCCGGCGAATACGAGCGAGGCAGCTCGCTGCTCCACCTTCCTCGCCTAACCCGACGGAGCAAGTTGTTGCCCCAAGCCGATGCGTGGTTCAGCAACTCGCCGCTCGAAGCTAGCTCGCAGAGGAGTGGCGAGTTGCTCCAGGCTGGCACAGCAGGGAGCATGGCGGCACGGGCGTCAACGATGCCGCGTCGTACTGGTCCTCCAGTGCCCACGACCGCACCGCATCGACAACGCAGAGAAAGACGCCGGTTGTGCGGATGTTGACGAGGTGGTGGCCCACACGTCCGCGCCCCCCGCCATTATCGAGAAGAAGTAGAACATGGAAGACCACCACCACTTGGGTCCTAGGAAAGCCACCGACGAGGCACCGCCGGTGTACACAGTCGGCGTCTTGCCCTCTCACCAGCCACTGTCGTCCCCTTACCCAAGAACCAACTATGGCTGCGTAGGGACCCTTCCCCTCCGGCTGAAGCATCTGGCGGCGGTTCCACTCTGATGGGCGATAGGGTAGCGAGCCGTCCTTGGCGTTGAAGCGTATACCTTCGGTGCTCACCGATGCCGGTCATGGGGGCGAGTTGGAAACCCGCCGAGCCTGCCGTAGACAAGTCCGGTTTCGGTTTTAATTGAAAATATGTCCAAAATATAACCGTTTTCGTTCGATTTATATGATATCCATCATGTTTATATGAAATCCGAATGAGTTTGCATGAATTTTATCCGATTTATTAAAAAAGAGTTTGCAATGTATGCGGTTAGTGTTGGATGACGGCCTCCCGCATCCGTATCCGCGGACTGGTCCCTCCTGTCCACGGACGGATGCGGATGCGGGAGGAAATTTGCGGGTCGCAAGATGCCCTTAGTCTTCTTGATGCCTATAGGATTCCTTTCGACACCCTGCTTGCGAGATTTATACACTAGAAAGATCTGGATTCTTGTTTGTTTCTACGTCGCCTGTAAACAAATTTCGCAGCATGGAACATGACACTTGGACAGATGGAGACGAAACCATCTGTGCAACGTGCTCACGGCGAGGGCACACGTCAGGACGGGGGCCAAGTCCATGTGTGCTGCAGTTCATGGCACACGTGTGGCCATGCACACCGCCGCACAAACATCCTCGTGTCCGCTCGGTCTGGCAGAAAGAAGCTTGCAATTCTTGGATCCGGTGACGGCTGTCGCACGGCCTATACCTGGCAAACCCTGCATGCACCTGGTGGCAGCAGAACATCAGAAAATAAGCAGGGAAATTGTCTCCATCTACATGGGACCTGGGACTTGGCCACAGCAAAGCCTGGTAACCTTGGTACTGTGCATTGCTCCGCTTCTAGTTCTAAGAAGAAAAGAGCAAGCCAAACAAGGGGGGTTCAGTTGATGATGGAACATTTCCGGAGCTGAAGACAGTGCATCTCTCCCCTGATCACACAATGATGATCTGAATTCTGAATCCAAGAGTTGCCCAACTGAAGAAACAGCATTTGATTCTCACCTAAAGAAAGAAGAATTCAGAAGGTGGGATCAGGACGTGTAGACGATTATCGCATTGCCAAATTGAGCTCGATCTGCAAAGGAGATTGAAGCCAGTGGCTTCAGAGAGATTTTCTTTGTTTCTTGAAGAGGGATGGCCTGGCATGGTGGATGAGAGCCACTCTGGCTAGCCAAGAAGACCCACCCATGCAGCCACACTCACTGCATCCATCACAGGGGCTTCCCAGCCGATGGTGAGATGGATCAGTTAGCAGAGGCATTGCATAGGCAAGTCATTCTTGGCTACCAGATGAAGGGAGGCTCTCCATCTCCATGCAAGGCTTCACCTCTTCCTTCTTTTTCTTCTTCACACTTGATATACAATTCCTTCTCTGATGTATGTATGATGATGGGTCTCCTTGGGGCTCTCTGTGGCATACATCCCTGCTGGCTCACACCAGATGGTATTTATAGTGTGGACATGGGAGGGGGTCAGGACAGGTGGTGCTAGTCACATTTAAGCTGAGTCACACAATTGACATCATTCCAAATTTTATTTGTAGCCAAGTGAGATTAATTTTATTTAAGTGATGATTTTGGATTACTGGAACTCCACGCGAGGCCTTTATTTTCACGCGAGTGATGGATGTCCATCATATATTATTATAAAAGTTCACCAGATGTTCAAAACATACCAAACATACATTGAGGTGTCTGGACCATCGAACGACCACTACCATCGCAAAAACGAGTCACCGACGCGCCTCTGCCGCTGCTCTCCTATTAGAGTAGGCTCTGACCTAATCGATGGCAGTCAAGAAATTTTCGTGCACATGCCCCTAAGGACCAACGTCCTTGAGCCGCCATTGTTGTTGTCGAACCCTTTAACCCATCAGAAATAATCCATCAGAAGCGCCTGACACCAGATCTCGTCGTCGCGTACATACAACGAGAAACCCTAATCTCGCTACCACAAGGAGACGACATGAATCTACATCGGAGCTTCAGCGTGCCCGTCCTCCCGAACAGACTCGAGGAGGATTAGATTTGGAAGACCAACACGAAGATGAAGCGTCCTCATCAGTTCAAATGTCATCCCTACGAGGATTAAAAAACCCTTACCTAATCTAATACCCGAAGCCGTGGAACCGGGATTTCCCTTGCCGCGAGGGGAGGCGAATGCACGAGCTGGCTGACGGAGCCTGGAGGGGATGAGGTCTTCAACCTAGTTGTTGTTGAGGGGAAGGAGTTCCGATGGTTAAGTTCCTTCATGTTTAGTTGTTTGCATTTTTCAAGATTTATTATAGGCAATGTTCGTTCGATGAAAAATGACGTTCTCATCGACTCTAATGTATTTGTGGTGACTTCATCAATCTCAATCTTTATCCGTCTCTTGGGTGTGCTCATATGGATAGGATGTGCATGGATGCGTCCATAGGTATGCTCGTAAAGAAACCATATATTTTACTGCACTTTTCAATATGTCCTGTATCGCAATACTATTCCATTGAAAAGTAGATTTTATTCTGTAGATCTTGAAAGTTGACCCCCAAAATTCTTTTTAGATCTCATCCTAAGGGATTGAGACGCCCAATGCTAAGATCGACCAAAGCATCTAAAAGGTACCTCTCGAACAGGAAAAGTCTAGCGAATGTCAATGAGCATCCAAGAGTAACAATCACAGCTAGCATATGCTTGACACTGCATGGTACCTACGATCGTTTCCCAACACAGGTGAAACGGTTAGATCACCTCAGCCATGATAAAGGAATATTGCAATTTTAGGCATCAACTTGTATGTATAGTGCAAATGTAAGGGCCATCAGATGCAACAATTCTACTTCTTTTAGCAAGTTGGAAGAATACATCACAAATTCAACGACAAATAAAACACGAAACATCCATCAAAAGCACAGACCACTCCAGACTCCACAAGCCTTTCCAAACGTCAAATATATGGCTACAAGAGATAGTAACGCACATCAATAATAAGTCTGATGTGAATGCAGGCAACAAGACAAAATAAAGTAGTTCAGCTGTTTATTTTACAGGTGGAAATTTCTACATTTCAAGTAGAGGAACTAATGCCTTGTTCTTAAGTGAAGCTACTTCTCATCAGGTCCTTACTGCCTACCCTGCACGACACCAAAATGAAGAATCATCAGTGATTAGCCACAGATTAACGGTATAAGCAAAACTGCAGACACAATTTATCATAGGCATATTCCTCAGGGTTGATGTATGCGCCAGGATTTCCTAATACAAAATTTAATAGTACCCCGTATATGCTTGCATTTACATTTAAGGACCTAGCAGGTTCATTGCTCTAGTGTTTTACCAAACAGATGGGCATGAGAATTTAAGGCCAAAAATTTAGTCCACTTCCGAGACATGTTGAAACTACAAATCTACTCCCTCCGTTCCAAAATAGATGACCCAACTTTGAACAAACTTTGTACTAAAGTTAATACAAAGTTGAGTCATCTATTTTGGAACAGGGGGAGTAACAGTCAACATACAAACTTCAAACCATCAGTAGGCAAGCGCTACAGGCATGATAAAGTAATATTCATAGGTTGCTTCAATGTACAGCTTTATGGACAAATTGTGCAAATTTAAGCTTTATGGACAGAAGAAATCAATATTGGTCATCTTCAATCAAATATTCCCTCCGTAAAGAAATATAAGAGTGTTTGAATTGCTACTTTAATGATCTAAACGCTCTTATATTTCTTTACAGAGGGAGTACTTGTCTATAGTGCCAGTAAAAGCCATATGACAAAGGCTTTCATACCTGCCAGTTCCCTTGTTGTCCTTCACCTGGGCTAGGATACTGACCAGAAACCCCTTGCAAGTTATCCCCTCCATATGCAGGCGCTGCACCCTGTCTGTTGTCTCCACCATAACCAGGACCCCCTTGGTTACCTCCAGGATATCTCGACCCAGACGGTTGTCCATAAGCTGGAGGTCCAGATGGCTTCCCATAGGATCCAGGAGCAGGTGGTTGACCATAATTTCCAGGTGCAGGCGGTTGACCGTAATTTCCAGGTGCAGGTGGTTGACCATAATTTCCAGGTGCAGGCGGTTGACCATAATTTCCAGGTGCTGAAGGGCCACCAGGCCTGAGATCTCCTTCCTGTCCTTGCGAGAAACTCCTGCGCTCTTGTGGATCTTGGAAACCTTGACCGGCTTCATTTACACGCCCTTGGTACCCACCAGGCGCATTGTAACCTGGATGGTCGGCAGAATCATTCCTCCCATAACCTCTACCATCTTGCCCAGCTTGTGCGTAATTCTGCTGTGGAGCGTAGCCTCTTACGTCTTGCTGTGGGCGGGACCCTTGGAAGTTTCCTTGTGGTGGCGACCTGTTCTGGTAATTACCTTGCGGTGGAGGACTGTTTTCGTAATTTCCACGACAGTTGCGGTTTCTATCATTCCTTGACGGTTTGCTATACTGAACAGGTGGTGGTCTTGGAGTTATGACACCATTCTCGTATTTGTCTCCTGATGAAACCAATTCACACATACAGATAAGATCGGGGGCATATGAACTTACTAAACAGTAATTGATGAACAAGAATACAACAAACCTCCATACTCCTTTGTCTCTGGGTATAAATATGAATCAGGCAAGATAAAAACAACTCCAGGCAATCCTGATCAAAATGCAAAAAAAGAAGGTACTTAAATTTATAGAATAACAAACATTTCAAACAGAATATAAGTCTAGATATCACATCATCTCACCGCGAAACTTTTCTGACATTTCCTCAGTCATTACAGCTTGAAACCCAACATATGTTGTTGTACTAAGAGCATACATCCTCTTCTTAGCCTCCTCATAACTACAAGAAGCTAAGAGCTCAGCTAAATGTTGCAAATGATATTACATTGCTTACACATCAGTCAGAAGAAACATTAGCATCATAAATAAGGGCATGCCTTCACTAGATAATTTCAGAGCCATCAATTTGATAAGCAACAGCTTTACAAATTCTAGGCAAGAGCAACGACTTAACCTTTTAAGAGCGGAAACAGAACCATCAAATATAGGGAACCATTCGCTAGCAGTATTCATTGGTGTAGAAACAGACCATTCGCTAACAGTGACCATCAAATTCAATGAATAAGAACATACTGCAGTAACTATGACAGATAAGGGATCCTTGAACTGAAAAGTACATTCAAAATACTAGATGTAGATCTCATAATGACTTAAGTTATATATTACCATAACGTTATGAAAAATATTACCATTGCAATTCTCCAAAATCAAATTATTCTATATATCCCTTTATAACCAGTTAACTACTATTCTAATTTCATACAGAAGAAAGCAACAAAGCTGACAGCGCAAAACGACAAAGTACATATTAGTTTTGAGGTCAATCTCGAGATGCTACTTCTGATATTTCTGCCTAGTGGCACACGTCTAGTTTAGCGGAGAGCCCTAACTAAAAAAGGCAGGATTAAATGTATGGTTGGATTATGGAAAATGCATGTCTTTACGGTCAGGAAATAATAAATAGCAGTGGATTTAGAATATCTTGAATACTTCAAATCACCACACACACAAAAATGCTCCAAACAGAATAATGTTACTTGACATAAGTGTATCAAACTGCTCCCTCCGTTCCATAATTCTTGTTTATTCAAGTCAAAAAATGTTGATGAAACACAAAAAAATTGCATCATTCACGACTAAACCACTGGAGCTATCGAGCATAGAAAATTTTCAAACGTTATTAGTTGTCATAAGTAGAACAAGGCACATTATCGCAAGAATCAAACTTTGTTGACATAATTCAGATCCATAGCCACCAAAATAAACATGACAGCCACCCTCAAAGTTATCACCCACTCACTTGAAAAAGCAACAATCAGCTCAATGATTCCAGCAATTGCAACTACAGATTAGTATCATAAACCTTTGTTGATAAAAAATTAATATGGAACGACAATCAAACTAACAGCACGCCATATATCAGAACCACATGAATACCACACATACGCAGCCTTCAATCACTCCAACCATACACAAGACACAAGAAAGGAAAGCAATCAGACTCATCCTCTGAGACTACTTCGACACGAGATGAGTCCGATTCCTGACCGATTCACACATTTCTAAACAAGAAACGAAATAAGACTAATTCGACACGAAGACAAGTCCAATACCTGACCGATTCACAGATTTCTGACGAGAAACGAAATAAGGGGGATTTCGTTATACCTTCCGACGACCTTGGCGAGGGTCTGCAGGTAGGTCTCGATCATCTCCTCGCGGGAGGGCTTGGGGTCGGGGAACTCCATGGTGATGAGCCAGTGGTTGTAGTCGCACCCCTCGAAGAGGATCTCGTCGGGGTCGATTTTGGCGTCGTCCGCCCCACCGCCGTAGTTTCCCCGTGCCGCTGCCGCCGCCGTCGACCGGAAGCCGGCGGCGCCCCCGGGGAGGAACGGGCGCGGCAGCGGCGCGACGAAAGGGGCGAGGAGGGGAGCCCGATGGGGGGATGCCGCGGCGGAGGCAGTCGGACGGAGGAGGGATGCGGAGGTGGAGGCGGCGGCGAGGGCCCGACGGAGGCGGAGCGCGAGGGCCATGGCGGGCTAGGGTTTTCGTTGGGGGCGCCGCGGATGGAGGCTTCTGGGGTTTAAGGGGGTTGTGTGAGATGGGAGCGGTATACGGAAAGAGCGCTGCTATAGGTACGATCAAACTTCATACGATTTTGCGCACGAGCAGACTGTTCTGGTGTAGTGGGCTCAAACATTGAGAACGATCTGTGTCTTATAGTACAAAATCGTATAGAGAAAACATCGTACACAAAGCAGTTTCGATACGGAAATGAGCAGCAGGGAAGCGGCATACGGGTGAACACGATCAACAAGGCCGCGTAGAAGGGCCTAGACGAATAAGAGAGAGCATCACAAAGTTGGGCCAAACAAATGTCTAACCAGTTTCGTTAAACGCTATGAATTTTATAGTGACCCGTATAATCAGCTCAACTTCCCCTCTCACCGTGGGAAAGCTGGTCTCTTTTCGTAAACCTTTCTATAGAAATGTCACATCAGTATTGCCATCAGCGGAGTCTTCCGCCACAAATGAAGACGACGACGACGACCATCATCGTCACGTCGCCCACCTACCCGCTTGTCGTCGTCGCCAATTGTTCGCCGTCGTCGCGCCACTGCTAAAAAAACACTTTCAAAGAAATTTTTTACGGGACTTGCTAAAGCACCTCACGGAAACCTCCCATGAATTATATAGACACCTAGTAAAAGCAATTTTAGGAGAAGTTTTTTATTGAGCTTGTTTTTTTACCCCCGAAACTAAACTATAGTTCTACGGTAATTTTCATTAATAAAAGTGAATGTGTACAATCAAAGAAAAGGTAAAAAAACATGTTCTCAAAGATCTATCCAACACTAGTTTTCTCTAACATGAGGATTATGTTAACTGGAAAGGTCTAAGGCGGGTTGGAATTCATCCATTGCTCCAGGCAGGCAATGTTCTTCCTTTTGGTTCGATGCTTGACAAGCGATAGATCGTGATGTAAGCCTTGCTTCCAAGAATCTAGACTTGGAGAAATATTATTGAAGATCTTTCCATTTCTCTGCATTCATATGTTCCAGCATCCCATTATAATAATATCCATGGCAATCTGTGAGGGGAAGGCTTGCTCAAGGAAGTTAATTCCATCAAAAACAGGCATTCCTCTATGTCTATTTGGGGCAATGAGATCCCAACATGAGAGTGCAAACTAGCAGCCCCAAAGGAGGTGGAGTGTTGTTTCTTCAACATGCTCATGACAAAGAGCACACTCATAGCTCTAAAGCAACAAGTTTTTCCTTTTGAGTAGGCTTCTAGTGCTGATTCTGTCATAGAGTAGCAGCCAAAAGAATATTTTATGCCCGAGTCTGCTTGCTGCTTTCCACAATTCTCTGAACAACTGATTTTCCTAAGGAAGACCCATCATTTGTTTATACATTCTATTAACTGAGAATTTATCAGATCTCCACACATAGGTCCATCTATTAGCAGAGCTCCCAAGTTGTTGTAATACTGGAATTAGCTCATTCAGTTGATGGAAGGCAATGGCAGAAATGGGAGTGTGGAACTGCTCCATCAGATCAATAGATTGCTTCACATGGGCCACGGGGCATTGATCATTGATTGCAAAAGAGTGTAATTCAGGGTATTGCTCAGCAAGGATTCTATCTTGCCATTTGTCTGTCCAAAATAGTGTGGTGTCTCTAGTGCCAAGTGCACAACGCGTTGATTCTTTGAACAGTGGTATCAGCTTCAGATGGGCTTTCCACCAAAAGGATCCCTCCAATATATCCTTTGGTGGAGCATTAGAATAATATGTTTCCCATAGCAATTTGACCCAAGGCAGATCCTATTTGTTGAAAAACTTGTGCAAGTTCTTTGTTAACAGAGCTTTATTGTGCATTTGGATGTCCATCACTCTCAGTCCTCCATGGGATTTTGGCCTGCAGACTGTCTCCCAAGAGATCATGGCTTTACCAGCCTCTTCAGATCCATATTTTCTCCAAAAATAGTGCCTAAGGTATTTGTTGATCCTTATTTTATTGAACTTGTTGAAGAGGCTCTAAGTGCTTACTCCCTTCGGTTTACTGGACCCCTCATGTTTGGGATCAAATTCGGATGATCCATACAACAAACAAAATATAAAATACATGCTACAAAAAGATACTACTAGATTTGTATTCGAAACAGGCTCCCTGCAGTATATTTTTGTGATATATATTTCTTATTTTATTAATTAAATTTATGGTCAAAGTTTTGCCTAAAATAAGAGGGCTAATACAGGCGTACGGAGGGACTATTTCTCATGGTGTGTATAGTAGTGTGCATCATCTCACATATTTCTTTTTCAACCCTTGTTCAGTTGTTTGGTAGGGTGGATGTGCTCCCTCATCCCTCTTGCTAAGTCCTTGGTGGTTTCCTCCGGAAAACCGTCATGGTACCCGGATCCGGGCAACCGGCAGATGACAGCACCCCAGCAATCTGACAATATGTCGCCCCTTGAACCCAATTGAATGCAGAAGTATCTACGCCACACGCCGAAGTGCAGCGAGCATCCGAGGAAGGCCTCATATAGAGTGATGAAATACGCTGTGTGAAGGATTGAATTGGGGATAAATGACGCAATTGGAGGCTGCAAAAATGCAAGAGTCCCCGCAAGAAGGGACGAATTGGAGATCCCAAACCCCTAATAAGAAAGGGGACAATGCATACCCGCTCCTTCTCCTGGGGGTTGGGGTGGGTTCTGCTACTTGTAAGCTGCGTTGGGATTTCCCCCAAAGAGGAGGGGTGAAGCAGTATAGTAGAGATAAGTATTTCCCTCAGTGAGAACCAAGGTTATCAAACCAATAGGAGAACCACGCAAATTCTCGTCTTCAGCATCTACACACACAAAAGCAAATACTTTCACCCAGCGCAGGCAAGAGGGTTTAACTAAAGAACTAAACACTCTTAATCATGCTAATCAAGATAAAATGAATGATGATGATAAGAAGGAGATTGAGCGTCTAACTAAAGAACTAAACACTCTTAAGTTAGCTCATGAAACTACCTTGGAAGATCATCGAAAACTTTTAAAGACTAATGAGAAGCTACACTTTAAAAAGCTCAACCTTGAGCAAGAGCATGGGTTCTTAAAAGCAATCAATGATGAACTTCGCAAGAAAAGTTCTTCGTACATTGCCAAGCGTTTACTCTTGTCTACTTACATGCCACAAGTAAAATCTAGCAACAAGAGTAAGAAAGATTCTTCTTCTAGCAATAAAAATAATCATGCTAAATCCAATATTGTTGCTTCTAGTAGTTCTCTTGATTCCACTAATGATTCTCTTAGCCAAGTTACACTTGAGCAAGAAAATAGCTTATTGAAGGGAATCATAGAGAAAGGTGTTTACAAGAGCCTTGCCGGAAGTAAACAATTTGAGGAAATTGTACGCAAGCAAGGAAGGCACCGGAAGAATCAAGGTATTGGTTTTGAACAAAAGTTCAATGCCAATGGAGTTGAGTGGGAAGAAGATCAATACCCCAAGACGAAGTTTGTTCCTCAACAAGAGAAGTATGATCCTACTTCTTTCCAAGGGACACAAGCTCAAGATGATCTTCCACCACAAGACCACAAGCAAAAAGGCAAGGACAAGCTTCAAGAAGAGATTGATGCATTTGAAGAAGCTCCCAAGGCCTTGGTCAAGTGGGTTCCCAAGACTACATCAAGTTCTACTTCATCAAGTACGACTACAACTCCAAGGATTCCCATCAAGTTGATGTGGATCCCGAAGAAGAAGAACTAGAGAGTTCTTGAGGGTGACTTCGCCAACATACTTCGCTCATATCATCTTGGCAAGGACAAGTGCAAACAACTTCCACATCTTGCACTAGTTCAAGGAGTCATAAACCCTCTGAAAGATCGTGGATGTCGCCTAGAGGGGGGTGAATAGGCGCTTTAAAATAATTACGGTTTAGGCTTGAACAAATGCGGAATAAACCTAGCGGTTAATTTGACAAGCACAAAACCTACAACAACTAGGCTCACCTATGTGCACCAACAACTTATGCTAAGCAAGATAAACAACTAAGTGATAGCAAGATATATGACAAGAAACAATATGGCTATCACAAAGTAAAGTGCATAAGTAAAGGGTTCGGGTAAGAGATAACCGAGACACGCGGAGACGACGATGTATCCCGAAGTTCACACCCTTGCGGATGCTAATCTCCGTTTGGAGCGGTGTGGAGGCACAATGCTCCCCAAGAAGCCACTAGGGCCACCGTAATCTCCTCACGCCCTCGCACAATGCAAGATGCCGTGATTCCACTAAGGGGCCCTTGAGGGCGGTCACCGAACCCGTACAAATGGCAACCCTTGGGGGCGGTCACCGAACCCGTACACTTTGGCAACCCTTGGGGGCGGTCACCGGAACTCGTCAAATTGCTCGGGGCGATCTCCACAACCTAATTGGAGACCCCGACGCTTGCCCGGAGCTTTACACCACAATGATTAAGCTCCGAACACCACCAACCGTCTAGGGTGCCCAAGCACCCAAGAGGAACAAGCTCAAGGGCACCAAGCACCCAAGAGTAATAAGCTTCTCAACTTGTAACTTCCACGTATCACCGTGGAGAACTCAAACCGATGCACCAAATGCAATGGCAAGGGCACACGGAGTGCCCAAGTCCTTCTCTCTCAAATCCCACCGAAGCAACTAATGCTAGGGAGGAAAATGAGAGGAAGAACAAGAAGGAGAGCACCAAGAACTCCAAGATCTGGATCCAATGGGTTCCCCTCACATAGAGGAGAAAGTGATTGGTGGAAATGTGGATCTAGATCTCCTCTCTCTTTTCCCTCAAAAACTAGCAAGAATCCATGGAGGGATTGAGAGTTAGCAAGCTCGAAGAAAGTCAACAATGGGGGAAGAACACGAGCTCAAGAGTTAAAGTAGAATGGGGAAGAAGACCCCCTTATATAGTGGGGGGAACAATCCAACCGTTACCCCCACTTCAGCCCCGCAGAGAGCGGTACTACCGCTTGGCCAGCGGTACTACCGCTTGCCCCTATAAGCGGTACTACCGCTCCCCCTCGCGGTACTGCCGCTGGGCCCAGAGCGGTACTACCGCGGTGGCAGGGCGGTACTACCGCATACGAGCGGTACAACGGCCCCCACTGCCGTGGCCAGTACCGTAAAACCCGACATGAAAAAAGACCCATCGAATCGAGGCGGTACTAGCACGAGACTGCAGCGGTACTACGGCTGGGGGCTACCAGCGGTACTACTGCTCTAGAGCGGTACTACCGCTTGTAGCACCCAAGCGGTACTACCGCTCCGGCCCGCGGTACTACCGCTAGGAAACCAAAACTGCCATAACTTCTGCATATGAGCTCCGAATTGAGCAAACTCAAGCTTGTTGGTAGAGGAAGACGAGTAGCATCAAAACAACGACTGGTTATAGTAAGAAGAGGCAGGGGAGGTATGCCAACAAATAGAGGAGTGTAACCTCCAACCGAGAAGGATCAGCATAACCTCCAACATCGAAAACATCATAGAAGATGCGAGTGAACTCCGTTTTCGATGAACTCGAGACCATAAGCTCCAAAACATCACAAAGAGAAGAACCAAACAAGAACCAATAAAGATGATGCAAGGATGCAATGGTTTGAGCTCTCTATGAACGATACGATCAAGCTACTCATCGAGAGCCCCCCCTTGATAGTACGGCAATCGATCCTATAACCCGGTCTCCCAACTACCATCATGAGACCGGTAAAATGGAAAACCTATCAAGAGCAAACCTTTGCCTTGCACATGGTCCACTTGAGCTAGATGATGACGATCTTGACTCCCTCAAGTTGGACCACCTTTCTTGGTTGCGTTGGCTCGATGAAGACTAGTTGATTGCTCCCCCATGCTCCACTATGGGTGAGCCACTCTTCCGCACATCTTCACAAGTCCATTGTCACCACAATGGACGGCAAGCTTCAAGCATTTGATCTCTTCATGATGCTTCACTTGAACTTGCACACCGCAACCTAACCCCACAAAGAACTCTCACGAAGATCATGGGTTAGTACACAAAGAGTAATTGACAATGCTTACCACACCATGGGATCGCTTGATCCCTCTCGGTGCATCTTCTACGCTTTGTGAGTTGATCAAGTTGATTCACTCTTGACTTAGTCTTGATCAACCATGAATCTTTTCAACTCTCTTCATTTGGATGATGTCTTGAAGATATACATGAATGATCACACAATCTTCTTCTCCAAGAAATGCTTGCAATAAGCTCAACTCTCACATGACCAATCTTTGGATAATTCCTTAATAACACCTTGGTCACCACATAAACTCCTTGAAACCAACACATGAACTTCAAGAAATGCCTATGGACAAATCCTTCAAATATAACTCAAGGCAACCATTAGTCCATAAAGATTGTCATCAATTACCAAAACCAAACATGGGGGCACCGCATGTTCTTTCACCCTCTTGTTGGTAATACAAGGGATAAGGTAACCCAATGCTTCCATGGACATCATCATGTATGAACTTCATTCTATGTCCATGGATATCTTTGTGTTGTTCCTTGTGGGACTAACCCATGTGGGTACTGAAAGTGTAACTCACTCCAATGGATTGCTCCGAATGATCTACATCAACATTGAGCGTCCACATCTTCAACATCTACATGAAGTCATCATCGACAAAACCCAAGGTTAGATCATCCCTCTTAGGGGGGATATCACATCTAGGGGGAAATTTACTCTAAGAATTGAGCTAAAGCAACTCTAATGGTGTGAACTGAAGGAAATATGCCCTAGAGGCAATAATAAATTTGTTATTTATATTTCCTTATATCATGATAAATGTTTATTATTCATGCTAGAATTGTATTAACCGGAAACTTAGTACATGTGTGAATACATAGACAAACAAAGTGTCACTAGTATGCCTCTACTTGACTAGCTCGTTGAATCAAAGATGGTTAAGTTTCCTAGCCATAGACATGAGTTGTCATTTGATTAACGGGATCACATCATTAGAGAATGATGTTGACCCATTCCGTTAGCTTAGCATTTGATCGTTTAGTATATTGCTATTGCTTTCTTCATGACTTATACATGTTCCTATGACTATGAGATTATGCAACTCCCGAATACCGGAGGAACACTTTGTGTGCTACCAAACGTCACAACGTAACAAGGTCATTATAAAGGTGCTCTACAGGTGTCTCCAATGGTACTTGTTGAGTTGGCATAGATCAAGATTGGGATTTGTCACTCCGATTGTCGGAGAGGTATCTCTGGGCCCTCTCGGTAATGCACGTCACTATAAGCCTTGCAAGCAATGTGACTAATGAGTTAGTGACGAGATGATGCACTACAGAACGAGTAAAGAGACTTGCCGGTAACGAGATTGAGCTAGGTATTGAGATACCGACGATCGAATCTCGGGCAAGTAACATACCGATGACAAAGGGAACAACGTATGTTGTTATGCGGTTTGACCAATAAAGATCTTCGTAGAATATGTAGGAACCAATATGAGCATCCAGGTTCTGCTATTGGTTATTGACGGGAGACGTGTCTCGGTCATGTCTACATAGTTCTCGAACCCGTAGGGTCCGCACGCTTAAAGTTCTGTGACGATCGGTATTATGAGTTTTGTGTTTTGATGTACCGAAGGTAGTTCGGAGTCCCGGATATGATCACGGACATGACGAGGAGTCTCGAAATGGTTGAGACGTAAAGACCGATATATTGGACGACTATGTTCGGACATCGGAAATGTTTCGGGAGGTTTCGGACATATACCGGAGTACCGGGGGGTTACCGGAACCCCCCCGGGGAGTTTATTGGGCCTATTGCGCCTTAGTGGGAGAAGAGGAGGGGCGGCCAGGGCAGCCGCGCGCCTCCTCCCCCTCTAGTCCAAATTGGACAAGGAGGGGGGGGGGGCAGCGCACCCCTTTCCTTGTCTTCCTCTCTCCCTTCCTTCTCCTCTCCTACTCCTACTTGGAAGGGGGGAGTCCTACTCCCGGTGGGAGTAGGACTCCTCATGGGGCGCGTCATAGGGGGGCGGCCCCTCCCCCTCGTCCACTCCTTTATATACGGGGAGGGAGGCACCCCTTGAGAGACAACAATTGATCATTGATCTCTTAGCCGTGTACGGTGCCTCCCTCCACCATAATCCACCTCGGTCATATCGTAGTGGTGCTTAGGCGAAGCCCTGCGTCGGTAACTTCATCAACACCGTCACCACGCCGTCGTGCTGACAAAGCTCTTCCCGGAAGCTCTACTGGATCGTGAGTTCGTGGGACGTCACCGAGCTGAACGTGTGCTGAACGCGGAGGTGTCGTACGTTCGGTACTGAGGATCGGTCGATCGTGAAGACGTACGACTACTTCAACCGCGTTGTCATAACGCTTCCGCTAAACGGTCTACGAGGGTACGTGGATGACACTCTCCCCTCTCGTTGCTATGCATCACCATGATCTTGCGTGTGCGTAGGATTTTTTTTGAAATTACTACGTTTCCCAACAGTGGCATCAGAGCCAGGTTTATGCGTAGATGTTATATGCACGAGTAGAACACAAGTGAGTTGTGGACGATACAAGTCATACTGCTTACCAGCATGTCATACTTTGGTTCGGCGGTATTGTTGGATGAAGCGGTCCGGACCGACATTACGCGTACGCTTACGCGAGACTGGTTCTACCGACATGCTTCGCACACAGGTGGCTAGCGGGTGTCAGTTTCTCCAACTTTAGTTGAACCGAGTGTCACTACGCCCGGTCCTTGTTGAAGGTTAAAACATCACTAACTTGACGAAATATCGTTGTGGTTTTGATGCGTAGGTAAGAACGGTTCTTGCTCAGCCCGTAGCAGCCACGTAAAACTTGCAACAACAAAGTAGATGACGTCTAACTTGTTTTTGCAGGGCATGTTGTGATGTGATATGGTCAAGGCATGATGCTATATTTTATTGTATGAGATGATCATGTTTTGTAACGGAGTTATCGGCAACTGGCAGGAGGCATATGGTTGTCGCTTTATTGTATGCAATGCAATCGCCCTGTAATTGCTTTACTTTATCACTAAGCGGTAGCGATAGTCGTAGAAGCAATAGTTGGCGAAACGACAACGATGCTATGATGGAGATCAAGGTGTCGCGCCGGTGACGATGGTGATCATGACAGTGCTTTGGAGATGAAGATCAAAGGCACAAGATGATGATGGCCATATCATATCACTTATATTGATTGCATGTGATGTTTATCCTTTATGCATCTTATTCTGCTTGATTGACGGTAGCATTATAAGATGATCTCTCACTAAATTTCAAGGTACAAGTGTTCTCCCTGAGTATGCACCGTTGCCAAAGTTCGTCGTGCCGAGACACCACGTGATGATCGGGTGTGATAAGCTCGACGTTCACATACAACGGGTGCAGGCCAGTTTTGCACACGCAGAAATACTCGGGTTAAACTTGACGAGCCTAGCATATGCAGATATGGCCTCGGAACACTGAGACCGAAAGGTCGAGTGTGAATCATATAGTAGATATGATCAACATAGTGATGTTCATCATTGAAAACTACTCCATCTCACGTGATGATCGGACATGGTTTAGTTGATATGGATCACGTGATCACTTGATGATTAGAGGGATGTCTATCTAAGTGGGAGTTCTTAAGTAATATGATTAATTGAACTTTAATTTATCATGAACTTAGTCCTGGTAGTATTAGCATATCTATGTTGTAGATCAATAGCTCGTGTTTAGCTTCCCTGTTTAATTTTTTGATATGATCCTAGAGAAAACTAAGTCGAAAGATGTTAGTAGCAATGATGCGGATGGATCCGTGATCTGAGGATTATCCTCATTGCTGCACGGAAGAATTATGTCCTTGATGCACCGCTAGGTGATAGATCGATTGCAGGAGCAAATGCAGACGTTATGAACGTTTGGCAAGCTCGATATGATGACTACTTGATATTTAGTGCACCATACTTTACGGCTTAGAATCGGGGCTTCAAAGACGTTTTTGAAACACCACAGAGCATATGAGATGTTCTAAGAGTTGAAATTAGTATTTCAGACTCATGCCCATGTCGAAAGGTATGAGACCTTTGACAAGTACTTTGCCTACAAGATGGAGGAGAATAGCTCAGCTAGTGAGCATGTGCTCAGAATGTCTGAGTACTACAATCACTTGAATCAAGTGGGATTTAATCTTCCAGATAAGATAGTGATTGACAGAGTTCTCTAGTCACTATCACCAAGTTACTAGAACTTTGTGATGAACTATAATATGCAAGGGATAACGGAAACGATTCCCAAGCTCTTCGTGATGCTGAAATCGGCGAAGGTAGAAATCAAGAAAAGCATCAAGTGTTTGTCACGACCGGTTTTTCAATAAAATAATTATTGAGAGACCAATCCCTTTTACGGACCAGTAAGGAAGAATTCCTTCTCACTGATAGACAATTTCTTGGTCACAGAAGAAAAATACCAGGAGTACTGAATATAATACAAGGTTGAGCGGAGACTGCCCAACAATTTATTACATGCACGCCGATAAAACAAGACGGCGGATAGGGTGGCATACTACTAACTCACGATAATGACGGTGGTGGAAATATCACCGCGAAGCGAGTGATATGACTCCTGAAGACTACAGCTCTTCGAGCGTCGGAGTGAAGCTCGAGGAGACTTATTGCGGGTGGCGGAAGCGTATATAAAACAAGTGACCAATATCCGGGATCGCGCAGGACTGACTGGGACTCCTCTAGGCGTCGGACGCGCTATCAAACTCTTCATCCAAGAGATCGCCTTCGTCAACATCTGGCCAAATCAACAAGCCAGGTGAGTACTATGAAAGTACTCGCAAGACAGTCCGGACATAAGATATAACAAATGTAAACATGAAGCATATGAACAAATAACCAGTGCGTTCAGACATAGAGATAATAAATACGGGGTGCCAAACGAGGGTCTGAATGACGCCTCGAGCGGAAACTGCAGAATAGCAATACTGGTACCAAACGAGTGTCTGAAAGACTCCTCGAGCGGAAACTGCAAGAATAATAATACTGGTGCCAAACAAGTGTCTGAAAGACTCCTCGAGAGGAAAATGCAGAATAGTAATACTGGTGCCAAACGAGGGTCTGAATGACTCCTCGAGCGGAAACTGCAGAATAATAATGCCACAGTCGGGCGTCGGGGCGACACCACATAAAGGGCTTATAACAGAAAATAAAGGCAGTGCGTGCCATAGTCGGACGTCGGAGCGACATCACATAAAGGGCTTATATTTAAAGTAAGAAACAAGAACACGCCACAGTCGGACGTCTGCGCGACGTCGCATAAAGGGCTGATATTGTAGTTTAGTAATTCAATAGTTCGGGAACATAAATTATCACAAGCACGAGACAAAAATAAAGTTAGTCCATCCACAGGAATAAAAATCAAACTGGATTTACCACTTGAGCTTGTTCACCGGGGACAAGTCCTCCACGCGGATAGACATGGATATACTGATTACACTACTTGATCATGGATACGATGACTTGGAAGGAATTGACTCTGCAGAGTTTGTACTTAACCACAGCCAACGGATTTCAGTAGTCACGGGGACTAGTTCCGTCTACGGTGTTTTGGAAGAAACACGTCTAACCAGTACACACCCAATTCAACCTTCCGAAGCCAGGGATCACCCTCGGCAACGTTCAAGAAAAACCTTGAGACGGGGAGGCTACAACCTCGCGTAGCATGGGATCAAATTTCTATACGCGCGCTCTAAGGGGGTGCCCCCCCTCTCGGTCCCAACCGGAAACACCCATGCCCCCTGACCGGATGACTGGCTTTAATCCTGGGCCAAGGTACCATCATCCCGGCCTCTCTGTTTGGTGTGTACACGGAAAGAGGTTACCAACTTACTAAACCGCATCCTGGCAAATGAAACATGTGGTAGCACGGAAGGGGGAAAGAACGATAACGTGACTCCGTCCACGTTAACGTCGGAGAAAGTCGGATGACGCAAGGCTGGTATGCTACAACAGTACCACCTTGCTGCCCTTCATGTCACCACATGATTAGGCCATCTCTCATCAGAGATCATCGCAACTTTGGAACAAGCGGGTAGTTGCCTTACAAGCAACGAGGTATTTACCGACTCTCATATGCCACGCACAAACTTTCAAGCAAACATGCAAAACACTTATCATATCAAATGTTCAAACATGCTTGCCTGGTTCGGAGAAGTCGGAGTCTAGCTCGGCGAAGTTCGCGGCTCCGTCACCTCTTCCGGAACCTACGGCAATAACGAAAACGGGCACTAACGTGAAAACCAACGCGTGCACAGAAACTTCTCCAAAAAATTTCCAAATAAATCTCATAAAAAACTAGACAAAATTTTAAGACTGTCAGAAAAAGAATCACTCAAAAATTCCTTTTTATTAAAAAGTTATAAAGGTTTCTGTCCAGGGACTTATCTGTAATGAAACAGAAAAGTTCCAGGGTTTAAACTGAGAAACCAGAAAACGCTTCGGTAAGAAATGCGCTAGCTAAAGAGAGAAAACGTATTTTGCCCGAAGGCGCCAACAGAAAACGGTTCGCGAAGAATAGAACAGAGGCTGACATGCGGGGTCCACATGTCAGGTTTGAAAAGCTCGCCGGCACCCGAAGACTGCGGTGGACGCCGGCGTCGAACCACGGCGAGTCAGGAGGATCGGAGGGTACCAAGAGCTTCAGCTTGTTCTTCCGCGTCGGTGGGTGGTGGACTCGACCAACGGGGAGCACCACGTCGACGGCGACACTTTCTCCGGCGGACGGCGGCTCGGGTGAGGTGGAGAACTCCGGTGGAGGGCTGCAAACTTCGAATTGAAGCGCGGGTCAGAAGGAGGGATGCATAGTGAAGCTACTGGCAAGAGAAGGGAGGCGGAGGTGCACGCACGGGGGCGAATCGAGCTGGATCCCGTGGCGGGTCGCGGCGGCCGGAGTCGAGGAAGGAGACCTCCTCGGGGCTCTTCCAGTGGCTAGGCGTGCTCTAGGTGGAGTGCAGGGATGGTGTGTGCTCGAGTTGAAGCTCGGGGCCTCTATTTATAGGCGGATCGACGGGGTGGCCGTGAACGGAGAATCTCCGGCGAGCGATTACGGCGATGCAGTGGATTGGCAGGAGGTTTGAGTGGCCAGGCAGCATCAGTGGAGGTTACTGGTGTCATTCCACAGCTAAACGGAGTTGGTCTTGGCGTAATGGCGTCGGTCCACGGTGAGATGACCGCACGGGCTCGACGGCGGCAGAGAGCGCGCTCCGCGCCCTGCGGTTCACGACGAGGGTGGCAGCGCGTTCGGGGGAGTGGAAGGCCACGCGGCGAGCTCCGGTGGTTTGGGCGGCGCTGGGTGGCGCCGTCAGCGCCGTGCCTCCCGCTGGCGGCCGCAAAGCCGCCGCTGGCGTCGGTCACGGGGCGGCGCACCTTCTGCTGCTCGTCGCCGACGTCCGCAAGGTGCCAGGCGTTCGTGCGGTGCAGGAACAAGAGGGAGGGGACGGGGAGCAAGGCGACACAGTGGCACTGGTGAGATCGACGTCGGGTTCTGAAGAAAACGACAGTGCACTGCAATGTTCTCTGAACTTAACTGAAACTTGACATTGACAATGCACTGCAGGTGTTCGACAGAAAGATTTGGCTATGAGATAAATTTTTCTGGGGCTGTAACTTGGTGAGGTGACCACTCAATGCACCCAGAGGCTGCCTGATTTTACTTGGAATTTTTGGAGAAAGGATTTGAATGAATTTCACCAAATTTGACAAATCTGGTCCAAACTTGCAGCAAGTGTAGTTTGAAAAATTTGAACTGAAGACCAGTGGATCTTCATGGATCTTGGTTGAGGGTTCAAAGGACTAGGAGGGGAAAAAGGTTTGGGGGCAAAAATCAAAACAGAAAATGGAGTTCCTTTGTAAAACACCAATGGCTAGAATAGGAGACAGAAATTTGTTTGAATAAGATTTAAATGGAAAATAAACATAGGGGAGGTTCAACTTGCTGGATTAGATGCCAAACATGATCCAAAGGATGAGGGGAGGTTTAGGAGAGAGTATTTGCACTAAGGCCATGGCAAGAGAGAAAAGTTGAAAGTGGCAAAGGATTATTCCAAAAGCCATAGTGCAAATTTCAAAGAGATTTTCAAAAGGCATTTTCCCAAGTGAAAAGCATTTTGTCTTGAGTCCAAATAAAAAGCAAGAACCTCCAAGACCAAAGACAGATCTTGGGTGAATCCAAATAAAACTTTGCCATAAAAAAATATTTGAAAGGGAGAGTTCTTTTGAAGAAAAAATTTAAATCACCTCCCTCAAGTCAAATAAAATCTTTTGAAAAAAATCCAAATAAAAATTTGGGTGTCACAACACCTACCCCCTTAGGAAAAATCTCGTCCTCGAGATTTCTGCTGATCCTCAAATAGATATGGGTACTCTGCCTGGAGAAAATCTTCCCTTTCCCATGTAGCTTCATCCTCAGTGTGGTTGCTCCACTGAACCCTGAAAAATCTTGTCGTTTTCTGACGGGTCCTCCTTTCAGACTCTTCCAATATCTTTACTGGCCTCTCTCTGTAGGTGAGATCTGGTTGCATATCAATGTTCTCATGAGGTACATGCTTCTCCGGGTTACTCACACATTTCCTCAACTGTGAGACGTGGAATACGTCATGGACGTCTGACAGCTCCTTGGGTAGGTCTAGTTGGTAGGCTACCGTGCCTCTTCGTGCCTTTACACAAAATGGTCCAATAAATCTTGGGGCTAGCTTCCCCTTAATTTTGAACCGTTGCAGACCCCTCATAGGAGATACTCGGAGGTATACGGAATCACCGGGTTCAAAGCTGACCTCACGATGCTTCTGATCATAGTAGCTCTTTTGTCGGCTCTGTGCTGTCTTGAGTCTGTCCCTGATCTGTTTAACTTTCTCCTCGGCCTCTTTAAGCATGTCTGGGCCGAAGATACGGCTGTCACCTGTTTCTGACCAATTCAGTGGGGTACGACACCTTCGTCCGTACAATGCTTCAAAGGGTGCCATTTGCAAGCTGGCTTGGTAACTGTTGTTGTAAGCAAATTCGGCATACGGCAAACTCTCTTCCCAACTGGATCCATAGGTGAGCACACAGGCTCTTAGCATATCCTCTAGGATTTGGTTTACACGTTCCGTTTGTCCATCAGTCTGAGGGTGGTACGCTGTACTGAAAGCTAGTTGCGTGCCCAGAGCTTGTTGTAGGTGATCCCAAAATTTGGAGACGAATTGTGTGCCTCGGTCTGATATTATAGTCTTTGGGACTCCATGCAAGCAAACTATACGGGAGAGATAAAGTTTGGCCAGTCTTTGTGTGGAGTAGGTAGTCTTCACGGGAATGAAATGAGCAACCTTGGTTAGTCGGTCTGTGATGACCCATATGGCGTCATTCCCGCGTTGTGATCGGGGTAATCCGACAATGAAGTCCATTCCTATTTCATCCCATTTCCACTCCGGTATCCTGTTTGGCTGGAGTAGCCCTGCTGGCTTTTGATGCTCGGCCTTGATGCGCTGACATGAATCGCAACAAGCAATGAATGTGGCTATATCTCTTTTCATACCGTGCCACCAAAATCTTTCCTGAATGTCCTTGTACATTTTGGTTCCTCCAGGATGGATCGAGTATGGAGCGGTGTGGCTTTCCGTTAAGATTTGTTGCTTGAGTTCCTCAATGTTAGGTACGCAAAGTCTGTCTCCGTACCATAATGTTCCTTCACTGTCTGTGACGAACTCTGAAGCCTTACCAAGGTTCATTTTCTTCTTTATACCTTCGATGCTGGGATGTCCCTGTTGAGCCTTCTTAATTTGTTCCACCAGGGTGGGTTGTATCTCCAGATTTGATACGGTGCCCTCAGAGACTAACATCATGTTGAGCCTAGCGAACTCTTGCTGAAACTCAGGCCTCAAGTTTTGCGGACCGTCATTGTCCGGGCTGGGGTTTCGACTAAGGGCATCGGCCACTACATTTGCTTTCCCTGGATGGTAGTGAATACCGACATCATAGTCCTTGACCAGTTCCAACCAGCGTCGTTGGCGTAAATTTAGCTCTGGCTGTGTGAAAATATATTTGAGGCTCTTATGGTCCGTATATATTTCACAGCGATTTCCCAACAGAAAGTGCCTCCACTCCTTGAGTGCATGTATAACTGCTGCTAGCTCCAAGTCATGTGTTGGGTAATTTTCCTCATGTTTTCGCAGCTGCCTGGAGGCATATGCGACAACTTTGCCATCCTGCATTAGTACACATCCGAGACCTTTTCGGGACGCGTCACAATAAACTTCAAAACTCTTGTGTATGTCTGGCACAGTTAAGACCGGTGCGGTTGTCAGCTTCTTCTTGAGTTCTTGGAAGCTTTTCTCGCATGCTTCCGTCCATACAAATTTCTTGTCCTTCTTGAGCAACTGTGTTATAGGTTTTGCCACAGTGGAGAATCCTTCAATAAATCTTCTGTAATATCCGGCCATTCCTAGGAAACTCCGCACATCAGTAACGTTGGCGGGTGGCTTCCAGTCAAGTATGGCCTTGACTTTTTCTGGGTCTACGGCCACGCCTTCTTGGTTCAATATATGGCCTAAGAAACCAACTTGTCTTAGCCAAAATTCGCACTTGCTAAATTTGGCGTACAACTGATGTTTCCTCAATTCTCCCAAAACAATTCTGAGGTGCTCAGCATGCTCTTCTGGTGTCCTTGAGTAAACCAGAATATCGTCAATGAATACCACAACAAATTTGTCCATGAATTTCATGAACACTTTGTTCATGAGGTGGACGAAATATGCGGGGGCGTTCGTTAGTCCAAAAGGCATCACTGTAAACTCGTATAACCCATATCTGGAAGTGAATGCTGTCTTGGGGATATCTTCTGTCCGTACTTTCAATTGGTGATATCCCGATCTCAAATCAATCTTTGAGAATACCTTGGCTTGTGCGAGCTGGTCAAACAAATCATTTATCCGTGGCATCGGATATTTGTTTTTGATGGTGACCATATTGAGGGCTCGATAGTCTATACACAGTCTCAGTGTCCCATCCTTTTTCTTGGCGAACAACACAGGCGAACCCCATGGTGAGGAGCTGGCTCGAATAAATCCTTTGTCCAATAATTCCTTTATCTGCTTCTTCAACTCCACCAATTCTGAGGGTGCCATTCTATAAGGCTTCTTATAGATGGGAGCGGTGCCAGGTGCTAGTTCGATGCTGAATTCTATCTCTCGGTCTGGTGGCATGCCTGGTAGTTCTTCAGGGAACACATCAGGAAACTCGCATACCACTGGAACTTTTCTCAGTTCTGCAATGTCCATTTTGTTCAGTTTTGGTTGCTGTGATCGTGGCCTTTCTTGAGCGGAAACCCTTATTGTCTTGCCGTGATGGTGAGTGAGAATCACTGTCCGATTGAAACAGTCAATGAATCCTTTGTTGGTGGTCAACCAGTCCATCCCTAAAATGACATCCAGTCCTTTACTCTCCAACACGATGAGATTCGCGTGGAATTGTAGTCCTTCGAACTCAATGACCACTCCTTGGCAGTAACCCTGAGCGATTTGCTTATTTCCGGGGGACTTGATGATCATAGATTTTTCCAAGGGAAGTATCGGAAAACCATGTTGCAAAACAAAACTCTTCGAAACGAACGAATGGGAAGCTCCAGAATCAAACAAAACCGTGGCAGGTACTGTGTTGACAGGGAACGTACCGAGCACGATGTCTGGGGCATTCTGCGCTTCTTCCCTGGTCACATGGTTCAGGTGACCCTTCCTGTGGTTGTTGTTGGGGTTGAAATTGTTGCGCTTGGGGGCTGGATTGTTTCCACCATTGTTTGGCTTGGGTGCCGAGTTCCTTGGCTTTGGGCACTGTTTAGCATAGTGCCCTTCTTGACCACAAGCATAGCAGGTGACCCCTGGACGGTATGTGTACTCCTTGTCCCTGGCATGAAACTGTCCGACGGGCCTTGGATCAGTAGTCGTGGATCTCCTTGCGTCTGTCCTTGGGACCTCAGTCTTGCCTCGGTTGTTGCGAGCAAGAGTCGTCTTGTCCCTCTTTCGCTTACAGATATCTTCCAGACTACGGCGCTCATTCTCCAAGGTAATGGCCTTGTCCACCAGAGTCTTAAAATCCGGAAAGGTGTGTACAATCAGTTGGCATCTTAGTGCTGGTGCCAGGCCGTCCAGGAATTTTTCCATCTTCTTGCTTTCTGTCATGTGCTCGTCGTAGGCATAACGAGACAGCTGGGTAAACTGACCATTGTATTCTGTTACTGACATGCCTCTCTGCTTCAGGTCATCAAACTCTCTCTTCTTGATTTTTATGATGCTCCTGGGGATGTGTGCCCCACGGAAGCCTTCCTTGAACTCTTCCCAGGTGATGTTGTGTTCACTGGGATGCATGTGTAGGAAGTTTTCCCACCATGCTGCAGCTGCTCCAGTAAGGTAGTGTGGTGCATAAAGCACCTTCTCATGATCTGAACACTGAGCAATAATCAGTTTCCTTTCAATGTCACGAAGCCAATCATCGGCTTCCAGCGGCCTATCGGTGTGAGCAAAAGTTGAGGGGCGAGTCTTCTGTAACTCAGATAACTTGGAATGTGGTTGATAGGGCTCACGGTGGTTTCCCATATTGATGACATGATTCATCATCTCTTGGTGCTGTTGCTGGCTTTGCTCGAAGAGACGGCATACTTGAGACAGGGCTGCTTCGCTGTCTTGTTGACTGGACTGACCCTGAGTGAAATTGTTGCTAGTCTGCGTCCCATAAACCTCTTCTGGCTGATTGGGCATGGAGCGAGTCCACGGGCGAGACATTTTTCCAGTCTGGGGTATTATTTTGCAAAACCCATGAGAAAAACTGTGTAGCACAAGGAAAATCTTGCAAAGGCAACAATTTAAAAGGCTTCAAGGTTTTTCAAGAAAACATAAACGATTTTGCACGGAGAAGAACTGCTTAGCATATATCTTACACGCGAAAAGCAAACACACGATACAGCACTCAGGATGCGCGTACACATTCCTGACATGTTATTTAGACTAGCGTACTACTCCGGAAGGCAGCAGACACACCAATACAAACTAGCGTACAGATAAAGCAACACATCATACAAGCAGACATAACGCGCGGCTACTCGGTGCTCTCAGTCGGAGATGGTGAAGATTTCCTTTCCCTTGCCGATGGCAAGACTCAGCGGTCCAGGAGAATCAACCTCCACCTCCTCTCTAGCTGGCTCCTGGCGCGTAACGCTGCGCTGCGGTGATGGTGCGGGGGCGACTGGTGGTAGAGCGGGTGCGGCAGGCGGTGCGGCTCTGACTGGAGTAGGAGCGATGACTCGGTCGAACTCCTCAGTGGTAGGCAGACGGCGAGCAGTGGCCAAAACGGCCGGTGCATAAGAGGCTGAAGACGAGACGAATGTCAGAGGCGGCGCCGTGTTGAGAAGCTCCTTCCTGCTGGCAGGACCGCCCCGGACTAAGTCCATGCGGGCAGCCACAAGATCGTCCACGAGGTTGTCGAAAGACTCCTCCAGAGCCTTGAGATACTCCACAACCATCTCGATGGCTTCATCTCGTTCTCCCCGATGGCAGGCGAATGCATAGTGGCTGGTGTATGGCACATGGCATGGGAGGTAGCGGTAGCGACGAGTCTTCATCGTAGGAAGGATGTCCCGAAGACGAGCTATCGCCTCACGGGCAGCCATCTGCATGGCATGCCTCTCCGTAGGCATGGCCCTTCCCACAAAACGGAAGTGGCGAGCTGCAGAACGTCCTCCCTTGAATTGCACCACAGCTTGGTGCATAGACACGTCGTCGCTGAGCTTGTGCTGGTAGAGCGTGAACTCCGGGCGAGCTGCTGGCCCGATCGCGAGCTTGGTGATGGAGACGAGGAGCTTGACAAACCCCTCGGGCACGTTCGTGAACACTCGATTCTCACAGCTGCTGCCAGCCATCTACAAAAGTAGGCAAAAATTCTGAGTAGTCATGTCATAAATTTATGATGACCAACAGAAAATAGCTACAATTGCAAAATGCTGAAAAAGCACAAAAGACGCTAATAACCGATTAGCGATCGCACCTAGTGGCTTCCTACAGTCAGCCTGGCTCTGATACCAAGCTTGTCACGACCGGTTTTTCAATAAAATAATTATTGAGAGACCAATCCCTTTTACGGACCAGTAAGGAAGAATTCCTTCTCACTGGTAGACAATATCTTGGTCACAGAAGAAAAATACCAGGAGTACTGAATATAATACAAGGTTGAGCGGAGACTGCCCAACAATTTATTACATGCACGCCGATAAAACAAGACGGCGGATAGGGTGGCATACTACTAACTCACGATAATAACGGTGGTGGAAATATCACCGCGAAGCGAGTGATATGACTCCTGAAGACTACAGCTCTTCGAGCGTCGGAGTGAGGCTCGAGGAGACTTATTGCGGGTGGCGGAAGCGTATATAATACAAGTGACCAATATCCGGGATCGCGCAGGACTGACTGGGACTCCTCTAGGCGTCGGACGCGCTATCAAACTCTTCATCCAAGAGATCGCCTTCGTCAACATCTGGCCAAATCAACAAGCCAGGTGAGTACTATGAAAGTACTCGCAAGACAGTTCGGACATAAGATATAACAAATGTAAACATGAAGCATATGAACAATTAACCAGTGCGTTCAGACATAGAGATAATAAATACTGGGTGCCAAACGAGGGTCTGAATGACGCCTCGAGCGGAAACTGCAGAATAGTAATACTGGTGCCAAACGAGTGTCTGAATGACTCCTCGAGCGGAAACTGCAAGAATAATAATACTGGTGCCAAACGAGTGTCTGAAAGACTCCTCGAGAGGAAAATGCAGAATAGTAATACTGGTGCCAAACGAGGGTCTGAATGACTCCTCGAGAGGAAACTGCAGAATAATAATGCCACAGTCGGGCGTCGGGGCGACACCACATAAAGGGCTTATAACAGAAAATAAAGGCAGTGCGTGCCACAGTCGGACGTCTGAGCGACATCACATAAAGGGCTTATATTTAAAGTAAGAAACAAGAACACGCCACAGTCGGACGTCTGCGCGACGTCGCATAAAGGGCTTATATTGTAGCTTAATAATTCAATAGTTCGGGAACATAAATTATCACAAGTACGAGACAAATATAAAGTTAGTCCATCCACAGGAATAATAATAAAACTGGATTTACCACTTGAGCTTGTTCACCGGGGACAAGTTTTCCACGCGGATAGATATAGATATACTGATTACACTACTTGATCATGGATACGATGACTTGGAAGGAATTGACTCTGCAGAGTTTGTACTTAACCACAGCCAACGGATTTCAGTAGTCACGGGGACTAGTTCCGTTTACGGTGTTTTGGAAGAAACACGTCTAACCAGTACACACCCAATTCAACATTCCGAAGCCAGGGATCACCCTCGGCAACGTTCAAGAAAAACCTTGAGACGGGGAGGCTACAACCTCGCGTAGCATGGGATCAAATTTGTATACGCGCGCTCTAAGGGGGTGCCCCCCCTCTCGGTCCCAACCGGAAACACCCATGCCCCCTGACCGGATGACTGGCTTTAATCCTGGGCCAAGGTACCATCATCCCGGCCTCTCTGTTTGGTGTGTACACGGAAAGAGGTTACCAACTTACTAAACCGCATCCTGGCAAATGAAACATGTGGTAGCACGGAAGGGGGAAAGAACGATAACGTGACTCCGTCCACGTTAACGTCGGAGAAAGTCGGATGACGCAAGGCTGGTATGCTACAACAGTACCACCTTGCTGCCCTTCATGTCACCACATGATTAGGCCATCTCTCATCAGAGATCATCGCAACTTTGGAACATGCGGGTAGTTGCCTTACAAGCAACGAGGTATTTACCGACACTCATATGCCACGCACAAACTTTCAAGCAAACATGCAAAACACTTATCATATCAAATGTTCAAACATGCTTGCCTGGTTCGGAGAAGTCGGAGTCTAGCTCGGCGAAGTTCGCGGCTCCGTCACCTCTTCCGGAACCTACGGCAATAACGAAAACGGGTACTAACGTGAAAACCAATGGGTGCACAGAAACTTCTCCAAAAATTTTCCAAATAAATCTCATAAAAAACTAGACAAAATTTTAAGACTGTCAGAAAAAGAATCACTCAAAAATCCCTTTTTATTAAAAAGTTATAAAGGTTTCTGTCCAGGGACTTATCTGTAATGAAACAGAAAAGTTCCAGGGTTTAAACTGAGAAACCAGAAAACGCTTCGGAAAGAAATGCGCTAGCTAAAGAGGAAAACGTATTTTGCCCGAAGGCGCCAACAGAAAACGGTTCGCGAAGAATAGAACAGAGGCTGACATGCGGGGTCCACATGTCAGGTTTGAAAAGCTCGCCGGCGCCCGAAGACTGCGGTGGACGCCGGCGTCGAACCACGGCGAGTCAGGAGGATCGGAGGGTACCAAGAGCTTCAGCTTGTTCTTCCGCGTCGGTGGGTGGTGGACTCGACCAACGGGGAGCACCACGTCGACGGCGACACTTTCTCCGGCGGACGGCGGCTCGGGTGAGGGTGGAGAACTCCGGTGGAGGGCTGCAAACTTCGAATTGAAGCGCGGGTCAGAAGGAGGGATGCATAGTGAAGCTACTGGCAAGAGAAGGGAGGCGGAGGTGCACACACGGGGGCGAATCGAGCTGGATCCCGTGGCGGGTCGCGGCGGCCGGAGTCGAGGAAGGAGACCTCCTCGGGGCTCTTCCAGTGGCTAGGCGTGCTCTAGGTGGAGTGCAGGGGTGGTGGGTGCTCGAGTTGAAGCTCGGGGCCTCTATTTATAGGCGGATCGACGGGGTGGCCGTGAACGGAGAATCTCCGGCGAACGATTACGGCGATGCAGTGGATTGGCAGGAGGTTTGAGTGGCCAGGCAGCATCAGAGGAGGTTACTGGTGTCATTCCACAGCTAAACGGAGTTGGTCTTGGCGTAATGGTGTCGGTCCACGGTGAGATGACCGCACGGGCTCGACGGCGGCAGAGAGCGTGCTCCGCGCCCTGCGGTTCACGACGAGGGTGGCAGCGCGTTCGGGGGAGTGGAAGGCCACGCGGCGAGCTCCGGTGGTTTGGGCGGCGCTGGGTGGCGCCGTCAGCGTTGTGCCTCCCGCTGGCGGCCGCAAAGCCGTCGTTGGCGTCGGTCACGGGGCGGTGCACCTTCTGCTGCTCGTCGCCGACGTCCGCAAGGTGCCAGGCATTCGTGCGGTGCAGGAACAAGAGGGAAGGGACGGGGAGCAAGGCGACACAGTGGCACTGGTGAGATCGACGTCGGGTTCTGAAGAAAACGAGAGTGCACTGCAATGTTCTCTGAACTTAACTGAAACTTGACATTGACAATGCACTGCAGGTGTTCGACAGAAAGATTTGGCTATGAGATAAATTTTTCTGGGGCTGTAACTTGGTGAGGTGACCACTCAATGCATCCAGAGGCTGCCTGATTTTACCTGGAATTTTTGGAGAAAGTTTTGAATGAATTTCACCAAATTTGACAAATCTGGTCCAAACTTGCAGCAAGTGTAGTTTGAAAAATTTGAACTGAAGACCAGTGGATCTTCATGGGTCTTGGTTGAGGTTTCAAAGGACTAGGAGGGGAAAAAGGTTTGGGGGCAAAAATCAAAACAGAAAATGGAGTTCCTTTGTAAATCACCAATGGCTAGAATAGAAGGCAGAAATTTGTTTGAATAAGATTTAAATAGAAAATAAACATAGGGGAGGTTCAACTTGCTGGATTAGATGCCAAATATGATCCAAGGATGAGGGGAGGTTTAGGAGAGAGTATTTGCACTAAGGCCATGGCAAGAGAGAAATGTTGACAGTGGTAAAGGATTATTCCAAAAGCCATAGTGCAAATTTCAAAGAGATCTTCAAAAGGTATTTTCCCAAGTGAAAAGCATTTTGTCTTGAGTCCAAATAAAAAGCAAGAACCTCCAAGATCAAAGACAGATCTTGGGTGAATCCAAATAAAACCTTTGCCATAAAAAAATATTTGAAAGGGAGAGTCCTTTTAAAAAAAATTAAATCACCTCCCTCAAGTCAAATAAAATCTTTTAAAAGAAAAACAAATCCAAATAAAAATTTGGGTGTCACAGTGTTGATGGTTGACAAGACCACTAGTTTCAAGAAAAGGGCAAAGGAAAGAAGGAGAACTTCAAGAAGAATGGCAAGCAAGTTGCTGCTCAAGTGAAGAAGCCCAAGTTTGGACCTAAGCCTGAGACTGAGTGCTTCTACCCCAAATAATTGGCGGATAAGAAGGATGGCAAAGTGAACAAAAGTATATTTGATATACATGTTATTGATGTGTACTTAACTAGTGTTTATAGCAACCCCTCGGTATTTGATATTGGTTCAGTTGCTAAGAGCAGTAACTTGAAACGGGAGTTGCAGAATGAACAGAAACTAGTTAAGGATGAGGTGATGATGTGTGTTGGAAGTGGTTCCAAGATTGATAAGATCACCATCACACACTCCCTTTACCTTCGGGATTAATGTTGAACCTAAATGTTATTTGGTATTTGCGTTGAGCATGAATATGATTGGATCATGTTTATTGCAATACAGTTATTCATTTAAATGAAAGAATAATTGTTGTTCTATTTACATGAATAAAACCTTCTACGGTCATACACTCAATATAAGCGGTTTATTGAATCTCGATCGTAGTAATACACATATTCATAATATTGAAGCCAAAAGATGCAAAGTTAATAGTGATAGTGCAACTTATTTGTGGCACTGCCATTTAGGTCATATTGGTGTAAAGTGCATGAAGAAACTCCATGTTGATGGGGTTTTGGAATCACTTGATTATGAATCACTTGGTACTTGCGAACCATGCCTCATGGGCAAGATGACTAAAACGCCGTTCTCCGGAACAATGGAGCGAGTAACAGATTTGTTGGAAATCATACATACAGATGTATGTGGTTCGATGAATATTGAGGCTCGAAGCGGGTATCGTTATTTTCTCACCTTCACATATGATTTGAGAATATATGGGTATATCTACTTAATGAAACATAAGTCTGAAACATTTGAAAAGTTCAAAGAATTTCAGAGTGAAGTGGAAAATCATCGTAACAAGAAAATAAAGTTTCTACGATCTGATCATGGAGGAGAATATTTGAGTTACGAGTTTGGTCTTCATTTGAAACAATGTGGAATAGTTTTGCAACTCACGCCACCCGGAACACCACAGCGTAATGGTGTGTCCGAACGTCCTAATCGTACTTTACTAGATATGGTGCGATCTATGATGTCTCTTACTGATTTACCGCTATCGTTTTGGGGTTATGCTTTAGAGACGTCTGCATTCACGTTAAATAGGGCACCATCGAAATCCGTTGAGACGACGCCTTATGAACTGTGGTTTGGCAAGAAACCAAAGTTGTCGTTTCTTAAAATTTGGGGCTGCGATGCTTATGTGAAAAAACTTCAACTTGATAAGTTCGAACCCAAATCGGAGAAATGTGTCTTCATAGGATACCCAAAGGAAGTTGTTGGGTACACCTTCTATCACAGATCCGAAGGCGAAACATTCGTTGCTAAGAATGGATCCTTTCTAGAGAAGGAGTTTCTCTCGAAAGAAGTGAGTGGGAGGAAAGTAGAACTTGATGAGGTAACTGTACCTGCTCCCTTATTGGAAAGTAGTTCATCACAGAAATCTGTTCCTGTGATTCCTACACCAATTAGTGAGGAAGCTAATGATGATGATCATGTAACTTCAGATCAAGTTACTACCAAACCTCGTAGGTCAACCAGAATGAAATCCGCACCAGAGTGGTACGGTAATCCAGTTCTGGAGGTCATGTTACTTGACCATGACGAACCTACGAACTATGAGGAAGCGATGATGAGCCCAGATTCCGCGAAATGGCTTGAGGCCATGAAATTTGAGAGGGATCCATGTATGAGAACAAAGTGTGGACTTTGGTTGACTTGCCCGATGATCGGCAAGCCATACAAAATAAATGGATCTTCAAGAGGAAGACGGACTCTGATAGTAGTGTTACTATCTACAAAGCTAGACTTGTCGGAAAAGGTTTTGACAAAGTTCAAGGTGTTGACTACAATGAGATTTTCTCACTCGTAGCGATGCTTAAGTCTGTCCGAATCATGCTAGCAAATTGCCACATTTTATGAAATCTGGCAAATGGATGTCAAAACTACATTCCTTAATGGATTTCTTAAATAAGAGTTGTATATGATGCAACCAGAAGGTTTTTGTCGATCCTAAAGGTGCTAACAAAATGTGCAAGCTCCAGCGATCCATCTATGGACTAGTGCAAGCATCTCGGAGTTGGAATATACGCTTTGATGAGTTGATCAAAGCATATAGTTTTATACAGACTTGCGGTGAAGCCTGTATTTACAAGAAAGTGAGTGGGAGCACTACAACATTTCTGATAAATATATGTGAATGACATATTGTTGATCAGAAATAATGTAGAATTTTCTGGAAAGATTAAAGGAGTATTTTAAAGGAGTTTTTCAAAGAAAGACCTCGGTGAAGCTGCTTACATATCGAGTATCAAGATCTATAGAGATAGATCAAGACGCTTGATAAGTTTTTTCAATTAGTACATACCTTGACAAGATTTTGAAGTAGTTCAAAATGGAATAGTCAAAGAAAGAGTTCTTGCCTGTGTTACAAGGTGTGTAATTGAGTAAGACTCAAAGCCCGACCACGGCAGAAGATAGAAAGAGAATGGAAGTCATTCCCTATGCCTCAGCCATAGGTTCTATAAAGTATGCCATGCTGTGTACCAGATCTATTGTATACCCTACACTAAGTTTGTCAAGGGAGTACAATAGTGATCTAGGTGTAGATCACTGAACAGCGGTCAAAATTATCCTTAGAGGAATAAGGATATGTTTCTCGATTATGGAGGTGACAAAAGGTTCCTCGTAAAGGGTTACGTCGATGCAAGTTTTGACACTGATCCAGATGACTCTAAGTCTCAATCTGGATACATATTGAAAGTGGAGCAATTAGCTAAAGTAGCTCCGTGCAGAGCATTGTAGACATAGAAATTTGCAAAATACATATGGATCTGAATTTGGCAGACCCATTGACTAAACTTCTCTCACAAGCAAAACATGATCACACCTTAGTACTCTTTGGGTGTTAATCACATGGCGATGTGAACTAGATTACTGACTCTAGTAAACCCTTTGAGTGTTGGCCACATGGCGATGGATATTAATCACATGGTTATGTGAACTATTGGTGTTAAATCACATGGCGATGTGAACTAGATTATTGACTCTAGTGCAAGTGGGAGACTGAAGGAAATATGCCCTAGAGGCAATAATAAAGTTGGTATTTATATTTCCTTATACCATGATAAATGTTTATTATTCATGCTAGAATTGTATTAACCGGAAACTTAGTACATGTGTGAATACATAGACAAACAAAGTGTCACTATTATGCCTCTACTTGACTAGCTCGTTGAATCAAAGATGGTTAAGTTTCCTAGCCATAGACATGAGTTGTCATTTGATTAACGGGATCACATCATTAGAGAATGATGTTGACCCATTCCGTTAGCTTAGCATTTGATCGTTTAGTATATTGCTATTGCTTTCTTCATGACTTATACATGTTCCTATGACTATGAGATTATGCAACTCCCGAATACCGGAGGAACACTTTGTGTGCTACCAAACGTCACAACGTAACAAGGTGATTATAAAGGTGCTCTACAGGTGTCTCCAATGGTACTTGTTGAGTTGGCATAGATCAAGATTGGGATTTGTCACTCCGATTGTCGGAGAGGTATTTCTGGGCCCTCTCGGTAATGCACGTCACTATAAGCCTTGCAAGCAATGTGACTAATGAGTTAGTCACGAGATGATGCACTACAGAACGAGTAAAGAGACTTGCCAGTAACGAGATTGAGCTAGGTATTGAGATACCGATGATCGAATCTCGGGCAAGTAACATACCGATGACAAAGGGAACAACGTATGTTGTTATGCGGTTTGACCGATAAAGATCTTGGTAGAATATGTAGGAACCAATATGAGCATCCAGGTTCCACTATTGGTTATTGACCGGAGACGTGTCTCGGTCATGTCTACATAGTTCTCGAACCCGTAGGGTCCGCACGCTTAAAGTTCTGTGACGATCGGTATTATGAGTTTTGTGTTTTGATGTACCAAAGCTAGTTCGGAGTCTCGGATATGATCACGGACATGACGAGGAGTCTCGAAATGGTTGAGACGTAAAGACCGATATATTGGACGACTATGTTCGGACATCGGAAATGTTTCGGGAGGTTTCGGACATATACCGGAGTACCGGGGGGTTACCGGAACCCCCCCGGGGAGTTTATTGGGCCTATTGCGCCTTAGTGGGAGAAGAGGAGGGGCGGCCAGGGCAGTCGCGCGCCCCCTCCCCCTCTAGTCCGAATTGGACAAGGAGGGGGAGCGGCGCCCCCTTTTCCTTCTCTTCCTCTCTCCCTTCCTTCTCCTCTCCTACTCCTACTTGGAAGGGGGGAGTCCTACTCCCGGTGGGAGTAGGACTCCTCATGGGGCGCGCCATAGGGGGCCGGCCCCTCCCCCTCCTCCACTACTTTATATATGGGGAGGGAGGCACCCCTTGGAGAGACAACAATTGAGCATTGATCTCTCAGCCGTGTGCGGTGCCCCCCTCCACCATAATCCACCTCGGTCATGTCGTAGCGGTGCTTAGGCGAAGCCCTGCGTCGGTAACTTCATCAACACCGTCACCATGCCGTCGTGCTGACGAAGCTCTTCCCGGAAGCTCTACTGGATCGTGAGTTCACAGGACGTCACCGAGCTGAACGTGTGCTGAACACGGAGGTGCCGTATGTTCGGTACTGAGGATCGGTCGATCGTGAAGACGTACGACTACTTCAACCGCATTGTCATAACGCTTGCGCTAAACGGTCTAAGAGGGTACGTGGACGACACTCTCCCCTCTCGTTGCGATGCATCACCATGATCTTGCGTGTGCGTAGGATTTTTTTTGAAATTACTACGTTTCCCAACATGAACACAACAATGCTTTATGTAAAAGTGGTAACCCCACTTGCGCTTAAACGATGAGTATGACCTATGATCAAATGTTCTCATTTGACTCTTAAGTCAATATACTCATATATAGATGACCTAGTCATCGCCAATTGCTTGATAGATGCTAGAGTGTTTGTGCATGCTTTATCACATATTTCATTTGCCATTTTATTGTGTGAGCATGTTGATTGCATATTTTACTCATTCGAGGACATCCATTTGTTGATTTGATTGTTTGGATCTTTTTCTTTTGCCAAATGGATGGACAAGAATGCCTAAGAACCTCCTCTAACTATCTATGCTTTTCTCGTCTCAAACTCTTTTCATGCTACATCACAAAGTTTGATCAAGTCAGATTCAAACACTCTATGTGAGGAGCACTCGGAGTCCCCGATTCGTCATAGACTTAAACTTCCAAAACCTCTCTGTGCATTTTGGTTCGACCGATTCATCCTTTTTGGTCTAACCGAGTTCACCGAGTTGATCTAGGTTTTCAATCTCGGTGCAACCGATTAGAACATTTCGGTCACATCGAGTTGCAGTAACCGCTTGCGATTCTGCATCTTGGTGCCACCGAGTTGTTCCACTCGGTCACACCGACAGGGTCAGGATATATATACCGACGGGTCAAATTTTGGAAATTTCGCCAAAACCTCTCAGCTCGCGTGTGTCCTGCTCTGCCGCCTCGGGTCTCCGGATCATCCTCTTGTCGCCTGCGACCTCCCGCCGCTGGTCTCCATCGCCATCAACAGAAATCAACCCCACTGTTGCCGCCATAGCGAACTCACCGCCGAACTAGGGTATGAGTTCGAAACTTTGTGCTGTTCCATACTCCGATTCTTAGCACAAAGCAAATGCCATGTTCTTTACCACGTTTGAGACCATCCTGTCCAGCAAGAACATTCCTTACATTAGATTTGATTCAAAAATTTAGGGTTAGGTTTCCGCCAAACTCATCTCGGACCGACCGAGTTGTGGAAATCGGTCTCACCGATTTGGCTTAGGCCATTGCACTTGCACTTTTCGGTCTGACCGAAAGTTGCAAATCGGTGTGACCGAGTTCAACTCTTAGTGAAACCCTAGCAATCTCGGAGTCACCGAACTGTGTCTCGGTCTGACCGATTTCACTAGTTTAGACTCCAAAAGTTGCTTCGGTGTCACCGAGTTTAACAAATCAGTAGCTCTGAAATGCTTTCTGTGGAAAACTAAAACTAAGTTTTTGACTCATTTGTTTTGCAAAAACTCTGCACTTTGTGATGCTCATCCACTCTATCTCATCTATAACTATGCACAAGGTCAACTGTCAGTTTGCTTTGCCAGAATGTTTGATCAGAGTGATAGCCAGAACAAGTCAAAAGAGCAGGTGAACATGAGTGGGGGCACTAGTCCCTCTAGCAGCTATGATGAGGGTAGCAGGAGTACCCCAAGCAATTTGCCCAAGGCAGCTACAAGGACAAGGAAGAAGAGAAACTCAGACTCAAGAGGATGAGGATTATGTTGCTGCTGAGGAAGAGGTCAGCTCCAAGAAGAAGGTGCTGAAAAAGGAATATGCTGCTGCTGCAGCAACAAAACCTGGTATGCACAAGAAGGCACGTGCCAAGAGAGTTCCTATGTCAAAGGCCAGAGCCTCCACTCTTGAAACTTCCAAATCCACTGGAGGAGAGGCTGCTGGTGAGGGCAAGAAGAAGAAGGAAAGGAAGAGAGGAAGATGGTGCAAGAGAGTGGATCCCATGGCAGAATTTGAGAAGCACTCATCTGATGAGGAAGAAGAAGAGGAAGAAGATACTGCACCAGCATCAAAACCTCAAAAGCTGATGGGAGATGCCATCAAGTCTGGGGCTGCCCCTTCTAAGCCTAAGACAACTCCCAAAGTTTCTGCTCCAGCTCCAAAGACTGCACCCAAGAGGAGCACAAGGAACATTTCTGCTCCTGAGAAGAACAAGGCCCCAGTGCCTGAGATTGATGAAGAAGATGCTGAAGCCCAAGTGCTGAGGAGGCATCTCAAGTGTTTCTCAAATCTAAGCAAGATCAACTTGGATATCTGATTCAAGCAACCTTGAGGACTGAGAAAGGATTGGCCACCCTGACTCAGAACCAAGAGAGCCTGGAAAGGATCATTGAGACAAAGTTCTATGATCTTGATCTAAAAGTGACAGAGATGCAGACAGCAGTTGAGCAGCTCCAGGAAGAAGCTGAGGAGAGGAAAGGGCAGGCTACCACAGATGCGTTTCAAAGAGTGCCAAGAGGTTAGAGACCTGCTGCAGTGCCCATGGTTGACACTAGAGCAACTACATCAGCACCTGCAGGCACAGCTTCAGTGCCACCTCCAGTTACCACTCCACCAGCTCCAACAACTTCAACAGATGCATTCGTCCTTGGAGTCCTCTCAACACCACCTCCCGAAGATCAACCCTAGAGAGACGCATAGCACTGTGCATTTTCAAACTTTTTGGTAACTTATTTCCAAAGGGGGAGAAATGTATAGATCATAGGCTTCGAGAGAGAGTGTTTTTGCTTCTTTTGTCTCTTTTGCTATTTGGTTGATACTTTTGTGTGCTTGCTTGATACTTTATGTCTATGTGTGTGAGATACTTGTATGATCATGTGTTTGATCATATCCTACATTAATGCTTGCATTTGATTGATGTTATATTTTATATCTCTTGTATGATCATTCACTTTGCCTTGGTGATGAGTGCATGTTTTTACTTTCTATCATTTTGAGCGCTCCACCAAGATGTATGTGACATGGAAGAGTAACCCATGATCCTAATCGATTGTGCATTTACATTCAAAAGCAAATCTTAAATAATGCACAAATTTAGGGGGAGCTCTTACTTATCACATACTTCTCAAAGCGATGATGCATTTCAATCTTATTATCATTTGTCGAAGCTTTGATCTATATGTTGTCATCAATTACCAAAAAGGGGGAGATTGAAAGTGCAACTATCCCTGGGTGGTTTTGGTAATTCCTAAGAACATATAGCTCATTGAACTAATGCACTTTCAAGATGATTATTTCAGAAAGTTCAATGATTGGCATGGCATGGACTAGGAATGTGTACCCCTCAAAATGCTAAGGACACATATTGGCTCAAGCTCAAGACTCTACATTTTCATTTTAGTGATCCAAGATCACATTGAGTCCATAGGAAAAGCCAATACTATTAAAAGGGGATGAGGTGTTGCTTAATGGCTTGCTTGCTCAAAATGCTTAGTGATATGCTCCAAAAGCCCTCAACCACTTTCTCATATCCACATTTGTCCCAAACCAAAAGTCAAACTCGGCCCCACCGATTTGATCTATCCGGCGCCACCGAGTTCATTTGACATAGCCACTGCCAGAAACCCTAGTCAGTTCGGTCTCACCGATAGGGATCTCGGTCTCACCGTGATGGGATTGTAAACTCTCTGTTTCCCTTTCGTAACGTTTCGGTCTCACCGAAATGAGCGATTCGGTCCCACCGAGTTTGCCTGACCAACTCTCTGTTTGCCTATTACAGAAATCAGTCCTACCGAGTTTATGTGATTGGTCTCACCGAGATTACGTTATGCCCTAACCCTAATGAAATCGATCCCACTGAGTTGACATGTCGGTCCCACCGAAAAGCCTAACGTTCACATTTTGAACTAAATTGGTCTGACCGAGTTTCATGATTCGGTCTCACCGAGTTTGGTAAATTGTGTGTAACGGTTAGATTTTGTGTGGAGGCTATATATACCCCTCCACCCACTCTTCATTCATGGAGAGAGACATCAGAACGTGCCTACACTTCCAGCATACATTTTCTGAGAGAGAACCACCTACTCATGTGTTGAGACCAAGATATTCCATTCCAACCACAAGAATCTTGATCTCTAGCCTTCCCCAAGTTGCTTTCCACTCAAATCATCTTTCCACCAAATGCAAATCTGTGTGAGAGAGAGTTTAGTATTGGGGAGACTATCATTTGAAGCACAAGAGCAAGGAGTTCATCATCAACACACCATCTATTACCTTTTGGAGAGTGGTGTCTCCTAGATTGGTTAGGTGTCACTTGGGAGCCTCCGTTAAGATTGTGGAGTTGAACCAAGGAGTTTGTACGGGCAAGGAGATCGCCTACTTCATGAAGATCTCCCCTAGTGAGGTAAGTCCTTCGTGGGCGATGGCCATGGTGGGATAGACAAGGTTTCTTCTTCGTGGACCCTTCGTGGGTGGAGCCCTCCGTGGACTCGCGCAGCCGTTACCCTTCGTGGGTTGAAGTCTCCATCAACGTGGATGTACGATAGCACCACCTATCGGAACCACAGAAAAAATCTCCGCGTCTACATTGCGTTTGCTCCCTCCAATCTCCTCCCTTTACCTTCATGTGCAATGTTTCTACATTCCGCTGCTATACTCTTAGACTTGCATGTGTAGGTTGATTGCTTGACTTGTGCTAAGTTGCTAAAATTTGCCAAGACTTAAAATTTGGAAAAGGATAGATTTTTATTTGGTCAAGTAGTCTAATCCCTCCTTCTAGACATACTTTCGATCCTACAATCTATGGTATTAAGTTCATGAAAGAAAGAGTAACGCCTTCAACAAGATGACATGATGTAGACAAAGTAAACTCAAGCAATATGATTAAAGTAGCCACCCCATACCCTTACCCGTCCCATCTGAGCTTACCCATCACCCGTACCCATACCCGCTAGTGGGTACATTTTTTCCCATACCCGTCACCTGACAGGGTAAATGGATACCCGTGGGTAAAAATACCCACGTTTGAATAACATTCATTTGAGCATCACATAATTATAAACAACAACATATAATAATAATTTATAAACAACAACACATAATAACATCAATTCATACTTATAAAGAACAACACATGTTAAACAACAACACATTCTAAAGATCAACACTTTCTTGTAAACAACAACACATCAAAACATCAACACATAGTCATAAATAGTAGCACATATTCATAAATTTTAAGTTGTCAAACTCACAACAAAGTGTAGAGGTAATTTCTCAATATTTATTAGATTTATAAGGGTACATGGGTACATGGGTATGGGTTATGTGATTCCATACCCATACCCGCTCTACCCAATGGGTTTAACATTTGCCTATTTATATACCCATGGGTAACATTTTGTTCCATACCCTTACCCTAATAAGGTTTTTACCCGCAGGGTACGTCGGTAATGGGTACCCATTGCCATCCCTAGGAAAGTTCTAGCAAACTGAAGGCAATCCCAGATCGCCGTATTCAAAATGTTGCAACTAACGCACTAATTGATGCAAGTGCTCCTCTGTAGCAGACACCACCGTCCCCTCCTCACGAGGATGAACCCGTACATCAAGCTGAACCTGCGGTGGTTATCATTCCTACCTCTGCTGCTCAAGAGACTGATGTTATTGACATCTTTCTGAACAACCCGGATGAAGGAAATGTCCAGCCCGAGCAACAAGCCCCAGAGGAGAAAATCGATGAAGAGATAGAGGTTGAGAAGGCTATTCCATAGCCACCGAAGGATATGTAAGTTGAGCCCTCCGGATCCAATAAGGAGGATGACGAGATTGAGGGGGAGAAAAATGCTTCCCGAGGAAATACCACACCGGTCACCTCGTCTGATGCCCCTACCCAGATGGAGGTTGATCCTGCTCCTGCTTCTGTTGCTTCACAGCCAAAACAGGAAGAAAAGAAATCAGAAGAGCCCATGGATCACGAACAAGTTGTACCACCTGTTGTACCCCAGGAGACCGCAAAGAAGTGTAACACCCACTACAAAAAAAGACACATCCGTGACATTTTGGGCCGAACAAATTTTTTTCTGTCATACTTATGACACTTCTATGACGATAATTGTGACAAAGCCCGGTATCATCATAGATGTGGTGGGCTCCTACTTCAATGACAAAAAATCATGACAGAAAATGGGCTTTTCATCCTGGGCAGGCCGGAGACGCAGCTGCATGACATTCTTTAGGCCGTCCATGACGGAAAAAACCGTGGTAGAAGCGAGGGCGAGGAAAATATCGGGGTGTTCCCGGTTACGGTGGGTGGTCGGGGCCGAGCGATGCACGGAGGTTTGCATGTTTCTCTCGTACACGCACGCGCGTGGGTGCGAGGCGTTGGGCTCTAACTGAACCCGAGCGAGGCGTTCGCCTACTGAACCCGAGCGATTGCACTGCAGGCTACGCGTTACTGAACCCGAGCGATCGATCGATGGCTGTTAACTGAACCCGATCGAGCGATTCCTTTGCTACTGCTGCTAACTGAAGCCGATCGATGCTGCCTCTGGATGAATAGTGAGCATTGCTGGGGGGGGGTTTGGATGAACAGTTCCCGGTGGGGGTGGATGAACAGGACCCCGTGGTGTTGCCTCTGGATGAACAGGACCCCGATCGATCGAGCCGGTTGGTGCTGGATGAATAGGACCCCGTGGAGGGCTGGATGAACAGGACAACCCCGTGGAGGGCTGGATGAATAGTAGACGGTGGAGGGCTGGATGAACAGTAGCCGTGGAGGGGTGGTTGAACAGGAGCCCGTGGAGAGGGCTGGTTGAACAGTAGCCGGTGGAGTAGCGCGCGGTGGAGGCTGGATGAACAGGAGCCCGTGGATGAACAGTCGCAGGTGGAGGCTGGAGGAGGTCGACGGTGGATGAACAGTAGCCCGTGGAGGCTGGAGGGGGTCGACAGTGGAGATGAGCAGTATCCCGTGGAGTCCCGTTTTGCAGTACGCCACACCCCTCCCAATGAACATGACCCCTGTTTCGACCATAGCACTCCAACACAAGTCCGTTTCCTCCGTTGCGGTATGCCACACCCCTCCCGATCAACAGGACCCCGTTTCGACCGTAGGAGGTCCGTTTCCTCCGTTTTGCGGTACGCCAGACCCCTCCCGATGAACAGGATCCCGTTTCGAACATGGCCGGTCGAACACAAGGCCGTTTCCTCCATTCTGCGGTACGCGAGGCCTCATTTCCATCGTCTGTTCCGTCCAAGCCTTCCCGATGAACATGACGACGCATTCCATTCGGACCCAGCCGGTTGGCTCCCCATGAACACGACGACGACGCAGTTTCTCCGTTCCGACCCAGCCTTGTACACGAGCCATGGCCGTACGTATGCGCGAGTAGGCGTTCGAGACCCCGCCCGTATGTACGTATGTGGCCGTATTTTCTTTCTTGCACACTGCCGTTGTATGTACGTGTACATGCTACGTGTGCGCCTCTACTACCACACGTGCGCGCCTCTACATCGACCAGTATGCACGTAGACGTTCGCGACCAGAATGACAACGCTACGTACGCTTCGACCAGGTGGGTCCCGACTGTCAGACACTTCCTTGCGTGCGAAGATATAGCTGGTGGGTCCCAGCAGTCAGGGGGCGAATCGTTTTTTTTGCCCGGACGCACTTCCTTGCGTGCGAAGATGTAGCTGGTGGGTCCCAGCAGTCAGGGGGAAACATTTTTTCGTGAAATACGGTGGCCCGTCCGGTGGGTCCCTGCTGTCAGGTGCAGGAATAATTATTTTGCGCGTAATAAGGAGGCACTTCCTTGTGGCCGCCGTGGACCCAGCTGTCAGCCTCTCCACGTACAGTACTCTTCTGATGGAAGTCGTTCCTTGACCATGTTGACCATGCTGCGCTGAGAGCACCAGGGCAGTGGACGACGGCGAGGCCTAGGAAGGGGACGACGCGGAGCCGGGGAAGACGCGGCAGTGGAAGCCCACGCGGAGAGGAGTACGAGGGTTCACTGGTTCGGCTGTGGTGTGAGGCTGCCGTCGCCGCAGAATAACAGGGGGTGTGGGTGAGTGGAGGGATGGCCTGGCCAGCGGTGGGAGTAGTAGGTGGCGGTGAGGCCTCCACGACAGCACAGCCGGCCACGGGAGGCAGGAGCAGGCGGCACGACCGGCGCTGCTTTGGGCGGCTGGAGCAAGAAGACCAGAGGTTGAAGAAGCACGACGGCCGTTGGATGGACATCGTACGGTCACTGCAGCTAGAACCGTTTATATTGACTAAGTTGACAAAGCCCTTGGTACGCGTCAACTTAGTAGGCCCACAGGTCAGCTTCCGAAATGGTGCGCCCCAGATGTCAGGGGGAGGAATCATTTTTTGGGCGGGTGAAGCTAGAATATCTGAGATTGAAGAAGAAGCACGGCATCCGTTGGATGGACATCCAACGGCCACTGCTGCTAGAACCGTGTGTTGACTATAAGTTGACAAAGCCTTGCAGACGCGTCAACTCTTTTTTTGAGGGGACGCGTCAACTTAGTAAGGCCACAAGTGTGTGGCAGAGAACTTATAGACCATTTGAGATTTGTAAGAATGTGCAGCCAATTTTTGAATTCTAATGGAATTTACTACAGCCCATTTACAGTTTGTTAAAAGTACAACCCATTTCAACCAACCGTTCAAAACAGAATTCAATAAAATTTCCCACATTTTGATGGGATCCGAAATATTTTTATCCTGAAATTTCTAGTCAGATTAAATACAATTTCAATATAAATTTATATTACGTAAAAATCCAACGAAACATTGCGCTCGCAACAATTAATGAAATTAAAATTTTCAATATCCAAAAATAATATTTTATAAAGTAATTACGTGTTTGGTGCATTTTTTATAGTTACTGCCCAGTTTTTATAATTACATCCCATTTATTATTTCTTAAAGCCCATTTTCTTGTTAAGCCTAATGCATCCCTCCTAGGAAAGATTTGCAGCCCAGCGGGGCGGAGAATAACAACTTGACCTTGCCTGGGTATTCCTAAAAAAAGTATAGCTGGGCTAGCCATTTTCAGCTTGAAAAAAATTAATATCTGGGTTGGATATCTGGCCTGGGCTAGACGGGCCAAAGCCCGCCCAGTTAATACCCGCAGCGATGTTTTCGTTGTTGTTCGGAGGAGAAAAATTAATATCTGGGCTAAACATCGCTCAAGAAAAACTCTACAGTGCTCACACCTCAAAAACACAAATACTGCTCGAGCTGCTTGGTCCCAGCTGTCGGCCGCTTCTTGTGCAATTCTCTCGTTTATTGACTACGTAGGTTGACAATGGTGTGGGACCGTGATGTCAGGAAACCAGGAGGAAGCAAATATTTTTACAGTTTTATATACTAATAAGGAGGCACTTGCGTACGTGCGGCTATGGTCCTGGTGGGTCCCCACTGTCATCCTCTCCAAGTAAAGTCATCTCCTCATCCTCATGTCCGTTGACCATGTTGACAACGCGAGACGGCGGCGCCACGGCGAGCGCAACAACTCGAAGGACGACGGAGAGGGCCTCGCGGGCCCTATAGATGGTCTGATACAGCGCCCGCTGCTCATTCGGGGAGCCAGGATCATAGGGCCACATGTCCGCGACGGCATTGTCGTTCGCTTGTTCACCGATGCTCGTTGAGGAGACAAAGCTTGCAGCACAGGTCCTCCTGCGCTGGTAGCTCTTCCGCCATTAGGGTGTCGAAGTGCGGCCGCACCTGCTCTATGGTGAACACGACATGAACTAGCTTGGACAGTGGCGCCGGCTCCTGGTCGGAAGCTACGTCCATCGTCTGATTGTCCTCGCTCAGCTCGGTGAGCTAGCTGGCGAGCCAGCATGTCCGGTTGCTGGACCGACCTGCTGCCAAGCACGAGTCTGACTGCCTTGGCCCACCCAGACCGCCTCCCTCGCCCGCGCGCGCTTTCCGCCCGAAACGGTCAGCGCCGCCCGCCCCGCTTCCCGGTGCAGGCGATTGCTTCGCCTTCAAACAACACAACTGTCGTCCGTCCGTCCTTCTGCCGCCCACATTAATGATACGCGGTTGCCGAGGCGGCTACTCCGGCGCCACACGTCCGTCCCTCCGCCGCCCACCATTGCTATATAAACGGATGCGCCGGCCATAGCCACAGTCATCCGCATCCGTTCCCTTTCTCCTGTCCACACCACTACTGCCCACCATGGCTTCCTCGTGCTCCAGCGCTCTTCGGGACGGGCGGACGACGGGCCACAAGGAGATGGCAGCCATTGCTGCCGACTGGCTGGCCGGCAGGCAGCCGGAGGACGACGACGTCCCAATGGAGAACATGGTAGTCGATGATCCGGCGCCAACCCCCTCCTCCGCGCCATCCTCGCCGGTGCATTGCACCATGACCATCGGCGAGGCCCGTGCCCAATATATGGACACGGTGAGGTAGAAGCGTGAGGAGCAGTTCTGGGAGGCGCAGGCCGACACCGCCTACAACCACCATCTCCTCCAGGAGCACCTGCAGGCGGAGGAGCAGATCGCCGCGGAGCAGGAGGCGCTGCTCGACTCATACCGCTCCGCCCGCGAGGGCCGCCTCGAGCGCTGGTGGTACCGCATGCGGGTGGCGGAGGCTGCGGCCGCCTACAAAGAGGGCAATGAAGCGGGCGAGGCGCTGTTTGGCGAGACCGAGGACGAGGCAGAGTGCAATGCCGGCTCCGACGAGTCCCCGCTCCGCTTGCGTCGACGAGGCCCTGCTCCGCCGAGGCCCCGCGGCACCAACAATGAGGCAAAGGACACCGCCGGCTCCACCGAGGCCCCACCCTACCGGCAACGAGGGGGAGGATTTCCCCCGCTCCGCCGAGGCGCCGCCCACCGGAAACGAGATAGAGGACATCGCCGGCTCCGCCGAGGCCCCGCCCCGCTGCCAACGAGGCCGCGCCACACAGAAAATGAGGAAGAGTAGAACACGGTAGGTCGTTGCCGCTCGGATCCAAGTAAGGCCACCGCTGCTACCCTCCGGTTGAAGCCAAGCTAGGCGGGTTGACCACTGACGGCCGGTTAGCTTCTTGGCAGCGACGTGGAGTCAGAGAGCTATGTTGGAGAAGGACGCTGCTTCTACTTAACTGCTGGTGCAGTTGGCTGACTGACACGTGGGCCCAACAGGCATCTGGGCCACATGTCAGTTACGCAACTGCACCTGCAGTTAAGTCACTGAAGCTTCTGTTCGGCTTAGCCGGACACAGGTGGGTAGCTTCGGCTAATTAATTATACCTCCAGCGCACCTCTTTTTAGTTGAAGAATGTATGAAATGTAATGAAATCCGGCATGTTTATATGAAATCCGACCGTGTATGAATGAATTTATTTCGATTAGTTCGAATTCTTGTATCACTGGCATTGGATGAACATGCAAAACAATACGTACTGGCATTATTCCCAGGGTGATCACCTCGTTTGCAGCAGTTTCACATGTACTCCCTCCAGCCTTTCTAGTCTGCATACAAGTTTTGTCCGCAGTCAAAGTATCTCTACTTTGACAAATCTTATAGAAAAAAGTATGCACTTTCACAATGTGTGAAGTAAAAAGGAACAAAATGAGTACAAAGAGTTTGTGCAACTTTTTAGCCAATATTTACTTCATAACTAAAGAATAAAGAAAAAATGGATCGACGCTGCTGACAGCGAAGGGCGTCCCATTCGAAAATATCAAACGCATGTCTTCTTGCTAAAATCAATGAGCAAAATTTGACAAGGTTGTCCCATTCCAAAATATCAAATGCCTACGATTGTGGAATGGGTAGGGTTTGCCATCAGTTCGGACATTGACATGGCACCTCGTGCTAAATAAACCAGATGTTCTTTTTGTGCAGTTCCACCAAAATCAACCAAATTCGCGCGTAGCTTGTATGCTTTCGCCCTTATATGTTGTAATGCCTTGAACTTATCGGCACCTCCTTTCTTGTGGTGGAAATGAATGATTCGATGTATTCATGAACATTTTGTGCAGTTCCCATTGAAATCAAGCTGAGCACCCCTGTTTGCACAAATACAAAAAAGTGATTAGTATAAAGCAAACTGTACTATGAATTGACAGTTTAAACAGGCACCTACATGGTCCATGTAGAGCACACTTTTGGAAAAATGGAACTCACCGGAAATGATCCTAGAACAACATTGTACTCGCGCATCACAGCAAGAAAACGGAGATTTGTCAGTCCTTCTGAGCTGAAGTTAGTTTGGTCTTGTGGGGAGTAATGTAACCATCCTTCAACTGCTCCTTCTGATGAGAAGATAGACATGGATTCTTCATCCTGGCATAATCGGAACTAGTCACTTCACGTACTCCATATTCTTCTTCAGAGGAGGATGGTCCTGTTGTGCAAAGACAAGAGGACAACTAAATGCTAGCATCCCTGTTTGCTCGAAAAAAAAGGAAAGGAAATATTTAAAACAACACAGATGAAGCACTTCTCAAGGACAATACCACTTTTTCATGATAGTAAACAGTAGCACAACACCAATAGAGATGACAAACCTCAATCATATGGATCAAATCAGTGGCGAGTACCAACCTTTGTCAGGAGGCTTATTGTGTAGAGCATACAGATGAAGCACTTCTCCGGAACCATCTGTTGCTATCTACTGTGGTGGCCATGCTTACTATATACTCCTCGATTAGTTTAATGTTTCCAACATCTTCTTGTGCAGTTCCCCTAAAATATATGCTATCTTCAAAGAAGATCCCTGTTTGGACAAGTAGAGATAATTACGTATTACATTAAGAGTGGCATCAAATCAGTGGCAAAACAATTGCTCATTCCAGCCATAGCAATAAATTAAGATGCAAAACTATATCATTACTTGTGTCATCACAGTTCCAGTGCTTCATTACAGCACCGGGAGTTGATTTTTGTTTTTCTTCCGCTTGTTCTTCCCCTTCATCACTTGGTTCAATAATAGACAAGCTTCGCCTTCAATGTAAGATTTGGCATGTCAATTAGGTTGCACAAGTATAGCAGTAAACAATGACATTAATTTTCTGATGAAAGTGGCAAAATATAGGCCAACAGTTGTGAAATATGTCAGATCTCGGGTTCCGGCAAAACCCTTAAGGTTCGAACTCTGGGGTGCGCGCGAAGATCTCTCCCTCACAAGTTACGCCCTCACACACTTCGCAATCTCTAGGTTAGCTCGACGAACTCGCAACACAAGGGACACAAGATTTATACTGGTTTGGGCCACCGTTGTGGTGTAATACCCTACTCCAGTGTGGTGGTGGTGGATTGCCTCTCGGGCTGAGGATGAACAGTACAAGGGGAAGAACAGTCTCCTGAGGAGAGGTGTTCTTGTGCTTGGTGAACTTGAGGGTGTGTGAGGATTGCTCCCGCTCCGTCCTCTCCTCCTCCTACTGTGGTGGCTAGTCCTATTTATAGAGGCCCCGGTCCTCTTCCCAAATACTGAGCGGGAAGGGATCCCACAACGGCCAATTTGAAAGGGGACAGCTAGTATAGCTTATCCTGACAAAAGTAGTCTTCGCCTGCCAAGGCTGTGGTGGTGACGCTGCCTTGGGCTCCACGATGACCTCCGTCCTGCCGTCCTGCTGGTCTTGGTCTCGTTGCACCGATATGGAAACCTTTGCTTGATGCCTCGGTACTCCTCGCCTGCGCTTGCCTCCTTAGCACCAAAGAGGAAACAAGGACACTGCGCGTGCTGGCGCCCGCCTGGCACCCACCTGGTCTCGATCGTCATGGCTCACGTCACGAGAACCTCGCGAGGTTTGCCTTGCCTTGATCTCTCCGCCCCTCGCGAGCCAGCCTGGTGAGGCCGCTCCCGAGGAGGTCTTGTGTCGCCTGCCTCGCGAGGCTTGGCCCCTCGTGAGGGTCTTGAAAGCTTGTTGGTGAAGATGGGCCATATGGGCCCGCTCGCAGAGCCACGCCGTGGGCCACAGGCAGGCATGTCTGAGGACCCCCGTTCCCAGAACACCGACAGCAGCCCCCGGGCCCAAGGCGCGCTCAGACTTGGCTTCGAGGCGAAGCCAACGGGCAAGTGCGGAGCGCCGCGGGCCCCAATAGCCTGCGGCCTTGGTCGACGCATGGCAGTTGATTGGACGTGGGCATCTCCGCTTCCCCACGCTGCCTCGGCAACTGCCCGACTTGACAAGTCCCTGCGACATGCAAGGAAAAACCATCATTACCTGTGATCGTGGGGGGCGCTGGTTGGCCTTCTCCTGCTATAAATGGGGAGGGGGGCAGAGTCCCCGTCGCCCATCTCTTCCCATTCCGCTCGCTTCTTCCCCCTTGCTCCATTGCCAGCAGCGACACCAATGGCGCCCATCCGAAGGTTTTCTGCTGCGGAGAAAGGAAAGACCCCCCTCGACGGGCCGGGTCCGCTCCCGCCGAAGAAGAGGCCGGTCCACCGCAGCGACGCAGCGGCGATGCAGGTGGTGACGAGGCCTTGGTGCGAGCGACCTCCTGGGTACCCGTTGCCCTTGTACGCCCAAGCCGAAGGCTCAGGAGGAAGAAGCGGCGAGCGGCGGCGCGCGCCCCGCGGTCGTGGTCGTCGTACCACGGTGGCGCGCATTGCTGCCCTTGGAGTCCACGCAACGGAATCTTCGCGCGAGCTGGTGCTGTGGGCAGCGATGCCCCGAGCACCTGGATCCGCTTCCCTTCCTTCTTCTCTGCTGAGATGCCGCCGAGGGGGCCCCTCGAGCTTTGGCTGCAGCACTCCGACTGTGACGCGCCGGCGACTGGAGCAGAGGTTGAAGCCGTCTCCTCGGGCAAGACCTTCATGACCCGTGGCTGGGGCGAGGTCGCCCGAGTGTGCTGTGCGAAGGGCGCCCTCGCGATCCACTTCGAGTATGAAGGCGCTTCCGCGCTGCTCTTCAAGGTCTTTAACGCAGAAGGCCGCCGTCTGGAGTGCTGCTCCGGGAGGGGTCGGCAGGTTGACGCCGCAGCAGGGCCAGGGCCTGCTGTCCGCGTCTCCAGCGGCTCCTCTGGAAGCTGCATCGACGCTTGGGAGTCCAGCGATTGTCCCAAGCTCTATGAGACTTCAGAGACGAGCGATGATAGCTACGTGCCTCCAAGCTCTCGCCGAGCCCGGAGCAGGGCTGCAGCGTCCGGCCGCTGCCGCCGCTGATCTGGATCAGGTTGGCGCCGGCCTCTGGTGGCCCACTGTTGGTGATGGCATCAGCTGCAGGGGCGCGTGTAGATAGGACTCCTTGAAGCTTTTCCCTATTGTTTCCTGCGAAGAATTGAGAGGTACCCCGTGGGGGCGTGTAAAGGGTCTGTAATGTCTTTTGTCGATATCATCCTTATTATGAACTTGCGTGGGCGCGAGTCCTGCTTCAGCTTGGTCTCCCCTTTCTATCCTCGCGACGACTTGGTGCTCTACGCTGACAGGTCCCGGTCCCCAGGCAGGCTGCAGCCGTCGCTGGTATGCCAGGTCGCGTGGCGTGGTCAAGGCCAGGAGGTGAGCGGCCCGAGGTCCAGTAAGAGTTCCTGAGGCGCCATGCTCAGGAGGTCCCCTTTAGCGCTCAAGCAGCCGTCGGGAGGTAAGAAAGGGGGGGTGACGTTGCCGCGGCAAGGCTGCAGCTAGTGTGGTTCCTAGGCCTTAGCGGTTTTAGCCAACCCGGGCACGAGACTTATCTTGACGGTCCGGGGTCGATTCCTCGCGATGCGCCAGATTCGTGCGTAGGTGTCCGTAGCATAGCTAGCCTGGGCCCATACGAGCCTCCTCTTCTCCACGTTCTCCTCTGTGCTCTACGTCCTCAGGTCCCGGCCCTCGAGCAAGCTCAGCTGCCGCTGGTATGCCAGGTCGCGATGCCGTGGTCAAGGCCAGGGGGTGAGGGCTGGAGAGCCAGTAAGAGCTCCTGAGTCGCGATGCTTAGGAGCCCCCCTTTTAACACGCAAGCAGATTGCATGGGAGAAGAGGGAGCTCGCGGTGCCGCCTGCCGTCATCCTCAGGGGATTCCTGCAAGCCAGCACAAGGAGAAACACAGCTCGCCATTATGGTTGCCGGTCTGCCACCAGTTGCTCCACGAGGAGATGAAGGCACTGAGGGCCTGGTGAGGTGACATGCGCGGGGCGTGCCGCGAGCCAGAGCTCGACCGCTCAGGTTTGTCAACGTTGCAGGGACGGACCCGAGCACAAGCGCCGTGCCAGCGTGAGCAGCTCTCGTGGTGGGTGACAATCAAGTAGGTGATAATCATAGATAGATTAAGCATGGAAAGGAAATTGGCTTAAGTAAATGCAGGGAAGATACACGCCACTGGGTCAGGCCCGAGCGGCTTGGGGATGATGCAGCCCGAGGGGCGCCCCCAGCAAGGTAAGCTAAAGACGTAAAAAGGGATACATGCCAAAGGGACGTACCCACGCGGCCTGGGAATGATGCAACCCTGGGGGCGCTCCCAGCTGAATAAACTTGGAAAGTGTCACCTGGTTCTGCTGATGAAGGGATGTTGGGGCAACTGAAGGTACGCGGCAAAGGGGTTGCTCCTCACGAACCACCGGGGCCCTGAGCCTCGGGAGGCTCTGGGGGTCAAGGCGGTTCCTTGAGGACCGTCTCCATCTCCGTCAGGACGGCGTGGTGCCTGGCCTCCTGAGACGCCAGGACACGCCGCAGGTTGCGCTGATAGGCGGATGCCACGCTCGGCAGGCCAAAAGGCATGTGAACGTAGTTGTGCGGTGGGCCCTCGCAGCATCCCACGCGCGAAGGCCAGAAGAGCTCCTGAGACGCGGCCCGGTTGAGCCCAGGGACGTCGATGCAGACGCGCAGCCTGGCATCCTCGCCTGGATGGGGAGCTGCACCCGGTGATCGGCGGTCGCCGCGCATGGCTCTCGCATCCTGCAGTTCCTGAGTGGTCTTGGTAATGAACTCCTGAGCGGTGGGCGCTCCTCGCCTTGTGCCCTCCTGAGGGAGACGTGCCGCAAAGCACATCCAAGTGGTGCCCGAGCACCTCCCTCGTGACGTTGGCAAGGTCTGAGGCCCTCTAGAAGAGAGCCCCCGAGCCCTGCCCAAGGAGGGCGCCGGGCGCACCTTCCTATGCGAGGGAGGGAGGCGCCCCAGGCGCGGGCGCTGATCCTGACGAGGTAACTTTCACGACGCCACCCTCCTGAGGTCCTGCACGGAGTAGTTGCTTCTTCTTCTTGGGGACAACCTCAGGAGGGTATCAAGCTGCGCTGTTGTCGGGGTCTTCAATTGACGCTGCTTGGAAGGCACACTCGAGGGAGCACACCACATCTCTTTCTTCGCAGGGGACTGTGATGATCCCGCCGCTCCCTGGCATCTTGAGGACGTTGTAGCCGTGGTGCGTCACTGCCATGAACTTGGCCAGGGCTGGATACCCGAGGATGGCATTGTATGGTAGACGGATGTGCGTGACGTCGAAGTCGATGAGCTCGGTGCGGTAGTTGTTGCGTTATCCGAAGGTGATAGGGAGGCGGACCTGTCCTATCGGTGTGGTGGAACCGTCGGTTACTCCTGAGAAAGGCTTGGTTGGCTGAAGCTGGTCGTAGGGCACTTGCAGGTTGTCGAACATGTCGACGGACAAGACGTTGAGTCCTGCGCCGCCGTCGATTAGGGTCTTGGTGACTTGTACGTTGCTGATGACGAGCGAACAAAGCATCGGGAGAACGCGAGCAATGACCGCACACTTAAGCTGATCTGCTGAACTGAAAGTGACGGCGCACTTGGACCACCTGAGCGGGCGTGTGGCCTTGAGCTTGGGGAGGACTGCGTTCACCTCACGGGCAAACTGCTTGAAGATTCGCTGTGAGGCTGGGGCTTGAGCCCCGCCCAAGATGCAGGCGATAGCACGCGACTCCTGGAAGCCCCCAGCCCCCTCGTCTTGATGGTGGTCGTCGTTCCTTCTTGGTGGTGGGGGTAGCGGAGGAAGCCCAGCATTGCCCTGAGGACGATCCTCGCGAGGCTGATCCCTCCAGGCGCCCTCGCGAGGCTGATCCTGCCAGCGGTCCTCACGAGGCCGGTCGCGCCACTCCTGGCGTGGGCCACGGTCGTCCCAGCGTCCTCCGCCACGTCCTCCTCCTCGGTTGTAGCCCCGGTCGTTGCGCTCGGGGCGTCGACCGAAGCGTCCATCGCGAATGGCCCTGAGCTCCTGACAATCGTTGGTGTTGTGGCTGTGCACGTTGTGGAAGGCGCAGAACGGTCGACTGCTCTTGGATGACTCGGGCTGGTCCCTGCCGCGCTTCGAGTCCGGCTCTGCCGCGAGCACGGCTGCTCCCTTGCGCTTCACGTCCTTAGCCTTGGCTTTCTTCTCCTCCAGGTCACAACTAGGAGCTCGAGAAGGGAAAGGTGCCCTTCCTCAGCCCTTGCACACTTGGTCGCCAGGTTGAACAACTCCAGGGATGTGCACAGCTCCTCGTGGATGGCGAGTTCCTCCTTCATTTTGACGTCGCGGACGCCATCGGAGAACACCGAGATGATGGCCTCGTCCGTCACCTTGGGGATCTTGAGACGAACGTTGTTGAAGCACTGGATGTACTTCTGGAGGGTCTCTCCTGGTTGTTGCTTGACACGGCGCAGATCACCCGCGGCCGAGGGCGGCCGCAAGTGCCATGGAAGTTGGCGACGAAGCGGTCGCGCATCTCCTCCCAAGAGGAGATCGAGGCTGGAGGCAGGTTCAGGAGCCACGAACGAGCGCCGTCTTTGAGCGCCATGGGGAACCAGTTCACCATGACTTTCTCGTCGCCGTTGGCCACCTTGATGCTCAGCTCGTAGAGTTGCAGGAACTCCGCGGGGTCGGGGGTGCCGTCGTAGCGCGGAGGCAGGTCTGGCTTGAACTTGCCCGGCCAGGCGACGCTATGCAGCTCAGGGGTGAAGGCGCGGCAACCGGCCATGGTCACCGGGGCCCGTCTTGGAGGTGGAGCTTAGTCTTGGCGCCCGCGCGCCGCCACGGCAAGCGGCGCAGGGCCCTGCCGCAGCAAGCGATCCTGACGTGGCGGTGCGGGGAGCGGTGGAGCGTTCTCTTGCGGGCGAGGGACTTCCTGGCAGCTTCCTTCTTCGTGCACGGGCGCCGGACGCGGTGGGTCGCGCCGCGGAGCCGCGCGCCTTGGCGCCAGGGCGCCGTCTTGGTGCAGAGGTGGTGGAGGTGTGTAACGCCCACGATGCGGCTATATCTCCCACGTGTCGAGGCATGACTTAGAGGCATAACCGCATTGTGGTTTTGTCGCAAGAAGGGTCATCTTCACACAATCCCATGTAATGAACAAGAATGGGATAACGAGAGTCGGCTTACAATCGCCACTTCACACAATACATAAATATAATTCATACATCATCCAAAATCCACACATAGACCGACTACGGTCAAATCCAAATGAAAATAAGATAACCCCAAATGCTAGATCCCCGATCGTCTCAACTGGGCTCCACTACTGATCATCAGGAAAAGAAACATAATAACGACCACGTTCCTCGTCGAACTCCCACTTGAGCTCGGTTGCATCATCTGCACTGGCATCGTCGGCACCTGCAACTGTTTTGGTAGAATCTGTGAGTCACGAGGACTCAGCAATCTCACAACCGCGAGATCAAGACTATTTAAGCTTATAGGAAAGGATGGTGTAATGAGGTGGAGCTGCAGCAGGCACTAAGCATATATGGTGGCTAACATACGCAAGTGAGAGCGAGAAGAGAAGCAACGCAACAGTCGCGAAGCTAGAGATGATCAAGAAGTGATCCTGAAACTACTTACGTTCATGCATAACTCAAACCGTGTTCACTTCCCGGACTCCGGCGAGAAGAGACCATCACGGCTACACACACGGTTGATGTATTTTAATTAAGGCAAGTGACAAGTTCTCTACAACCGGACATTAACAAATTCCCATCTGCCTCATAACCGCGGACACGACTTTCGAAAGATAATACCCTGCAGGGGTGTCCCAACTTAGCCCATTATAAGCTCTTACGGTCAACGAAGGATAAACCTTCTCCCAGGAAGATTCGATCAGTCTCGGAATCCCGGTTTACAAGACATCTCGACAATGGTAAAACAAGACCAGCAAAGCCGCCCGATGTGCCGACAAATCCCGATAGGAGCTGCACATATCTCATTCTCAGGGCAACACCGGATGAGACTAGCTACGAGTAAAACCAGTCCTCAAGTTTCCCCAAGGTGGCCCCACAGGCAGCTCGGTTCGAACCAACACTCGAAGGAGCACTGGCCCGTGGGGGTCTAAAATAAAGATGACCCTCGGGCTCGCGAAAACCCAAGGGAAGTGTAGGTGGTAGGTGGTCAAATGGGAAAACCAAGGTTGGGCCTTGCTGGAGGAGTTTTATTCAAAGCGAACTGTCAAGGGGGTCCCATAAATCACCCAACCGCGTAAGGAACGCAAACTCAAGGAACATAACACCGGTATGGCGGAAACTAGGGCGGCAAGAGTGGAACAAAACACCAGGCATAAGGCCGAGCCTTCCACCCTTTACCAAATGTATAGATGCATTAATTAAATAAGAGATATTGTGATATTCCAAAATATCCATGTTCCAACATGGAACCAACTTCAACTTCACCTGCAACTAGCAACGCTATAAGAAGGGCTGAGCAAAAGCGGTAACTTAGCCACACAACGGTTTGCTAGGAAAAAGGATGGTTAGAGGTTTGACATGGCAAATATGGGAGGCATGATATAGCAAGTGGTAGGTAGCGCAGCATAGCAATACAACGAATAATTAGCAAAGCAAAGATAGAAGTGATTTCGGGGGTATGGTCATCTTGCCTGCAAGATTCTCAGAGTTGTCGAAAGCTTGATCCTCGTAAGCGTACTCAACAGGTTCCTCATTCACGAACTCGTCTCCCGGCTCTACCTACAGCAAGAACACAAGCAATGGAACCACAATCAATCACGGAAAATGCACAAGCAACATGATGCAAAACATGTATGATATGCGAGATGTGGTATGCGATGCATATGCGTGCTCCGTTAGAAAAATGATGAACAAGGCAGTAACTTGGCAAACCAAGTATGCCACTGGAAAGATGAGATGATTTCGGTCAAAATCGATATAAAGATCACCGGAAACGGATGCACGGCTTGCAAATGACAAGCAAAACAAGAATGACACGAATATGTGATTAACAGCATGATAGCACTTAGAATACATCAAGTAACTATGCTACAGTACTCCAACATAGCAAAAAATCATATGGCAGTAATCTACAGGAGATGCTTGACAAAATATGAACACTGAGCTACGGCTAGATCACACCACAGCAGGTTCAAACAAGCATGGTAAAAGTGCAAAATATAACAGGTTCACAGACTTGGTGAAATTACTGGACATGGCTGAAACAGCATCAGGTAGCAATGTTCAGAGCAAGAAAAACACATGCTACAGGAACCTAACATAGCAAAACAAGGCATGGCATGAATATACTAAATGCATAGAACAACAGTCCCTTACTGACCATAAGCCAAAAAGGAACAGAAGATATGATGGCAACCATGTAAACATAGCAAGTTTCGTTAACAGGTTTCAGACTTAGCAGAAAACAGAGCATGGCAGAAACAGAATTATGAAGGCATCTTGGTGAGCTTGATTCACTCACCACAAAGCAATGCATGACAAAAAAGCATACCTACAGCAAGATGGCATGTTTATGAAGCTATCCATGGCAAGAGCAAGTACATAGAATTATGAAACAACTACAACAACCTTGGCAAAATTGAATATCATGTTAAGAATCTGCCAGAAATATTTTGTAGCAAAAGTAGAGCAAGATTAAGACATGCTATGGCACTCCATAATTGCAAACAGGGGCATGGGTGGATAGATCACAACTATATCTACAAAACATCCTTACTGAACATCTCCAAAATAAGCATGGATCTCTCTGTAGCCACATGGATACATAGCAACAAAATAACAGCAGTCAGAGACTTAGCAAAATTATTGTCCCTGAAATCAGAAACATCACGAAGCCTAGTTTGCATGCTTGTGCTAGTCACCACAGAGATCACAAAAATACATGGCATACACATATGTAAAGATGGCATGGCATACATCAGAACACATGTAGAGCTCATGCCCATAAGATGCACACATCAATAGCAACAAAAATAACAAATCCTCATGTTCTGATAAGTAACAACAGTTAACAACATATAGCACTCTTGCACCAGAGATTTTGGCATCAAGATGGACTCAAATGAACATGGCAAAATGGAACAAAATGAAGAGCATCTCGAGACGAACATTTCGACATATTACACGCATGAAACGGAGCTATGTGCAGAGAGTTACGATGCGATGAATAGGAGCATATAATGCAAATATTTCAAGACGGAATATTTCGGGAGAGTGGAGAAAAAGTCAACCCTAGTGGGATCCAGATCGGATCAGGCCGAGGCTCGCCGGGCTGCTCGCCGGAGCTCGGGGCGGAGCCGGCCGAAGGAGAGGGCGACGATGAGGGAGAGGAAGGAGGCGCCGGGCGAGGACGAGGGAGACGGCGGCGACAGGCGACGAGGGCGGCGGAGGCGACGGCGAGGCGCGCGGAGGCGGCGGCGATGGGCGGTGGCGAGGTCGCGCGGCGGCGGCGGCGAGGCGGCGGGGCATCGCGGGAGGAGGCGCGCGGGAGACGCGCGGCGGCGGCTCGGGCCGCGGGGGCCGGCTGCGGGCTCGCCGGGCCGCGGGCGGCACGGGGTACGGGGCGCTGACGTGGCGCGCAGCGGTTGGCCGGGCACGGCGGCGGGGATGCGTCCGCCCGGAGTGGACACGTCCGGTGGCGGCGGGGGTGATTTGATCTAGGGTTAGGGTGGTTTTTGCCTGAGATTTTGGAGGGGGGAGGTATTTTTATAGGTAGAGGGAGCTAGGAGACTCCAAATGGAGTGCGGTTTTCGCCCACACGATCGTGATCGAATGACCTAGAGCATGGAAGTGACTTAGATGGGTTTTGGGCTGTTTGGAGGGGGGTTTTGCTGCAACACACAAAAGGACTTTGCGGTTACCCGGTTAACCGTTGGAGCATCAAACGACCTCCAAATGGAACGAAACTTGACAGGTGGTCTACCGGTGGTATACCAAGGCCACTTGGCAAGCCTCGGTCCCTTCTGAGAATGTTCAACACCAGCTCACGAAAAGAAACAAGAGCGGTGCGCCGGTGCATGTGGGAGTGCCGGATTGCAAAACGGACAATGGGGAAAATGCTCGGATGCATGAGACGAACACGTATGCAAAAGAGATGCACTGATGACATGATATGAGATGCATGACATGAACAAAATGCAAAACGGAAAACAAAACCCGACCACGAAGGGAATATCATAACACATAGCCAAAAATGGCAATAGTTGGAGTTACAAATATGGAAAGTTACATCCGGGGTGTTACAAGGTGCTCTGCGAGCTACGTCGCCCGTAGCTGGTGGCGGACGAGGCGGACGGTGCAGGGGAGCCCCCTGCGGTGCTGACAAGCTTGGCGATGCGGTCCAGCCAGTCCTCATAGAGGTCGTCGATGGGGCGGTAGCGTAGGAGTTCACGTGCCATGCACAGCGCGGCCTGCGCGTCCACGGGAGTGCGACGGGCGTGAGACGACGAGCCGGCCGGGGTCAGCGATGGAGTGGCGGTGCGGCCGTCCCACCGCACCGAGGGGTGCAGCGAGGAGGCTTGCTACTGGTTCCCCGCCGGGCCAGTGGCGGCGTTGACGGTAGGCGACGAAGAACGACGAGGTGGCCCGCCGATGGGAGCCGTCTGGGCGATGCGGGTGGCGAGGGCGGCCCTGCGCTTAGCGCGGGCTCGGCGGGCGTCCGCCATCGATGCGACGAAGTGATGGGACGCGGATCACGGAAGGAAAACTCCGGCGCACGCCTACCTGGCGCGCCAAATGTCGGATCTCGGGTTCCGGCAAAACCTTTAAGGTTCGAACTCTGGGGTGTGCGCGAAGATCTCTCCCTCACAAGTTACGCCCTCACACACTTCGCAATCTCTAGGTTAGCTCGACGAACTCGCAACACAAGGGACACAAGATTTCTACTAGTTCGGGCCACCGTTGTGGTGTAATACCCTACTCTAGTGTGGTGGTGGTGGATTGCCTCTCGGGCTGAGGATGAACAGTATAAGGGGAAGAACAGCCTCCTGAGGAGAGGTTTCTTGTGCTTGGTGAACTAGAGGGTGTGTGAGGATTGCTCCCGCTTCGTCCTCTCCTCCTCCTACTGTGGTGGCTAGTCCTATTTATAGAGGCCCCGGTCCTCTTCCCAAATATTAGCGGGAAGGGATCCCACAACGACCAATTTGAAAGGGGACAACTAGTACAGCTTATCCTGACAAAAGTAGTCTTCGCCTGCCAAAGGCTCTGGTGGTGACGCCGCCTTGGGCCCCACGATGATCTCCGTCCTTCCATCCTGCTGGTCTTGGTCTCATTGCACCGATATGGAAACCTTTGCTTGACGCCTCGGTACTCCTCGCCTGCGCTTGCCTCCTTAGCACCAAAGAGGAAACAAGGACATTGCGCGTGCTGGCGCCCGCCTAGCGCCCAGCTGGTCTCGATCGTCATGGCTCACGTCACGAGAACCTCGTGAGGTTTGCCTTGTCTTGATCTCTCCGCCCCTCGCGAGCCAGCCTGGTGAGGCCGCTCCCGAGGAGGTCTTGTGTCGTCCACCTCGCGTGGCTTGGCCCCTCGGTCTTGAAAGCTTGTTGGTGAAGATGGGCCATACGGGCCCGCTCACAGAGCCACGTCATGGGCCGCAGGCAGGCAAGTCTGGGGACCCCCGTTCCCAGAACGCCTACAAAATATCCTTATCTTACCTCAATGGGACATTACGGTGCACATACAGATTGGAAGTCTTGTCTCCATTTGTGCAGTTCACTAAAATCAAGCAACATTACCGTACAAGTAGCACAACATATGAAAGCACACTGCAGAATCATGTGAAAGAAGGCTAGTACTGACCTCTCATGGCGCGGAATTCAAACAACTCACAAGAAGAAGATTTGAAATAAATTTGCCAACACGGATAGGAAGTAAGATCTCCTCTTGTGCAGTTCCACTAAGATCAAGCAATCAAGCAACGTTGTCGGTGTGACATTTTGGTTGAACTGCACAGTACACTCTTAAAACATAAGTGCTTTGTGCAGTGCAACAAATGGTCACAATGGCAACGAGGTGAAGTAGATAACCCTGGTTACACAGAGGTGCAAAGGAAACAACTAGTGGTCAGTAACGGTGGATGACACAAAAGCCAACAAAAAGAAGCATCTACCTTATCTAAATGGGAAAGAAAGCAAGACAGTAGCATTTCTCAAACGGTGGCATTGATTAATATTAACAGAGAGATTATATTAACAATAAAATTCGTTAAACATGTAATTTGCTTTAACTGTGGCATTACATCAATTTTCCAGCGGCATTATTAGAGGGTGTTTGTTTACAGGGACATTTTGGTGGAGGGACTAAAAAAACTCCGTGTCAGTCCCATCTAAACCGAACAGGAGGGACTTTTAGGGACTAAAAGTGGGCATTTGGGACTAAAGAAAGAAGACCCCGAGGGAGAGTCTTTTTGGGACTTTTTCCAACAGTTGCCCCTGCCACGCATCGCACCTTGTCTCTATTAGTTCATTACTAGGGGTAACATGGTCTTTTAGCATGTCATTTAATAACATCTAGTCCATGTTTAGTCACTGGAACCAAGCAGGTAGGGACTAGGGAGTTTTTAACCAAATAGGGCCTTAGATTAACAACAGCTAAAGAGTTGCACGGGACAGTGGACGCACGAGCACCATGTGCATCTACCAATGTACTGGGGTGATGCACAGTCTGTTGCAACAATGAACAAACAACCAAGGAGCATATTTGTGTTGGTCCCAGTTTTGTTATCTTTAGACACCTTTCCCTATGTGAGCGTAGCAAATCTAGTCCTGCCCAAACTCTACAGCCTTGTCCCCCAAAACAAAAGATCAGTTTGTTACAGATGTGCGTACTGCGTTTGTCATTGTTTTCCCTTTTCGACCAACGTAGGTGCTGGATAGCCAGTCTGTACTAGTACTTTCCCCCCTTCCTTTCCTCTTTGAACCACATCCTAGATTTATGCTATACAACTTTCCCCACAACTTTCCCCCATTCCTTTCCTCTTTGAACCACGTCTTAGATTCATGCGATACAACTTTCCCCACTACTTTCCCCCTTCCTTTCCTTTTTGAACCACGTCCTAGATTCATGCTATACAACTTTTCCCACTACTTTCCCCCATTCCTTTCCTCTTTGAACCATGTCCTAGACTCATGGTATACAACTTTCCCCACTACTTTCCTGTTTGATCCAACACCTAGATTCCAGTGCAGAAGCGGAAAAAGCCCACATGCAGCTAGAGCAATGCATGTGGAATAAGTAAATTATACCTTAAGGTTCTTGGGGTGTGGTTCGGTGGGCGACCGGAGGCTGTTCGGCCCACACTATGTACGGCAGCGAAGAAGAAGGGGTCGGAGGCCCTCCCACGCTGCCGCTGGGTGAAAGTGAACAGCTGCGCCGGTAGTGGATTCCCTCCCTTGCCAACGGCGCCAGCATTAAGCCTCCTTCCCTTCCCGGCGGACGGATCCTGCTGGCTCTTTGACCAGCAGTGAGGGGAGAGAGAGAGGCCAATGGAGTCTTGTTTAGATCTGGAGAGGGTGAGAGAATGTGAAGAGAGCAACTACAAGCAGATCTGCAGTGAGGGAAGAGAGAGAGGCCAACGAAGTCTTGTTTAGATCTGGAGAGGGTGAGAGAGTGTGAAGAGAGCAACTACAAGCGCTGAGGCTCCAGCGTGTATATATATACTGGAGAGAGTGTGAAGAGTGCAAACCCTAGAAAACGAGCGCCGAGGCTGCAGCTGATCGTATAGCTCCGTATCCATCCATTTTGACCAGTCAAAGAATCCTCCTGGCACGAATTATGCTCAAGTGTAGTTATCGAACCCGAGACCTCAAGTTTGATGAGCGAACAGGCTAATCAGCTACACAACCCTCCCGTTATGTTCAACGAGAGGAAAATAACCTTTTATACATTCCTGCATTCGTGTGACAAGCATGCCGTGTTTTTTGTGTGTGGGAGTCATTGGGATTTAAATCATAATCGTGTCATGTGGCTTTGGTGGTAAGACTATCCACAGTGGTGCAGAAATAATGCAGCCTTAGTCACCTTACCTCTCTCCATGTAGTACGTTGGGTCCCACCAGTAAGAGGGTGAAACAAACAAATTAATAAGAAACATTAAAAGCGCCAGCGGTGTATCTTACCTCACACATCTCGCTACTGCTCGGGAACACTGTCCAATTGATCCCTCTGTTCGCTCACGTACTATTTTAAGTGAATCCTTATTATAAGATGCACACAATTTTGGGCACTTGTATTCGACCTAAGTCAGTGTGCCACCGTATCTCGTACGACTCCCTCCGTCTAGGTGTAAGAGCAAGTATAATAGAGATGAGTCAGCGGACTATAAAGAATAAACTAGTATATTTTTGCTTAGTTGGAGGAAAGAGGAGAGGAGAGAGAAGGTAAGCGGGTTCTTCGTGAAGAGCCAGCTCTAGCATGTGCTCCTAGGCACTTTGTGAGAATGAAAGGTGGGCCACATAATAAAAAAGAAGTACACTGTTTTAATCTACTATTGTACATGTTGGCTATAAGATGGGCTGTAGATGACATGGCACTAGCTTATAGCCAGCAGCTGGCTATACTATTAACCATGCTATAATAAGTCACGTTAGAAGGTGTAGCGGGACCAAGGTGCAAGCAAATTGGAGGAGAAGGAGAAACTTGACCGGTCATTCCTCCAATCAAAGCCCTGATTTCTGTCTCTAAACGCAACAATTAATCCAAAAACTAAGAGATGCCGTTTTAGCTACCATACAGGGCCACGTATTAACTCGCATGCAAGCCGACTTTGATTTCTTGACTGATCAACGCGTAGTTGCGATCCATCCATTGGGTTTCCGGGGGAGATAACAAGGCAGAGTAAGGAGCGTTTGGTTACATTGCTTAGGCTGGTCATAGTGGTGAGTAACTTGGACTAGTAACATGCATATGTTACTAGTCTATGTTACTACTACGTGAAGTTTGCCGTCGGAAGCGAGCCGATCTGGCTCTCCTGAGCTAGCAAGGTTTTTCTAGCCCACCCAAGCTAGCTGGCCCACAAAAGCTAACATATTTTAACAGTTCCAAACGCCTAACCTTGCCCGGATATGCTATAAGTTGTTCTTGCTAAGGATCCAAACGCTGCCTAAGTAACAACGCTCGCTAGCAACGAGGCCAGGAGGGGATTGAGATGCGAAGTTAATGGACGACGCCTAAACATTTTGGGAATATCTGATTTCTGTAAGATGAATTAACACCTAGATGGAGGGAGTACTACTCCTCAGTCCAGGTTTGATGGAATATTCGTCACCTCTTCTCTTCTTGTACATACTCCATTTGTATCGCACTTCCTGTGGCTTCGCACTCGCACGATTTTCCTATTCTATGAACCTGTGTGTGCGTGTGCGTGTGTGTGTGTGCGTTTAACAACATGTGTGTGTTAGAGAGAGCGACCGATCGACCTACTCCTACAGAGAGATGGTGTGTAGTGTACGATTTTAGCCGCGAGAGTCGGTGCATCCTCTCGTTTCCGGGCGTCCGGTAGGGACAGGCGGACAGCTGCCACGCCCGCTCCTGACCAGCCTGGCCCACCCAAAGCCCCTCCATCGCCCGCGCGCGCTTCCCACCCGAAACGGTCAGCGCCGCTCCAAAGAATCGGTGCCGCATTCATGCCCGGGCAGAGCGGACGCGACCTCTCACTGGCGCCTGCGTTGAAGGGAGAAGCGGATTCAAGAGTGATGGTTGCTTCGTCCGTCCAACTTACTGCTGGGTCTATGTGATTTGACGGCTCATTGGTCATTATTACTGAGGTGGTAGGACTGCTGGATGTCCCACGCTTTCGGCGAAAGGAGGTACTACTAGATTACAATTTTCTCCATTCTTACGGCGGAGGAGTGCAAGAGCAGTAAAAACACGCAGGCTCAGTGATTACATGGCCCACCTCACACTATCACCATATTTTCTGGACACCGTGCGACACCTAACTCTTTACATAGTACTCCCTCCGATCCTAAATATAAGTTGTCGGATGTGGGGTTCCGGCAAACCCTTAAGGTTCGAACACTGGGGTGCGCGCGAAGTCTTTCCCTCCTACCGATCTACGCCCTTGCTCGCTAAGATCTCGCGGACGAACTCGACGAACTCGCAACACAGAAAGACACGGGGTTTATACTGGTTCGGGCCACCGTTGTGGTGTAATACCCTACTCCAGTGTGGTGGTGGTGGATTGCCTCTTGGGCTGATGATGAACAGTACAAGGGGAAGAACAGCCTCCTGAGGTTGAGGTGTTCTTGTGCCTGGCTAACTTGTTGGGTGAGAGCTGGGTGAATTGCTCGATCAGGTTGGATCAAGCTAAGATCAGATGCCTCTACTATGGTGGCTAGCTCTACTTATATAGGCCCTAGTCCTCTTCCTAAATATCGAGCGGGAAGGGAGCCAACAACGGCGGGCAAATTTGAAGGGGGACAACTAGTACAAGCTATCCTGACAAAAGCGGTCTTCGCCTGCGAAAAGCTCTGGTGGTGACGCCGTCTTGGGCTGCACGATGACCTCCATCTTGCCGTCCTTCTGGTCTTGGTCTCGTTGCACCAATATAGCAAATTTTGCCTGATGCCTCGGTACTCTTCGCCTGCGCTGGCCTCCTTAGCACCAAAGAGGGAATAAGGACGCTGCGCGCGCTGGCGCCCGCCTGGTGTCATTCGTCATGGCTCACGTCACGAGGGCCTCGTGAGGTTTGCCCCGCCATGATATCTCCGCTCCTCGTGAGCCTGCCTGGCTAGGCCACTCCAGAGGATGTCTTGCGTTGTCCGCCTCGTGAGGCTCGGACCCTCGCGACGGTCTTGGGTGCCTTGTTGATGAAGATGGGCCGTACGGTCTGCTAGCTTAGCCACGCTGTGGGCCGCAGGCAGGCAAGTCTGGGGACCCCCATTCCCAGAACGTCGACAGTAGCCCCCGGGCCCAAGGTGCACTCGGGCTTGGCTTCGCGGCGAAGCCAAGCGTCAAGTTCGGAGCACCGCGGGCCCCAAAAGCCTGCGGTCTCGGTTGACGCGTGGCAGTTGATTGGACGTGGGCGTCTCCACTTCCCCACGCTGCCTCGGCAACTGCTTGACCTGACAAAAGGCTGGCGCAGGCAGCACTTGTCTTCATTGCCTCTTCCTTGCCTTGCTCCAGATCCCCTTTCTTGCTCCTCGCCACCGCTACCTTCAGATCCGCTCCAATCTCATCTTGCACCGCAATCCATGGCGCCACGCAAAGTCAAGACTTCCTCAGCACCGGCTTGGTATGAGCCGGCCCTTGAGGCGCCCACCGTCACGGAGAAAAGCCTCGCTTCCATGTGCCTGCTGACGGCGGGCGAGGGCAATGAGTGGGGGGCGACCGAGCTCCGGCTTGCCTCCGATGTGCCGGAGCCCGAGGGAAGCACCTTCTTCCCCTTCTTCTCGAGCGGTGTCGCCGTCGGGTTGGTTCGTCCCTTCTCTGATTTCTTTTATGAATTCCTCGACCACTACGGTCTGCAGGCGTTGCATCTCCATCCCAACTCTGTCCTCCTCCTATCCATCTTCGCCTACTACTGTGAGGCGTACCTGGGCGTGATGCCGTCCGTGGCGCTCCTGCGCCATTTCTTCTTCCTCCGCATCAGCGGCGAGCACGCCTCCAGATGCGCTAACTTCATCACATGCGGCAAGGCCAACTCGATCTCGAGCACCGGGAAGAGGGCCGACAACATCCGATCCAAATGGATCATGATGGATGCCCAGTGTGCCGATCCGCGCCTGGCGTTGCCGACGGAGGCGCCCCGGCAGGGCAAGGGGTGGCCCAAGGCGGAGCTTGTCGACGAGCGGGCATCATCAGTGTTGGGGCAGATGATGACCGACCTGAAGCCGGGCAACGAGAGGGCGGCCAAGATAACGGGGGGAATGCTCCTGAGGGAGTTCTTGATGCTGCGGGTTTCCCCACTCGAAGCGCGCGCGCGCCCCCGCTGGGAGCTTGAAGAAGAGGAGAACAAGACCCGCCTGAGGCTAGGGGACCTGCATGGCGATGAATTGGACACCGTCCTGCGCCTCATAGTCGGGGACAACCAGGAGTACCCGCCTAGCGCCTTCGTTCCCCTGTTCCAACGCAGGGACCGGGAGGAATTCGTCGCCTCTAGGCCGACTTTTGATGCGCGCGGGCTGGTGCCGCCGGCGCTTCCCAGAGCTCCTTTGGCGCAGAAACCAGTGGAGGTGTCTTCTGGCGAGTCCCGCGGAGAGGGGGAAGAGGAGGTGGACTCGGAGAAGACCCTGGAAGAGGTGGGAGCGACTTCTCCTCTGAGCAAGGCCGAGATTCTCCGCGCCCTTCCTGATGATGCCGAGGCCGATGCCTACCAAGGGGAGAGGGAGCAACCCCTCATCCCGACGAAGGGTAGGTCGTCGCTGGTGGCCCGTGGTGCCGCCTCCACCTCGACACCTCCTGAGGCTGGATCCGGCTCTGCTTCTGCACCGCCTGCTGCCGCCGAGACCCGAGCGCCTGCCCCTCAGGTCTCGATGCTGTCAGGCTTCAAGCTCCCCAAGCGGAAGGTGGAGTACTTCATGGTGGACCAGTAGGTGTCTTGAGCTTCGCTTTATCCATGCTGGTACTTGTTATTTCCTGACGCTCGCGCTTGTTTGATTAGGCCGACATCCTCGGCGAAGAAGAGGAAGGAGGATACGGCGGCCGTGCCTCCCTCCTCAGAGAAAGGAGGCAGCAGCACCCGCATCTCCCCAGCCCGGTCGTCCTCGCGGGGCCAAGAGGAACATCGCCGCGTGGAATCAGCCCCCATGGCCCCACTGGCTCCGAAGGTGCCGGCGCTTGGCGCGGCTGACGAGGTCCTAGCTACTCCGGGACCCGTGGTCTCCCAAGCCTTGGTGACGATGTCGCTTCCTCCCACTGCTGCGCCTCCACTCCCTGGTTCTTCTGCTCCTGCTGCTGTCTTGGAGCGCGCCCTTTCAGAGACGACCCAGCTGCAGGCGGATCTCCTGAGCGCGGACCCGTGCCTGGTGGCCGGGCGTCTGAAGTTGGCCTCTGGTTGGCTTCACTCCGACCTGGCAATTCGCGCGGCGCTGGGCCAGGCTGCTGCGGCTTTCGAGAAGGAGAAGCAAGGAGCAACCAGCGCTGCAGCTGATCGTGAGGCGGCGCTGAAAGACGCCAAGGCCACCCGTGACCGCTGCCAAGTGCTGGAGGGCGAGTTGCAGAGCTTGCGCGACAAGCACGCCGAAGAGGTACGCTGCCGCCAAGCGAAGGAGGTGGAGATGAAGGCCCGAGAGGAAGCCGTCAAGAACCGTGATGCTGAGCTGGCGAAGCTGGGGAAGAAGCAGGCTGCCGAGCGCAACCGGTTGGAAGAGTTGGAGCGGAAGATGGGGACGGGCCGATCTTGATGCCAAGGCGCGAGTCCTGGCCGAAGACCGCGTGGCCTTCGCCGATCTCGAGAAGAGATCTCGCAAGGCGCTGAAGACGCTCTACGAGCACGGCCTAGAGAAGCCGCTGGACACCGACGAGGACGGCCCCGCCCAGCTGCTTCCTCTCGTGGTGAAGGCGCTTGAGGAGGTCGTTGATGGCCTCGGTCCCATGGCGGAGGCAGAAGCTCGCGTCCTGTCTTTAGCCGCACTGACTCGCGTCTTCAGCCATCTGCACCTCCGCGACCCCAACGCTCGCCTTGACGAGCTGCTGGAGCATCTGGCTGAAGATCTCTGCGAAGCCGCCGCCGCAGCTGTACAAGGTCAAGTGGAGGCCTTGCTGGGGAGGTTCCGCGGCTTTGTCTCCGATCCTCTGTCTGGCGACGCCACGGATCCTGCGACTGGTGGTGAAGGTGAGAACATCGTTGCCCACGGGGGAGCACCTTCCGCAGGCGATGGCGGTATCCAGGGGTGACCTGCGGCTATTCTTCCCGTTTCATTCCTGCAACCTGTATCGGGCCTCGTGGAGGCGTTTAGACTTTTCATTTGGTATTGTGAGGACAATGTGTTTGTAATATTTGCTTCGAGATTTTGTGATTTCCTTCCTATTTGCTTTGTGTTCTGCGTCGGCAGAGCCCGGCCCCGCGCATACCTCAACCGCCATTGGGCCGACCGGAGACCAGGACGGACCAAGGAGTGAGGGGCTACGTGACCAGTTAGTCTCCTGAGTCGCGATGCTCAGGAGTCCCCCTTGACGCGCAAACAACATATAAGGAGAGTTCGTGAGGATAGATTAATGTTCTACGTCGGCAGAGCCCGGCCACGTGCGTACGTCAACCGTCATTGGGCCGACCAGAGACTAGGACGGACCAAGGAGTGAGGGGCTACGTGACAAGTTAGGCTCCTGAGTTGCGATGCTCAAGAGTCCCCCTTGACGTGCAAACAATTTCCATACCTGCCCTCGCCGAGGCCTCGGGAGGGGCGCGCGACGCCCAGGTCCAGGGGACCTGGTTGGGTGGCGTGCGCTTGGGCGTGACCCGAGCGCAGCCCCCGTGCCCAGCCCCCTCGTGCGGCTCTCCCGAGGGGAGGCGTTGTGGTGAGGCTGGGCGCTGAGCTCTGGGCTCCCTGAGGTTGGTACGACCGTGGGGCCACCCTCAGTTGTTTATCACCAGCACGGAGCATAGTGCTTCCGCTTGTGCATGGGCATAGCCGCTCCTCGGCAGTGTCGTCAGCCAGCGCAGAGCATGGTGCTTCCACTTGGGCGTGGGATGGGGGCCCCCCTCCGGGAGGAGCCCCCGGGGCGTGTACAGCCCCGCCCTGACACGTGGCTTGCACGGCAGGGCTGCGAGGTGTATCTGGGCACTCGTGAGCCAGCGCGGGGCTCACGAGGCCCTACCTCAAGGCGGGTTGCGCCTAATCTTGAGTCTTGGTGACTGTATGTTCCTGCAATGCGGTTAGATGCAAGCACTCTATGTCCTCAGGTCCCGGCCCTCGAGCGAGCTCAGTCGCCACTGGTATGCCAGGTCGCGATGCCATGGCCAAGGCCAGGGAGTGAGGGCTGGAGAGCCAGTAAGAGCTCCTGAGTCGCGATGCTCAGGAGCCCCCCTTTTAACGTGCAAGCGAATTGCATAGGATGAACAGACCCGTGGCGGGCGGCAATCGAGCGGGTGATAGCCGCTGGCAGGTTAAGCATGGAGAGCAGATTAACTTGGATAAATGCAGGAAGATACATGCCACTGGGTCCGGCCCGAGCGGCTTGGGGATGATGCAGCCCGAGGGGCGCCCCCAGCAAAGTAAGCTAAAGACATAAGCAAAAGGGATACATGCCACAGGGACGGACCCATGTGGCCTGGGAATAATGCAGCCCGAGGGGCGCTCCAAGATTAAACGAGCTTGGAAGATGTCACCTGGTTCTGTAGACGAAGTAGAGCCGGTGCAACTGAAGGCGTGCGTAGAAGAAACGACTCCTCATGAGCCACCAGGACCCTGAGCCTCGGGAGGTTCCCTGAAGACCGTCTCCATCTCCTCTAGGACGGCGTGGTACCTGGCCTCCTGAGCCGCCAGGACACGCCGCAGGTCGCGTTGATGGGCTGACGCCACGCTCGGCAATCCGAAGGGCATGCGAACGTATTTGTGTGGTGGGCCCTCACAGCGGCCCACACGCGATGGCCAGAAGCGCTCCTAAGATGCGGCCCTGTTGAGCCTGGGGACGTCGATGCAGACGCGCAGCCCAGCATCCTCGCCAGGATGCGGAGCTGCGCCTCGTGAGCGGTTGTCGCCGCGCATGGCTCTTGCTTCTTGCAGTTCCTGTGTGGTCTTGGTGATGAACTCCTGGGTGGTGGGCACTCCCTGCCCTGTACTGTCCTGAGGAACTTGTGCCGCGAAGCACGCTTCCAAGTGGTGCCCAAGCGCCTCCCTCGTGAGGTTGGCAAGGTCAGAGGCCCTCCAGAAGAGAGCCCCCGAGCCCTGCCCAAGGAGGGCGCCGGGTGCGCTTTCCTATGCGATGGAGGGAGGCACCCCTGAGACGGGCACTGATCTTGATGAGGCTCCTACCGCGTTGCCATCCTCCTGAGGTCCTGCGCGGCGCAGCTGCTTCTTCTTGGGGATGGCCTTCGGAGGGCCTTCACTTCTGCTGTCGGGGTCATCGATTGCTGTGGCCTGAAAGGCGCGCTCGAGGGAGCACACCGCATCCCTCTCCTCACACGGGACCGTGATGATTCCTCCGCTTCCTGGCATCTTGAGAATGTTGTAGCCGTGATGAGTGACTGCCATGAACTTGGCCAGGGCTGGATACCCGAGGATGGCATTGTACGGCAGGCGGATGTGCGCGACGTCGAAGTCGATGAGCTCGGTGCGGTAGTTCTTGCGCTCCCCGAAGGTGACAGGCAGGCGGACCTGCCCTATTGGTGTGGTGGACCCGTCGGTCACTCCTGAGAAAGGCTTGGTGGGCAGGAGCTGTTCATATGGCACTTGGAGATTCTCGAATGTGTCGACGAACAGGACGTTGAGCCCTGCGCCGCCGTCGATGAGGCTCTTGGTAACCTGCACATTGCTGATGACTGGGGAACACAACATAGGGAGGGCGCCAGCGGTGGCTGCGCACTTGAGCTGATCTGCCGAGTTGAAAGTGATGGCACATTGGGACCACTTGAGCGGGCGCGTGGCCTCGAGCTTGGGGAGCACCGCGTTCACCTCGCGAGCGAACTGTTTGAAGATGCGCTAAGAGGCTGGGGCCTGGGCGCCGCCCAAGATGCAGGCGATCGCACGCGGCTCCTAGAAGCCCCCAGCTTGATGCGGTATAGATCACCCGCGGCCGGCGGGCGGTCGCGAGTGCCCTGGAAGTTGGCGACGAAGCAGTCGCTCATTTCGTCCCAAGAGGAGATCGAGCCGTGCTGCAGGTTCAGGAGCCAGGAGCGAGCCCCATCCTTGAGAGCCATGGGAAACCAGTTCGCCATGACCTTTTCATCCCCGTTGGCCGCTTCGATGCTCAGCTCATAGAGCTGCAGGAACTCCGCGGGGTCGGCGGTGCCGTCGTAGCGAGGAGGCAGATCCGGCTTGAACTTGCCTGGCTAGGCGACGCTACGTAGCTCGGGGGTGAAGGCGCGGCAGCCGGGCGTGGTTGACGGGGCTCGCTTCGGAGGTGGAGCTTGGTCTTGACGAGGTTCGCGCTGTGCCGCCACGGGCGGTGCGCGGTCTTGACGAGGTGGCGCGGGGAGCGCAGGTGCAGCCTCTCGCGGCCACGGGATTTCTTGGCAGCTTCTTTCTTCACGCGCGGGCGAGGGGCGCGGCGGATCACGGCGCGGAGCCGCGCGCCTTGGTGCCAAGGCACCGTCTTGGGGCTGCGGTGGTGGAGGCACGCCATGAGCCTCGTCGCCCATGGCTGGTTGAGGGGGAGGCAGAGAGAAGGACTGCGCCGGAGAGCCCCCTGCGGCGCGGACGAGCTCGGCGACGCGGTCGAGCCACTCCTCATAGAGGTTGTCGACGGGGCGGCAGCGTAGGAGTTCGTTCGCCGCGAGGAGCGCGGCCCGTGCCTCCATGGGAGCGCGGCGCGCGTGAGACGAAGAACCGGCAGGGGTCAGCGATGGAGTAGCGGTGCGGCCGTCCTGCCGCACCGAAGGATGCAGCGAGGACGCCTGCTGCTCGTTCCCCGCTGGGCCGGTGGCAGCGTTGGCAGCGGGAGATGGAGAACGACGGGGTTGCCCGCCGACGGGAGCCGTCTGAGCGACGCGGGCGGTGAGGGCAGCCCGACGCTCAGCCCGAGCACGGCGAGCGTCCGCCATGGAGACGACGGAGCGACGAACTGATGGAAGGGAAGCTACGGCACACCCCTACCTGGTGCGCCAAATGTCGGATTTGGGGTTCCGGCAAACCCTTAAGGTTCAAACACTGGGGTGTGCGCGAAGTCTTTCCCTCCTACCGATCTACGCCCTTGCTCGCTAAGATCTCACGGACGAACTCGACGAACTCGCAACACAGAAAGACACGGGGTTTATACTGGTTCGGGCCACCGTTGTGGTGTAATACCCTACTCCAGTGTGGTGGTGGTGGATTGCCTCTTGGGCTGATGATGAACAGTACAAGGGGAAGAACAGCCTCCTGAGGTTGAGGTGTTCTTGTGCCTGGCTAACTTGTGTGGGTGAGAGCTGGGTGAATTGCTCGATCGGGTTGGATCAAGCTAAGATCAGATGCCTCTACTATGGTGGCTAGCTCTACTTATATAGGCCCTGGTCCTCTTCCCAAATATTGAGCGGGAAGGGAGCCAACAATGGCGGGCAAATTTGAAGGGGGACAACTAGTACAAGCTATCCTGACAAAAGCGGTCTTCGCCTGCGAAAAGCTCTGGTGGTGACGCCGTCTTGGGCTCCACGATGAACTCCGTCTTCCCGTCCTTCTTGTCTTGGTCTCGTTGCACACCAATATAGCAGCCTTTGCATGATGCCTCGGTACTCTTCGCCTGCGCTGGCCTCCTTAGCACCAAAGAGGAAATAAGGACGCTGCGCGCGCTGGCGCCCGCCTGGCGCCCGCCTAGTGCCGTTCGTCATGGCTCATGTCACGAGGGCCTCGTGAGGTTTGCCCCGCCTTGATATCTCCGCTCCTCGTGAGCCTGCCTGGCTAGGCCACTCCAGAGGAGGTCTTGCGTTGTCCGCCTCGCGAGGCTCGGACCCTCGCGAGGGTCTTGGGTACCTTGTTGATGAAGATGGGCCGTACGGCTTGCTAGCTTAGCCACGTTGTGGGCCGCAGGCAGGCAAGTCTGGGGACCCCCGTTCCTAGAACGCCGACATAAGTCTTTGTAGAGATTCCACTAGGTGGACTACATACGGAACAAAATGAATGAATATACACTTAAAATGCATCTATATACATCCGTATGTGGTTCATGGTGAAATCTCTACAAAGACTTATATTTAGGAACGGAGGAAGTACTAGTATAGTACATACTGTAATTTATCAGTGAGATAGTACAATGCTATGAAGCTTCGAGCTTCCGTTACATGTATCTTGCGTCCAAGGTTGCCCGTTGCAAAATTTCATCAAATACAAAGGAGACTAACATGCATGCTATTGCATCTCAATGATTGACAGATCATAGCAAATATCGGTTCCTCAAAAAGATCATAGCAAATATGTACTCCCTCTGTTCCAAAATAAGTGTCTCAACTTTATGCAGGGGGTGTTTGTTTCCAGGGACTTTTTAGTGTAGGGACTAGAAAAAGTCCCTCTGAGAGACTTTTTAACCAAACAGGAGGGACTACTAGGGACTAAAACTTGCTTTTTGGGACTTAATTGAACCGGACGTTACCCCTTTCCATTACTGCAACATAACGGAAATACATCAGTCCAAAGATAGGAGAAAAGGGGAAGCGAGTCCAAAGCATCACCGGGAAACCCACTATGAGCACTCGCCATCGAGATTACTCACCATGGGGCGAAAACCCGACGACACCAAATCTCAGTAGCTAGAATCCAGAGCCTACAGCCCCAAAAGAACACAAGACATAAGGCTCGCAACAATCGAGCAACAAAAGTTTCAGGCCCACACAAGGGGAAAGCACCTCAAACATCTAGCTAAACCATGGGGGAGCACCTTCAGTAAATCAACATGCCGATTCTTCGTGATTCACCGCACAGATTCTCATCATCATCGACGCGTTCTCCTTCCGCATCTTTGCCCCATCTCTCATGGTAGTCGCGTCATCTTGCTTCAGCAGTCCTGCCCAGTAGCACATTAGAGCACAGGCAGAGAAGATACATTCAAAAGGATTTGTAAGAGGTTTGAACTCGATGGTAGCTCTATTATGACAAGACCAGATCGCCCAACACACAGCAGCAATTCCCGTTGTATAAAACTTTTCCCCAGCAGGAAAGAACGTAAAGCACCACACATAGGCTTGCCAAATATTATCGGGGCATATTGCAGTGCCAAACATGCATGCCACTGTCCTCCAGGTCACCCTAGCGACAGGGCAAGTGAAGAACAAGTGTTGTGCAGTCTCTTGCCCATCACAAAAGGAACATTTGGGATTTCCTTTCCAACCTCGATGTTTCATCACATCTCTAGTCAGGACAGCATCCTGAAATAATTGCCACAGGAAGATTTGAGTTTTAAGAGGTATCCTGGCACCCCAGATCCATCTGTAGTCGCACCCAGCAATATTCCTTTCCAGGATAGAGTATACAGATTTAGTGGTAAATGAGGATTTCCCTCCCAGACCCCATTTAATCACATCGGTGGCCTCTGAGACACATTCTTCTCTAGCCATGTTACCCACAATCAGCCACTGTTCATTGAGCTCATTATTCAGTCTCCTTCTAAATAAAGAAGAAGGATCAGCATTTAAGCACTTATCAACTGTGCACTCAGGATAGTTGCATATAGAAAATAAATGAGGGAATTGTTCAGCCAGAGGGATATTGTCCCCAATGGGGTCAATCCATAGCCTAGCAATGTCTCCAGATTGTATAATCACTCTCCTTCCTGCCATATAAAGATATTTCACCTTCATAATGGCCTTCCAACAGGGCGAGTCATTGCTCTTCATTTTAATGTCAGCCACAGTGGCCCTACTAAAGTATTTAGCTTTCACAATATCCTGCCACAAGCCAGATTTAGTTTCTAATTTCCACCACCATTTAGTAAGCAAACTAAGGTTCTGCTTATGTAAATCTTTCACACCCAACCCTCCTTTATTCTTAGATATGCAAATTCTAGTCCACTTAACAAGATAATAGCGTTTCTTATTCTGAGTCACATGCCAAAAGAATCTCCTTCTACACTTGTCAATCCTAGCAAGTATAGTTTTGGAGAGACATGGACATATAATAAAAAGCAATGCTAGAAATATTAGCATTAAGCAACGTCAGGCGTCCTCCGGAGGAGGCATTGCACCCCAGCCCAGAATCACACTTTTTAATGTATCTGGACTCCAAAAAGTCCCAGTCAGCTACTCGCAAGGAGGAAAAGGTTACTGGCACCCCCAGATACTTCATGGGAAAGTGCCCTATTTGGCAATCAAAAATATCAGCATATGCTTTAAGGATATCATCATCCCCCTACACACAGGATTTCACCTTTTTGAAAATTGATTTTGAGCCCAGACATGAGCTCAAAGATGTACAATAACAGTTTCATGTTCACAGCCTTATCCAGATCATGGTCTATGCACAAGACCGTATCATCTGCATATTGCAGAATGGCCACTCCATTTTCAATAAGGTCCGGTGCAAGCCCAACAATCAAGTTATTTTTCTGAGCCTGTAGCACCATTTTACACAGACACTCGACTGCTATGTTAAAAAGGAACGACGACACAGGATCCCCCTGCCTGACCCCTTTAAAGCTTTTGAAATACGGCCCCATGGTATTGTTCAACTTTACACTGACTGTGCCATCAACCAAGATACTTTTAACCCACTTACACCAAGTGGTACCAAACCCTCTCATCTCGAGACATTCCAACAAGAAGTCCCAGTTCACCTTGTCATATGCTTTCTCGAAGTCGAGCTTAATAATAATACCCACCCTTTTTTTGATGGAAGTATGATGCAAAATCTCATGAAAAGACAATACTCCACCCATGATATTTCTATGCTTAATGAAAGCATTCTGGTGCCTACTAAACAATTTGTCAGCAAAGGGGGCCACTCTGTTATCAAGCACCTTAGTGATCAGTTTGTAGGGACATCTAAGCAAGCAAATTGGCCTAAACTGCTGGATCTTATTGGCCCCATTGATTTTAGGCAATAAAGTTATAATGCCATAATTCAATCTACTAACATCAAGATTTCCTACATGAAAAGCAGTAAACAATCTCATAATATCCTCTTTCACTATATCCCAGCAATGCTGATAAAACTCAGCAGGAATATTATCCGGGCCGGGGGCCCTGTTGCTTTTCATGGAGAATAAAGCCTTCTTCACTTCTTCCTCCGTGAAAGGTCTATTAAGGATCTCATTATCCAGCTCATCGAGTTTCTCATCTTCCCCCCAGACACCAGGGTCAAGATGAAACATGTTTCCCTGGGCTGGCCCAAAAAGGTTTTTATAAAAGTCAGTAGCAGGCTCCAGGAGCTTCTCGGTCCCCTCAATCACCGTACTCCCAACATTAAGAGAGTGTATTGTATTCTTCCGCTTATTGCCATTGGCTATTTTTTTGGTAATAAGCGGTGTTTCGATCCCCCCCCCCAAGCAACCATCTCTCATTAGATTGTTGCAGCAGAAAAAGTTCCTCATTGACAAGTATTTCATTCATCTCCACAAGGAGATCAGTTTTTTTAAAAACAATTCATGATCTATATTTCCTTCCTCTTCTAACTTTTCAATAAAAGCAGGCTCGTCTCTAATCTCCTGCTTTCTTTTCTTCTCATGACCAAATTTATTCGATCCCCAGCCTTTAAAAAACTTCTTAAATCTTTTTAGTTTGATATTCAGAATATCAATAGGATCGGTAGCATTCACGTTTTGATTCCAAATCTTGCTAACTAGAGGAACAAAATCCTTAGATTTTAACCAGCTTAGCTCAAATCTAAACTCTCTTTTTTGTGGAGCTCTAATAACATGATTATCAGAGTACAATAGGAGAGCATTGTGGTCAGAGACCTCCCTAACGAGCTTTTTCATATTAACAAGAGGAAACATATCCTCCCAATCATTGCTCATAAGCACCCGGTCCAATTTCTCCAAAGTAGGATGAGCTTGGTTATTAGACCAAGTATAAGCCCCCCACTCATATGAATCTCATTCAAACACATAGTATTAATGATCGAATTAAACAGGTCAGAGTGTGCTGAGCGGCGCCATCTCTTATTTTTCTCCCCACTATGTCTGAGTATATTGAAATCACCTCCGATCAATAATGGTGTTTGAATATGGCAGCAAAAATCAGCCAATTCACTAAGGAATTCACTTTTATCACACTCATGGGCCGCTCCATAAACAGTACAGAGTGTCCAAATTTTCTTCATTTTGATATCATAGAGAGATACCTGAAGAATGAATCTGCCTTTCCTCCAAGTAACTACATCAAAGTTCTCCTTTCTAACCCCACATAAAATGCCCCCGGCTTTACCAATTGAGGGGATCCTTTCCCACTCGAACAAATTATGTGGGTCAAGCTTCCTAAAGTAACTATCCAGAAAATTCTTTTTTAAAGTTTCTTGCAAACAGAGAAAGTCAAGGGAATGGTCACTAATTATATGGGATAGGCAGGTTTTCATCCCTTTTTTTCCTACCCCCCTACAATTCCAAAATAGACCTATTATTTAAATCTTTTCCCTTTTCTCCCCCCTCTGGTGGCCCTGGTATTATGGACAGGGCTGCGAGCTTGTTTTTTTTCAACAAGATTTTTTGACTTCTAGTAGTGGGTCTGGAGATAGCCACTTGCACTCTAGGGCTTTTTCTTTTCCTAGACCGAACCATGGTAAATTGTTCTTCCATGTCCTCATTCCCATCTCCCCACTCAGTGCTAACAGGGGTTTGGTCTCCCTTCCCATTAGTGATATACATCACCTCTTCCTCAATCCTCACATTCTGTTCCCCCTCTTTTTTGGAATTCCCCCCTGACTATTTCAAGTTCTCTAATAATGTCCACATTAGAGAAGTTATTGTCAGGGAACGCTACCCCCATTTTTATAGCTCGAATCATAAGTTCAGGATTAGATAGGGCCTCAAAGGAGTTATGATTTGTTGAGTTACCTTCCAGATTTCTCTTCTTGGAAATGGCAATAGCTTTCTCTTGCATTCTTCCTTCCATATTCTGCAAGTTCCTCAAGCTAAATCTCTGAACCTCTTAAGCCAAAAGGGGAGGGGTAGGAATCACCTCTCCCACATCCTCAGAAGAAGAGGTAGGATATTGTACCAGATATTCTGACTTCCCCAACTTCGAAAGGTCCTCTCCCTCAATTTCCACCACCTGCTCATAATCCATAGCCACATTTAAATGAGCTATATTATCATGAGGTATAGCAGTAACAAATGAACATGCATCATCATTTTTATCTACCTGAATCTCATCGGCATTATGCTTGGTATCATCAATACCCAGCATTGCCTGAGAGCCCTGTGTTTTTTCTTTATTATAAGCCTGGACAGCCATAGTTTCAATCAGCAATGTATTATCTTCTGACTCATCAGATTCCACACTTTCTTCCTCTTTTGCATCGACAGGGTCATCGTCCCCATCACCACCATTCTTGCTGCATCCCTCATTTTTTCCTTTGTATCCAGACTTAGGGTCATGTTTGCCCCAGGTTGATGTTCTCACATAGGGGGAGTTTTTAGCACCCGCCTCCATCTGCACAGCCTTTTTTATCTCTCTGGATCACGCACCCACAACTTCTTGATTTCATAGAAAAAATCAAAGAAGTGCGTGCCCAGCACTGCCTCAGCAACCCCAGGGAGCTCGTCCACATTCCGACAGCCCAGCCGGACCCTGAGAAATTCAGGTTTGTGCAGGGTGGCCATGTCGATCTCGAGCGGGACGCCCACCAGGGAAGAGACATAAGCAACATTCCTCTCGTTCCTTCTTTCCAGGGGAATATTAGCAACTTTTACCAATGCCATCTCCATGACTCCCTTAGCCCCAATGTTGGCCGACCAGGTAACAATCTTAACTACCACACCACAAGATTTAAGGATCATTCTATCATTATAGCATGCTTTTTTCACATCTCTTTGATTGGGAAACCTCATCACATACGTATTTGGACCAATAGTCCGAGCAGTGCAGTGCCACTTGGTCCCAATATAATCATAAAAGGCTTCTTCTAATTCCTTAACACTAGCTTCCCCCTCTAAGACAATAATCACTATGCAGGTAGATCTTTCCTTAAGCTGCTTAGCAGTGCATGAATCAGGAATGTAAAAGAAGCCCTGCCCCTTGGCCTGGAAGGCACACATGGGAGCAACGCACTCCCAAGGCAGGAAAGTAACACACACCGATGCCAAATGACCCATTTTACTGCATCTTTCACAGAAAGCTTGCGGACAACTAGCAGGAGAATGACAAGTAGCTTTGCAAATAGGACATGGATCATAAGCCCTGGAAGGGGGCACCTGATTGGGGGGGATCACACGAGATGTAGCATCAGGCATCGACTTCTTCTTGAACGCGAGCGCTGCTTCAGATCCGGAGGTGTTAGGGTTCTTCTCCACCCAAACCCCCCAGATCTCGCCCGCTTAGCACGCTCCGCTGCCTTGTCCCAGCGCTCGGTGTTGTCAGAGGCCGACACCGTCTTCTTGTTGGTGGATATGTCGTCGCCGTCCGCTTCCCTGGACCAGGAGAAGCGCCCGCGTCCCCGGCCGCGGTCGAAGCGACCGGCCCTGTGCCTCATCCGGCCAGATCTGAACCCCTCGCGCCTCCCTCTGCGAAAACTCCGGTCGCCGAACCCCTCCATCACCTTGGGCTCGCTCGGAGAGGAGGACACCACCTCCGCAAACGATCTAGGATCACCGCCGATCTTTCCCTCCCACCACTGGAAAGAGGACGAGATTTTCGATCTAGGGTTTTGCGGCGCTGCCCAGAAGTGGGGGAGGGCAGTGTCTAGGTCAAGATTGGGACGAGCCGCTCGGGCTTGAGCTTTTGTACCCCTCGCGCGGCCAGCATCCACGCCATGAATCCTTCGATCTCCGTCCACGTGGCCAGCATCCGCGGCGGGTGGCGCCACCAAACCCGGGCGCGGGCCCAGGATGCCTGGGGCCCGAGAACTCCGACCCGTATCATGCCGACCCGACGCATGCACTCCGCCCCCACCGGGACGTGCCGCGCTCCCGTGTACCGCCGCGTTCGGCGGGATCCGGTCCCGAAACCTAGCAAAATGGCACGGGAAGGACACGATCTGCCCGATGTCAACGCATTCCCCCTCGCGGAGATAACGTGCGTCCACCGTGACTCCCCTCTGGTCGATCATCACGAGCCGGAGAGCCCCTCGTCGGAGAAGGATCTCCCCGTCAGCGAAGGTGACGGTGCCTGTCGTGGTGAGGTCCGGTGCGAAGGAGACGTGTCAACGAACGTCACTATCCATCCCGTGTCCGATGGCACGGCCAATGGTACCTTTGATTCTCAAGGAGAGTATTTTTTGGGACTTTTCCAACAATGCCCCTCCCTGCACCCATTGCCCCGCCGCCGCATGGTGTTGTTTGGTTGTTATTTTTCTGTATACTGGGGGTAACATGGTCATTCAATAACCTCTAGGGAGGGACTAGGGACTTTTTAGTCCCTGAAAACAAACAGGGAGGGACTTTTAAGGAGTAGGGACTTTTTAGTTGGGACTAGAAAAAGTCCTAGGACTTATGAACCAAACAGGGCCTCAATATGGACTACATACGAAGCAAAATGAGTGAATCTACACTCTAAAATACGTCTATATACATCAGTGTTTGGAGTAGTAGTTCATATTGAAATCTACTAAAGGACATATATATTCCGAACAATATGATATCTCTCTAACCAAGGTAGTAGGGACGAGGAGTAAACGGAAGGAGTAGTAAAATTTTCTCCTCGTCCTGCGAGCCACCGCGCGCGTGGGCGAGGGAGCGGGCGTAAGGCGTACAGTACTACTACTAGTAAGCAAGCTTCACCTCATCCTGCAAGCCACCAAGCCCGTGGGCGGGGGAGACGACATACTAAGCAAGCTTCTCCTCATTCTACGAGTTTACGGGACACATCAAAAGTACTCCAGTGTATAGAGCCTTGCCTCTAAGGTAGGCCCCACATGGTTTGCCTCTTTTTTTAACATAATGCATCAAGTCGCAATTTGTTTGTTCACCCGTGGTAGACAATCCTCCATCCATCAAGTGGACAACCAGTACACGTGTCAAATTACCATGTGGGTTGCCTTTTCGTACAGAAATGAGCTCCACCGTGTACCCGCGCGGGTGTGGTTGGGAAAGAGACGGGAGTACGTGCGCCGTGCGTGCACCTCTTCTCTTCGTGCACGTCCCCCACCTACGTGGGTGTGTGTGAGAGAGATACAAACCTAGACAAATGGCTTGTGCATTCGTGAGTGCTTTTTGTTTTCGGGGGGGGGGAGGGTTGATTTTGTGAATGTATTTGTGGGAATATGTGTCGATGACATCTCAAACAAAATTTTGCATGCAATGTGTGTAAAATGGAGGCCTATCCATATCACATATAGAGGGCCAGGTGATCCACGAGAAGAGAGGGAGGGGTCATAGGTATCGATAGAGTCGAAGAGAGGATCAAGTGGGTGGGTGCAAGATCGATGAAGAGAGCCATCGAAATTGTGTGTGTGTGCAAGTCAAAGATATAGGGCGACTGACCTACCAGAACGTCAGAGGGCACAGGTCAAGTTTGTGTGTGGCAGGGAGACATGACTAGAGCGCTTGATGTATCGGTGTGCGTGTGTGCGAGGGGGGTGGGGGGAGGGGTAGGCAGAGGCCTAACTATAGAGGTAGAACGACTCGTATATGTGTTGAGAAGGAGAGACCCAGCTTTGTCTTGAGGGAGATCGGTCGACATCCATACATAATTGAAGGACGGGAAATAGGATGGGACAGAGAGAGAGAGAGAGGAGAGATAGGGAGGGAGAGGGGTAGAGTGTTGGATGGGTGATGGAGTTGCTTCTCGAAGATGGTGGGAGAAGCCTACTAGACAAACTGAGGGTGGAACTGCAATATTATCAATAAGAGTGGGGATGTGTTTCTGTGTGTGCCTGTGCGTGATAGATCTGTTGGGACGCATCCATGGATGATGAAGGGGAACCATGTGTTTGGTAAGCAAACCTAACTAGATCGGTAGATCAATTGTTGTTTGTTGGAGGAAGGGAGAGACATAACTAATGAGGTAGATCGATCGACGCATGGGAAAAACGAGTTATAAGGACCTAGCTAGCTATATGTATAGCGGGAGATCGGTCGGTGTACGTCCATTTGTTAGAGGCAAATAAGGCCCGGCGAGACGGATAGACAGAGAGAATGGAGCTAGGAGGTGGCGCGAGAGGCCCAGCTACTAGCTAGATAGGGGAGGAGTGTGCGGTTGTGAGATCGATGAAAAGAGGGGCGAGAGTTTACACGTGTGTGGGACCGTATGAGAGACACGAGGCAAGGACACATAAAGGATGAGATTGAAGGTGCGTGTGTATGTTGTAGGCACACATCGCTAGAGAGGTTTATCGATCGGTGTGTGTCGGAAAGGAGTTATGGAGACTATGGGAGAAGGACCTAAAGAAAAAAAATGAATGTGCGCGATGGATAGAATGCTGTGGGAGGGGGAGGGCGAGGAGGGTGTGTGCATGCACGAGAGAAAGTTAGTGGTAGCTACAAAGGTTAGAGGATTGTGTGGGTGTAAGAGACTAACAAAGATCATAATTTGATATGAAAGTGGATTCATATCTTTGAATAGGAGATCATAGTGTTTTAAACATATGCATGCATGAATATAGCGGTGATACGCGTGTTGTGGTTTTGCACATGTTATACCATAATGTGATAATCCATGGCATTTGCAGCTCACAGCTAAATGTCGAACAATCTAAACCATACTATACATCGAACAATCTCACATTTTATTTGAATTTGTGATAATGTGTGGCGTTTGCAGCTTATATCGAACATTCTCACATTTTATTTGAATTTGTGGTAATGTGTGGTGTTTGCAACTCACATCTAAATACTTGTAGGCGTAGGGGGCGGGGCACCATACATAATGTGATAAACACATTATACATATGAGGCATGGTTTAGATTATGAAGATCTAGCTAGAGCTTGAAATGTACTGTGATTTGAAATCAACATAAAGTGGATTAAAAAAATCGAGTTCGAGTTCATATAGTACACATAGTTCATATGTAACTCGAGACTAATCATGTGGTGTGCTGTGAAGATAATACACAAACGATGGTTTAACTTGACAATAGTGATGATTGTAGATCTTATTAAAACAGAGAAACGAATTCAAATGCTTTGACTTCACAACAATCATAATTGTAGATCTTATTCAAATAGAGAAAGAATTCAAATTTAGTTCATATTGAAGCGGTAGTATATACGTTTGGAACACACTAAAACGTTCATTTGAGTAGTAGGTTGCATGCATTATACACGTAGCGAAATATTTTAATTGAACATAACATGAATTCAAAGTTTTGAATGACATTTGTAGTGCGAATTGATTTGGTACAGTACACGTTAGGCTTGTCCAGAAATTTCAACCCACGCCTTGTTAGCCCGAAATATTTAAGATATATCTTTGTCTCGTTGTGCTCCGACAACACCCTCCATCTCAACCCGCGCCTTGCTATTCCAAAATTACAACGCGCGCGAAAGCTCCCACCTCCTGTGAAATCCCGACACGCGAAATGCCCGTGATACCCCTGAAACGAAAGAACCGCCTCAAATTGGTGGGGGTACTTTCATAACTTACCCCAGATTTCGGACAAGCGCGTCCCTAAGCCATGGTTCCCCACTCCCATCCCATCCGCCCACACATTCGTACACCGAGGCCGGGAAAACCCGTGAAGCCCCACACCCTCCTCCGTCCGCCACCCAGCCGGAGCCTCTTCCCCGACGACGCCGTCCACAGCAACACCTCGACGCCCCTCATCCACCATACCGGATGAGGATCCATCATCGATCTGGTCGTCCCGCCGGTTCAGCCACCCCGTCCTCCACCTCCAAGGAGCTGCCCCGACGTTCCCCTCGTCTTTTGCGCCACTTCCATTCCCACACTGCCGTCTTCACCTACACCACCGGAAGAGCATCATCATCACCGTTTCCTCGGATGAAGCTGCGGCCTAATCGGCGCCACCAAAGAGGTTGTACACTAATCGCCACATTTTCTTCTTGATTCGATCTCACGGTGCTGCTGGCGCTCGGTCCCCAGCCGACACGGCGCGGCTCCATCCACAGCGTCGCTCCCTCGGCGGCGACGTCCACATCAGTAGGAGCTGCTACTGCTTTAGCTCTCGCTCGCGCTGCTGCTCTGCTCTTGCTCTCGGTCCCCTGCCTGGTCTGCTCTTGCTTGCGATGCTGCTCCGATTTAGCTACACTTGAGTCGACTGAATCGACTTTTGGGTCAGTCAATTTTCAGGGGGTGGGGGGGGGCTGCCGGAGTTAAGGAAGAACCAGCCGCAGCAGGGACGGGGGCTCGCCGGAGAGGTACCCCACTATCTATCTTAGGGTTCAGGGTGGGGGCAGTGGTCGCCGGTGGTGGTGGGGCGGTGGCGTGGGGATCGCCAGAGAAAAACTCGGCAGGGGGGGGCTAGAGGAATGGCCGGGGCGGCGGCGGACCGGCGGTGGGGAGTGTTTTCGGGGCAGGCGGGGCGGCGCACCACCGGCCGCGGGCGGCAGGGGGTGGCTGTTTGGCCGGTGGTGGCTGGCGGCTCAGGGGGGTGGAGGTTGAAGATGAATTGCGGGTCGTTGATTTCGTATCCAATCGTTGCAAAATCGACTGACAAGAGATGAAAAAGTCAGTCGACTGACGTGTAGCCTCACCTCTAGTGCGTTCAGTTTTGACAGTAACATTCAGTTTCAACATCAAAATTCAGTTTCGACAGTTAAGTTCAGTTTCAACAGTTAAATTCAGTTTCGACAGTTAAGTTCAGAGATGAGCGGCTGAGGATTTTACATCTAGCACTTTGTGGTTATGTATTTTACGTCATCTATTGGAGATGCTATTAGAATTCCACTCAGGTTAACATTGTCTCTCTTGTCCTGCTTCAGCCTCGGCGTCGTACAACTCACCGGAGCTGCTCCAACGACGAAACCCTCCATCACAACGGAGCAGTACCTCGGGCTCCATCTCCAGACGCCTAAGATCTTCTTCCCCTCCTCCGACAGCCAAGTCAGCCAGAGCATCCTCACCGGCCAACCCAATCACGCTGAGATCGACATGGCGTCGCCAAAGAGGTTGTACACTTGTTGCATCTCTTTTTTACTCTACATGTTATATATATTGTCCACTGAGCACACGGAGTAACGGGAAATACGATTATTTTATCCTACTATAAGACAAGTAGTGAGGTACCAGGCAACTTAGCTATCCGTGATGGACTCTCTTGAATGCCATCATTATTTATCTCTGCGCGTTTGAGCTGTGCATTTGTTGATGGCCCTGGGAGCTGAGCTAGTAGGGCAGTGGCCTGGGTCCAAAGTAATAGAAGTAGCACAAAAACATTTTTTTGTGTAGGATTTTCCTTGCTCAAGCCTGCCTACTAGAATCGCCAGTGCTTGAAAGGAAAAGTGAATGAAAAACATAGGAATTGGAAAGTTTCCTATGGTACTACTTTTCATGAATTTGGTGCAAAGGAATGGAGCAAAGGAAAACTGTAGGATTTGTTCCTTTAGTGTCTTCTTGAAAGAAAAACCGCAGGAATTTTAATTTCCACTTGTCCTCCTTTTCAAATTCCTATTCATGAAGCACAAGACTAAGAGATAGTAGCATAATAGCATTATAACCGTACATTTTCTTGTGGTTTGACTTAATCTCACCATGCTTCTTTGCATCTTGTGATCTTCCAATTCTTGTGAACCAAACACCCAGATTGGCAGAAATCCTATGTTTTTAAATTCTCTGTTTTGCACGTGCATTCCTATCCTATTCCTGTCTATTTCCTATCCCTGCATTGTTAGATTCCTCAAATTCAAACAAGCCGTTACACAATTACTTCTGTTACAGATATGTGTCAAACAAAACCTTGTGTGGTTTGTCTTGCTCCTGCGGTGCTGTGTTCCACCCCAGCTCAGCTGCTCCAACGATGGAAGGGTTCACCACAGCAGGGATCTGCTCTCCAGACTGTCTTTCGCCGCCTTAGATCTTCTTCCCCGCCACCGGCAGCCACGACAACTGCATTACCATCATCAACTGAGCAGATGACCTTGAGGACTACACGGGTCCGCAAGAGAGGTCGCACTCTTCCGTGTCTGCTTACGTTATGCATCGCTTAATATGATGACATGCTACTTTATCGTCGTGTTCACCTATTAGACTCCGAGTCAGGTCCAAACTAATGCTGAAACTTGAGTTTTTAAATGGTTGTGGGGTACATATTGGGGCAACAGTACTATCTGGTTAATCTCGGGTGTCTACTATGAGTTTCATGTTGGGTGCAAACAAACATTAAAGGAGCCATTATCTGTATTTTTTTAACTAAAGCTATTATCTGCCTGCTATCATTGGTTTTGGGTCTATCCACAGTTTGCTACCATCACTCTGGATTTGCGCATGCACTCCTTACATAATCTCACTATGTTTTATTCCTATGCATGTCAGTTATTGTACACAATGGAACTGAACATGTAGAGCAAAAGAGACGAGCCTTGCATGGCAATAAACTTTCATGCAAACGTCGCTCCATGGTGGGCGCAAAGGCAGCCCCCGTCCACCCATTTTGGATCGTAATCAAGAGGAAGATAACTGTTCCGAGGGGGATTCAGAAGCAGAAGACCACTCCTATTTACCCCATGAGGTCTTCGGTCTAACTTGGCATGCTGATGTTGGTAATATCATGCATATGGTGCCTTGCATTGCTTACTGTATACATCAAAGATGTCATCTGCTTAGTTTAGACATGCTTTGTGTCAATGCCATCTGTTTAGTTTCTTTATCATATATGTGAATCATGCAATGCCATCTTGTTTAGCCAGGCATCATATATGTGAATTTTGCAATGCCACTCTGGTTAGCCAGTCATCTTATATGTGAATTATATCATGACATCATTTTTTATTACGTGTTAAATTTGTCAACAATTTTAGTACATTCAATTACTCTTCCCGTGCATCAGCCATTCGGCACAGTCATGGAAAAAATCTAGAGTGGAAACAAGGTCTTCAGAGCAGACAATGCTATCTGACGAAGCGCATGTCTTGCTGGTTACAGATAGCTCCTCAGAGGAGGATTCAGAGACAGATGACCAGTCCTATTCCCCCCCCCCCGAGGTGCATGCTCTAACTTGGCAGGGTTATGTTGCTCATATCATGCGTATGGTATCTTGCATTGCTATGTCATTTGCTTAGTTTAGACATGTTTTGTGTGAATGCCACCTGTTTAGTGTCTAATTACCATATATGTGAATTATTCAATGCCATCTTGTTGCAAGACATTATATATGTGAATTATGCAATGCTATCTTGTTGCAAGGCATTATATATGTGAATTATGCAATGACATGCTGTTTAGCCAAGCGTCATATATGTGAATTATATCATGCCATCCTTTTTTGTATTTCTCATTGCTTTTGTCGACAATGTTTGTATATTCAACTGCTCTTCCTGTGCATCAGCCATTTGAATTGGTTATGGAGAAATCTAGAGTGAAAACAAGGTCTTCAGAGCAGTCAATGCTACCTGCTGAAGCAGATATCTTGCTGGTTACACTCAGCTCTTCAGAGGAGGATTCAGAGGCAGATGACCAGTCCTATTATCCCCCTGAGGTGTATGCTCAAGCTTGGCAGGGTTATATTACTCATATCATGCATATGTTGTATTGCAATGCTTAGTTTTTACATCATATACACGATATTGAATGCCATCTCCTTAGTTGACACATCATATATGCGATTGCCCTCTGCTCACTTCCTTAGTATATAAATCATATATTTGAATTATATCATGCCATGATGTTTACATAGATAGCATGTATCTGAATTATGGCATGCCAACCCATTTTCTAAAGACATAATATAGTTATATCATCTCATCCTATTTACATAGTCATCATATTTTGAATTATGTCATTCTATCTGTGAATTATATCATGCCATCATGTTTCCATCGACGGCATGTTTGTGATTTATGGCATGCCAACCACTTTAATAGACACATCATATAGTTATATCATGTCATCCTATTTACATAGTCATCATATTTTGAAGTATGTCATTCTATCCTGTTTAGTTAGCCATCATACATGTGAAATTGTGTCATGCTATCCTGTTTAATTAGCCATCATATATGTGAAATTATGTTCTGCTATTCTGTTTGGTTAGACAACATAAATGTGAATTATTTCATGCCCTGTTTTCTTCCCTACTATCCATTCCACCTGTCTACCTTACAATGTCTGTACATTCAATTACTTTTCTTGTTTATCAGCCATTTCAATTGGAGGGGGTGATGGCAGTATCTGTGGGAGTAAAAACACGGTCTTCAGAAAATATCGTGCTACCTATCGATGGGGATAGAACCACAGTTGTACTTGCCCAAGAACCAGCCCCACCACACATAACCCAGACTCACGCAGATTGTACCCCTACCCAGTTGGACAGAGAACCAGCTACACCCCTTCTAACTGCAACCCCAGCAGATAGTAACCCAGTTCCCGTTGACACAACACCGTCTCCACCACAGAGCACCTAAACGCGAGTAGTTAGTAGGGCAACTGCAGTGCCCAAAGCACGAGGATCACCACCCCGAACCCCAAGTCAACGCTTAAAGCAGAAGAAGAATTGTTCTCAGGTCAGGTTCCGTAGCTATGGTTCATACTACTTTGCTCTTGCATCACTGTATTTACTCATACCAACTAATTTCAAATTTGAAGGATGCAATTGAAACTCCAATGGCGCAACAGGTATGTTTTAAACCTGTTTCTTTAACGTGTTTGCTGTTGTAATTTGCTCTATGTTGATTTCAGTTTCAATTGAATAAACCGTTATGTTCTCATGCCATGCACATTACAAGTGTTGTTATTGCTGTGTAGTTTCCCACACTTATATTCTGTCTATGCTGCTTTGTCTTAAATAGATATGATCCGAACTATATCTATCTTGATTTGGCAACATAAACTAGAATGATATAGACCATACAGTGACCATACTACATAGATATATGTTTGTTTCATGCTGTTATCCTATCCACCTTACTACTGAACTGGTTTACCAAAATGAGTTTCATATACTACATTGTAAACCTGTGATGTGTTTGTTTGTTTCTCTTTTAGAACGCGGATAAAATATTGGAGAAGAGTACCCCGTTATGCAATGGTAAAGGAAGTAATGCAGATAAGGTTCAAGATAGTGAGACATCCCTGTTGATCTCCAAGAAAGCTGATAAAAACTATATTGAAGACACTGAGACAACCCCAAAGTCTTGTCTTGATGTAGTGTTCGAGTTACTGGCTACAACTGCTGGCACCAGCTCTTCGAACTCGCTGCCTGAATCAGTTCGGCTTCTTGAGTATCAACTTCAAGTTGAAAGACCTCGATCAGATGTTATGCGATAGGAAGCCGAAGGACTGAGTTAGTCCCTGCAGAATTCAGATGCATACTTTCTGGTGCAACAACAAGTGCTGGAGGATTTAAGCGCCAAACAAGAGAAAGTTAATAAGCTTGCTAAGCATCTTGCCAGCATTATGGGTACCCAGGATATTGTTTCTTGAGCTCTTCTGAAGTGGTTTCAGTTCTGGACTTGTTTTGTTGCGGCGTTTATATGCTGCTTTGTTCCCTATATTTGCATTGGTGGCGAACTTTGATGCCCAGTGGATGTAATATGTGTAATAGCCGTGATAGCCTAGCATAAGTTGCTTGCTAATTTATTTCCTTATTGTCTTGTTTATTTGTTTTCTTGTAGTCAGTGCAGTTCTTTTTCCGCGGTTTGCTAGTGGCCGCAATAACCTATTTTTTAAAACTAGGCCACAATAACCATGGGCTACATATTTACTGTAGTTAACATGGCCCTCCTACGGGCCGTAGAAACAATGGGCCTCCTACGGGGCGTAGAAACAATGGGCCTTATACGGGCCGTAGACACAATGGGCCTTCTACGGGCCGTATCATCAATGGGCCTTCTACGGGCCGTATGATCGGTTGGCCAAACATGGGCCAATAACAGACCACATTATCGCCGTAAATGGGCTAGAGTTGAAATCGTCCGTTCATGGGCCGACCATAACGGGCCGTCATTAATCGGCCGTATTTGATGACGGTATGAAAACGGCCCAACGTATTAACGGGCCACAAACGGGCCGACTGTAACCACGGGCTGAATTTGGCCCACAAGCAGAAAATGACAGTAACGGGCCGAAAGTAAACGAATGCTGGAAATGAGCCCAAGAATAAATGGGCCCTGAGAAGGCCGAAAGATAACATGGGCTGGAAACGGCCCAACAGAACAATGGGCCGTTAATGGGTATAAAGTGATACACTCTTCATTACAGGCCAGTTTCACCATGTGCCGTTAATGGGTATAAAGTGATACACTATTCATTACGGGCCAGTTTTACCACGGGCCGTTAATGGGCCGAGAGTTACAAAGGGCCTGATATGGGCCGAAAGACGTCATGGGCCATATATGGGCCGGAAGTTAAAACGGTCTGGAATTATATTGGATGGCCCAGATGACGCTACTGTGCCTAATTCGGATAGGCCGTAAACGGGCCCTGGGTTAGTGGGCTGTAAATGGGCTATATGCAAACAGGCCGTTAACAGGCTTGCCGTGGGCCGGCTCGCCACCTTTTGACCAAGTCAAATGGGCCGGCCCGCCACCTTTTGACCAAGTCAAATGGGCCGGCCCGCCACCTTTTGACCAAGTCAAATGGGCCGGCCTTTTCACAGGAATGGGCCTCTGTTGGGCCGTGCCACGTGTCGACGTATCATAGGCGCTTTGGGTCCAATGAGTGGATGACATCTTTCCCAACGGTTAGCCGACACGTGTTTCCTCCAGCCAATGATGATTTTACACGTGGAAAATCCCCATTGGTCGGGGCTGTTAACGGGTTATCGGATCCAAAACTGGACCCAATAGCTTAACTGCGTTCCGTTACGGTGGATGCCACGTGTCGGTCACCCTTGACGAAAGCACTTTTTTGACGCGCGATTTATCGTCATGGAAGTGGACACTTCCATGATGATAATTTTGGTTATGTCATGGAACACTTCTACGATAGCATAGGTATGACTATCTTGATTCTGTCATAAAATCGTCATGGATGTACATGCATGACAGAAAACGCGACCTACTGTGACAAACATGTATCATCACGGAAGTGTATTTTTTTGTAGTGACCCCAAATCCCTTTGGATTTTCAAATTTTAAAATGGTTTTTTATTTGGATGAGTTTTCGATTTGGTTATTTCTTCTAAAATATCAAAAGCGTTTCTCATGTTAGAGGATTTTTTTGTGGCATTTAAAAAATGCTCCAAGGATTTGGTCACTTCACTCCTTTCAAATACTTCTAACTTTTCCCCAAAAAAACTATTCTGTCACTCTAAATTCCTCTCCTAGTCTTCCTCACTTTCTAGGACAGTGTCCAACACCTCACTTCTCCACAAAAATATTTTTCTCATATTTAAATAAATTCCAAACTTGGAATTTACATTACTCCTAGTTCCTTTGGTTTACAAAGGAACCATATTCTTTTCAACTCTTGTCCACCCACAAAAATTACCCCAGCAACTAGACAGTACCCACAACCCATTTCACCAAAAACATGGGGTTCCACAGTTTGAAATTTCAAACTTCAAGCAATTCAAATTTGGACCAGATTCACATTTCATGGTCAAAACCCAATTTTCCTTACTCCAACAATTCTGAAATTTTGCCAGACACTCTCTTATGCATCAACACATCACCACAAAAATTCTCACAAATTTCTAAAATGCCTAGAGCTCTCTGGCATTTAATCAAACACCTGGTGTGCACTGTTCATCGTTGTCAAAATCTTTAGTAACTTCAGTTAACTTCAAAAACGGACAGAGGGAGGGGGCAGCGACGCCATGCACTGCACTCACACTACATCTCATCCTCATCCACGCCTCCTCTTGCCTTAAATGAGTCGTCGGGACCCCTCTGGTCAGTGCCTCGCCGCCGACCAGCATAGTGGTTGGCCGGTGCACCTGCCACTGCCCTTGGCAGCGGCGGCCGAGCAGATCAGCTCTCTGACCAGCGCCTTCACTCCCCTATTGCTCCCCTGCCTACCTCCTCTCCACGCGTCGCGTCCTCTACGGCATTGACCCACCGCCCAAGCCACCCCGTGCCCGTCTGGCAGTCGCCGGAGACGGACATCGCCGCCACACCCGTGCGGACACCTCGCCGTGGATAAGGCCACAGAGCTCGGAACTCGTTGCGATGGCGCTTCGAGAGGATCACTCGACCTCATCCACTCCACGCCGACCTCGCCCACCGTCCAAACCTACCTCGTCGGCCGGAATAACTCTGACGTGATCCACTCCGCCTCTGACCTCCTTGGACCACCTATAAAAGGCTACCCCGAGCCCCGTTCTTCATCCACACCACTCCACCACCATCCCAATTGACCTCCCGCACACTACCTCGACCTCGATAAGGTCTTCTTCCCCGGCTCTGACCACCAATCCGCCGCCACCCAGCCCGATCAGCACGATGCCGTTACTCCACCTCCACCTCCAAAACTCCACCAGTAGCCTCCAAACACATCCACTACTCGATCCCACGCTTCAGTTTGATGCAAGGAGCCCTCTTCGGCGAGTCCCACAACCACCCGACGCCACCGTCCGCCGGAGACGACCTCGCCGTCGTTCTGGTGCTCGCCGACGACCACCACCACCACCCACCGATGCGGGGAGCCACCCCGAACACGTCCCGACCATCGCCGCCTCCTGAAACGCTGGTGATCGCCGCCGGTGACCACCGCATCCCCTCTGTACACGCACGCGTAGAGCGCGTTTGGGTTTCAAACCTGACGGGTGGGTGATGCGGCTTGAACTACGTCGGTATTTCCCCAAAGAGGAAGGGATGATGTAGGGCAGCTACGGTAGGTATTTCCCTCAGTGATGAGACCAAGGTTATCGAACCAGTAGGAGAACCACACAACACCACGTAAATAGCTCCTGCACACAAAGAACAAATACTTGCAACCCGACGTAAGAGAGGGGTTGTCAATCCCTCACGGGTAAAAAGATAGGTCAAATTGTAGTAGATTGGATAAATAGATCTCGCGGGAACATGAGATAAAATAAATAAATAAAAATTGTAGCAAGGTATTTTTTGTATTTTTGGATTAATAGATCTGAAAATAAAAGCAAATAAAAATAGATCACGAAGGCAAATATAATAAAGAAGAGACCAGGGGCTGTAGATTTCACTAGTGGCTTCTCTCGAGAAGAATAGCATATGGTGGGTAAACAAATTACTGTTGGGCAATTGATAGAACTTCAAATAATCATGATGATATCCAGGCAATGATCATTATATAGGCATCATGTCCAAGATTAGTAGACCGACTCCTGCCTTCATCTACTACTATTAGTCCACACATCGACCACTATCCAGCATGCATCTAGTGTATTAAGTTCATGGAGAAACGGAGTAATGCAATAAGAATGATGACATGATGTAGACAAGATCTATTTATGTAGAGATAGACCCCATCTTGTTATCATTAATAGCAATGATACATACGTGTCGATTCCCCTTCTGTCACTGGGATCAAGCACCGTAAGATCGAACCCATCACAAAGCACCTCTTCCCATGGCAAGAAAAATCGATCTAGTTGGCCTAACTAAACCAAAGATTCAAAGAAGAAATACAAGGCTCTAAGTAATCATGCATATAAGAGATTAAAAGACTCAAATAAACTTTCATGGATAAAAACATAGATCTGATCATAAACTCAAAGTTCATCGGATCCCAACAAACACACCACAAAAAGAGTTACATCAAATAGATCTCCAAGAGATCATTGCATTGAGAATGAAAAGAGAGAGAGAGGAAGCCATCTAGCTACTAACTACGGACCCGTAGGTCTACAATGAACTAGTCACGCATCATCGGAGAGGCACCAATGAGGATGATGAACCCCTCTATGATGGTGTCTAGATTGGATCTGGTGGTTCTGGAACTTGCGGCAGCTGGAATTGATTTTCATCGACTCACTTAGGGTTTCTGGAATATTGGGATATTTATAGAGCAAAGAGGCGGTGCGGGAGGCCACCGGGGTGGGCACAACCCACCTGGGCGTGCCTGGGCCCCCAGGCGCGCCCTGGTGGGTTGTGCTCCCCTCGAAGCTCCACTCAGGTACTTTCTTATCCCAACGGGTGTCTTCTGGTCCAGAAAAAATCACCAAAAAGTTTCGCTGCGTTTGGACTCCGTTTGGTATTGATTTTCTGCGAAGTAAAAAAACAAGCAAAAACAGCAACTGGCACTTGGCACTATGTCAATAGGTTAGTCCCAAAAATGATATAAAATGATTGTAAAACATCCAAGAATGATAATATAACAGCATGGAACAATAAAAAATTATAGATACGTTGGAGACGTATCAGTGGGGCCCACTCGTCGGTATTCTATTATTTTCTGCTATTTTTAAAGCATCTTTTCCTCCTTTACGCTTTCCTCACTGGGAAGCGTATTTCTGTCCGAGGCGCTTTCACTTATTACTGCAGGGACTCGCTGGCAGTTATTTTATTTACAAAGAGGTCCCTGGTTTTAGATCCCTAATAACTTTTAAACCACAGACCAGTTTCAGTTGATTCCTTTTCTGAAATTCTTGTTCTGCACTCTAGTTTATTTTAGTATTTTATTAAAAATATTTTGTGACAACTTTTCGTACTGTTGCAAAAAAGTTGAATTTGGATTTTTATTTTCAGAAAACGAAGAGGGGGACTATACCGGGAGTTTCGAAGAACCTCTTGCTGATTACTTTGGTCAAGGCAAGAATTATTGGACTTGGGTTATAATGAAATGCCTTCATGGTTGCATCGGAGTAGTTTTGCACCGTATAGTAGTACTAGCAGAAGCATGCATTGGTCACGTCAATTTGAGCACTATTGCATGAACCCTGTTGCATGTCATGTGAGCACTATTGCATTCATCATGTATTTTGCTAACTTGTGGATATGGTAAGAATCTAGGAGTGTACCTCCTGCCCTAGACGTGCCGATGGGCACGGGCTGTGTTATGACACGACGGTGTCATTGTGGCATGTGAGACATGCCAGTCTTAATAACAACACCTCCTGAGTCGACCTAGACCGACTCTTGTTCCATTAAGCCTAACTAAACACTATGCTGCCACTTGTCTTCCCGCAAGGGGAGTGCGATTTAGTAAATTGTTAACCCCTTTTCGTGTACACAGCACTTAGAGAGGCCACGATGAGGGTTCCACGGCCATGGACTAATGCCAGTCATCGGGTCAGGGGGCATGGGTGTATCCGGCTGGGCCAAGAGGGGGGCACCCCTTGTAATCCGCATGTATTAATAGTGATCCTATGCTATTCGAGACGATGGTCTCCCCGACTTAGAGTTTTTCTTGAAAGGTGCTTGGGTGATTCCTGGCATCCGGAAAGTTATTCTGGTGTGTGCTGGTCAGGTGTGTTTCCAACCCAAAAACCATAATAGAAATTAGTCAATGTCTAGATATTGGCTACAGAAATTCCATACACGTGGGTAAAGAGCACACCCTCTACGGAGTTACATCTATTCGAATAGCCGTGTCCACGGGCAAGGGCACAGTTGGGAAGGGTCAAGTATCGGTCCCAGTGTCGGTCTTTGGAGGAAAATAATTAAGTTGAGCTTGATTCATCTTGCAGGATAATTATGGTCACCACCAAGGCTGTCATGAATATTATTGTTATGCATATTATTGTTGTGATGGACTAACCCGTTTCTCTTATTCAACTGTACTGAGTGTCACTTGGGATGGCTTGACTACCAGTGCACTCAGCTTTATTTTCTTTTCTGAGTATCACTTGGGATGGCTAGACTACCCGTGCACTCAACTTTATTCTCTTTTCTGAGTATCACTTGGGATGGCTAGACTACCCGGATACTCTATTTACTTTCAAGACCTCTCGTGGCGTCTCTTGAGTTCTCGGGCGGTGCTGTCTTGCCCGATTCTCTTTTAGACACCCGTTTGGCATTTCTTTTCAAGACCTTACGAGGCTTCGCTTTTAGACACCCGTCTGGCAATTATTTTAAAGACCTTACGAGGTGTCGCTTTCAGACACCCATTTGGCGTGTTTCTTGGAATATCTTGGGCGGTCTAACGCCCGATGTTCCACTTTAAGTTCTTGGTTATCACTACTGTTATTTGATATCTATCCACACGAGGTTGACATTATCATGCCATGATTTAATTCCGGTCAGCATGTGCATTTAACATAGCCCATCATGAGCATCTGCATTCATTATATATCTTGTTCATAATGTTTGCGAGTACATTCCAACGTACTCACAGGCTTGTCCCTGGCTATTGTCTTGGCCAGACTTGGAGGAGGACGAACTTGCGGAGGAAGGTTGCGCTAGCGAGCCCAACACATAGAGGTGTTCCCAGTCAGTCACCTGTGGATTTGGAGTCTACCACGTGTATCATCCACTAGTGCTTTCGTTACACAAATAAAATAGCCAAGCCTCACACTGACGCTTGGCTTACTCTATTGTAATGGTGGTATATCACCGTCACCCGCTGTCATATTCCACCGCCACCTGTTTTACAAGTTTGTAACAGACTGTAGAGCACTCTGGCTCAACCTGATGTAATATTATGTTTGTACTAGTTATCTATATCAAGGAAGTCCACCAGCAGTCCTGATCTTGGGGCTAGTGTGACTTTGGGCTATTCTGTGAGTTATTACGGAATTGAGCCTAACAAGAAGCAGTTGTGACCCAAGTGTCCGAAGAGGTCGTTATGCCTTCGTCCGTTGAAAGTCCACCGAAAGAAAAGGCCCTAGTGCCTCATAGCCAAAAACCGCTGAAGGAGTTCCAGCAAAGGAAAATGAAGGCCAGACAAGTGCTCCAAAGCCATCTGCACCAAAGAAATTGAAAAGGCCCCTTGCACCACTCAAGCCTATCAATGAAAATGTGCTAGATGATTCTCAGCCCATGGAAATAAGCGATGAAGAAAATCTGAAGAATCCCCAGGAATCAATTCCACTGTTCCCTGCTGAGTATGGCTCAAATGGTCCTGCATTCAATGAGAAGCTTCATCTCTTGAAGCTAGCATTATTTGGGACAAGCCTTTACGAAGGAGAAAGGACTCCGCTGTCACCAAGGTTTTGGACTGAAGAACAAGCTATGTATTATGCCCGGATTTTGTTCGACAAGAATTGGATTTTCAATCACAGGATATTAAACTTTGCTGAGCTCGAAGAGATACCCTGCTTCCACCATGCCATTGAGCATGCATTCCTAAAGGGATTTATTCGCTTCAATCATGGATGGAATCGAGAGGTAATCCATTAGTTTTATGCAACTCTGTATATCCCAGGAGACCTTGTAAATAGCTCAACATGGCTCAACATGGGTCCTCGAATGGATGACCAGAAGGGAAAAGATCAAGTGCTCAACAGATCAGTTTTTAGCTCTGCTAAATCTTCGTCGGTGTGAGTTTGAAAAGAACCGTGAACACATGCTACATTACTGGGAAGTGTCTGAAGAGCAACTTCACATGCTAATGGACCCCAACTTGGTTGGAGATGAATGCGTTGATGTAGATCCTAAGAAGTTGGCCTATCAAAACAAAGCGATATTTCATGTGCTATGCAATTCTCTCATGCCAACCAACAGACATAATTTTATCAATGGCATCATGGGAAATGCTCTCTTGGCCATCTCTCAATGAATTCGGTTCGATGTTCCTGATCTTTTCATTCGCAACTTGGCATGTGCTGGTGGTAGCCCCTAATCCTTGAAGCCATATGCCCCGTGGATCATGCATGCAATTGAGAAGCTCATCAATGAAAAATTCTTCTGCCCTTATGGTCTGAAAGTTTTCATGCCACCAGTACGTGACACTCTCCGTATGGTGAAGGATATTGGAAAATGAAAGGATCCTGTTGATAGTGCTGGTACTGCGTCTGCATATGAGGCTGTTACGAAGGTTAAGAAAGCCAAGGTTGAAATCCCTCATAATGAAAATCCATCTCTGCATGAAATTTGCATCCGCACACAGCAAGCCCTAGAAAGCCACGTCAAGCTTGATCGCAAGGAAAAGCTGGAGCTGATGACCGAGTTGAATTTGCTTCATAACTATGCCCGCCAAACCCTTCTGCATGATAAGGAGGCAAAGAAGCGCTCCTAGACTCTTCTACGGCAGCATTATTCTCGCAAGCAGTTGGCTACCAAAGGCATCACGAAGAATTATGACTACCGAGATTTACTTGTTGTTCCTCGTATCCGAAGGCAAACTCCTATGCTCCCTTAGCGTTCAGCTCCAACTGACCTATTGTTTGTCACACCCGATGATGAGATTGAAGATACAGCTGGAACACTCATCTACACAAGCCAGATGTTCATCGCACTAGTTCCTCCAGAGCCCATGCTGCTGCTCCTGCTTCTGCCTCGACCATTCCTCGCTCTGCAGATTCTGATTTGTCGAGTGGTTTCAATTCTGATTCTGAGGACACTCCGGACGAGTAGTGCCTTGTATGTTTTCTCTTTACCTTTCTGACACTTGTTGACAAAAAGGGGGAGAAGTAGATCGAGTGATAGATGAACGGGGAATTTGCAGGGTGTTTTCATTCACCTTTTTCTTTTCGCACTCGAAGAAGTTGGTTTTCCTCGAACAATTTGCTTGAAGAACTTATCGCACCGCCTGTGGTGTTGAAATACTCGATCGCCATGTAATGTTAATAACCCCCCTGCAATGCTATTTACTTCCAACTGTTTGCTTGTAGGTGCTATCAAAAATTTACTCCCATGCAATGATTTCCCTCGACTATTATCTATCGTGCAGGGAAAGTACTAGTTCTACAAGGAGGACATGATATCAACGAATGATAACACAAATGGGGAGAAGTACTCTGAGAAATAGATGAACTATATTTCCAATGGTTGGATATGCTATGTTTATTATCCTTCAATTATCTAACCCTGCAGGAAAAGAAAGTCAGTGACTTGAAAGCTATCCTTATGACTGACAAAGTGTTTTTCCTCGCATATATATATATATCTGTTGTACCATCTTTGTTGCAGGAAAATCACATCTGAAGCATATCCACTCCGAGCAATATACTCACAATTATCTTGCTCTGTTCATTATCGAATATCTAACTTGCAAGAAATTACATCTCCTGTGGATTACTATCATGTTCTGAGAAAACTTTCATGACATATCCTTTGTCACAAATCATTTCAAAGTATTCACTATTTCTATCTAATTCATTTCAAGATTGTGTGACAGGAATTTCCTCAGACACCGTCAAGATCTCATGTCAATGACACTCATACGAAGAAATACCTCGCTACCATCCAGTTTATTTTATACTCCGATGCATACCTTCAGGGGGAGCGTGTTTCATCTTCGTAGTTATCTCTCGCCTCTTATTATCCTTTGCATTACATTCCATTCATTATCTATACTTTGAGGTGATCTGTTTTGTCAACAATCATCCAAAAAGGGAGAGATTGTTGGTGCAATATCTACCTACCTATGTCTTGGAGATTGTTGACAGAAACAGGTATGGACTAATTTGTTTGCTAGTGCATACAGAGAGAAATAGTCCATACAAAACCGAAGAGAATGTTGTCTCCGGTGCCAAGTTCGAGGAACTTCACCGAAGTATATCTGCGTTGCAGAGAAGGAAGAGCTACATTTGTTGAAGATATGTATGCGAGAAGATTGTTGTGAAGGAATTTACCCCTCGAAGGTTTTATGCTGAAGCAAAGCATTTGGTTCGGTACTATCGTCCGAAGAAATTGACTGCGGCGAACGGAAGTAGAAGACAAACTGAAGACGTAGTATTCTTTTCGTCTTTCTTCTTTGGTTCATTTCAGTCATAGGACCTCCGTACTATGAAGAGGGGTATAGGTTCTCGATGCTTAGATCTGTTATGATGCTTAGCCCAAAACCTATGAAAGATGCGAGAGAAATCTGTTTATGCTTCGAATGATTACCTGGCAGCAGTAGACATTGTTCTTCGTGCTGCAGGAGATATCTTTCAGACTGAGGAGTTAGCATTACTTGCTCCGCAAGTAATGTTATCATTATGCTCAAATATCTGACCGTTGGACTCGTCTCGTTCGGCCATTGGCTGCTCCCGATGTCCAATTTGGCCATTTCCCTTCAGGGAAGGCTGCGACTATAAATAGCCACCCTGCTCCAATATTGTCCGTTGGCTGCTCCGCTTTGAGATTTCTGGAAAGATTGATTTGAGCAACCCCTCTCCGAGTCATTTGAGTTTAAGATCCACCAAGAGAAAAATCAAGAGCCCAAACTTAGACAGTGGTTTAGCATCATAGTAGTTCTGAGTTAGAGTTCTTGTACCTATTACTCTTGAGAGCTACGCACTCTCTAGACGAATAGGTTTCCGCTCGAGTGTTGAAGAGTTGTTGTCTTCACTGAGCTAGATCTTCAACGGCCAAGAGTGATTGTGGTTTGTGAAGGTCGACTGAAGGTTTGGAGATCACCGACAAGGATCTACCACGAGTGAAATCAACTAGAGTCTGATCAGCTTCGAGTTGAAGGAGAATAGGGTGAAGAGTTTATCTTCAGTGTTAAGTCACAGCCCCTCCAAGCAGACGTAGCCCTTTGGCAAAAGGGTGAACTGGTCTACCAAATCTCTTTGTCGCCATCGACCACCACATGCTCGATCTACTTTACTACAATTCTTTCAGCAGTTTACATTCATGCTATGTGTCGATAGTTTATCTGATCATTATCATCTATTGTATTTCCATTTCGCATCGTTCCATTCTGTTGACAACCTCGGATATCATTGTGTTCATTCTATTTCATTCTCATCACTTGTTTTCATTCGTCACTGTTATATTCCTCGGTTCATTTATGATATCTTATAATTTTTTATTTCTCTGTGTGTATCATGTTGTGTCTCATTCTACTGCATCTGTTTGCTTGTTGCATTACTCTCATCGTAGTTAAACCTGTGATTTCCCAAGCTCATACTGTTATCACCTCTTTCATCAAGGAATATGCTTCTGAAGATGAATATTGATTTAGTTCATTTTCCTCTTTCCATTATTCTGCTGCTGTGATTGGCATCGGTTTCAAAACATTGAAAATATTTTTTGAATCTTCCATTCACCCCCCTCTGGTCGATATACTCTTGGTGCTAACAAGACCTCCATGGGCCCCACCACCCATCAGGGCGCGCCAAGGGCCTCTGGCGCGCCCAGGTGGGTGGTGGGCCCCGTGGGCCTCCCCTCTGGTGCTTCCTTGGCTCCCAAGTTGTCTTCTGGTCCAAAAAATTCTCCAAAAAGTTTCATGGCATTTGGACTTCGTTTGGTACTTATATTTTGCGAAGTAAAAAACAAGCAACAAACAACAACTGGCACTGGGCACTTGTCAATAGGTTAGTCCCAAAAAATGAGATAAAGTTGCTATAAAATGAAGGTAAAATATCCAAGAATGATAATATAACAGCATGGAACAATAAAAAATTATAGATACGTTGGAGACGTATCAGCATCCTCAAGCTTAATTCCTGCTCGTCCTCGAGTAGGTAAATGATAAAAACATAATTTTTGATGTGGAATGCCGCCTAACATGTTCATCACATATTCTTTTGTAGCATGGACATTTAGAACTTTAGATGGTTCAAATCAATAGTCTATAATTGACATGAAGACTTCAATACTCAAGCATATCAACAAGCAACCATGTCTTTCAAAATATCAACAATAAAGAAAGCTATCCCTGTCCCATCATGCTCAATCATTGATCCATTCATGAAACATACTCGAATATTAGCTACATCCAATGCACAAGTATGATTATAGTGCTCCCTAGTTGGTGCTTTATAAGAGAAGATGGAGACTCGAAAAAATTGCATAAAAGTAAATAGATAGGCCCTTCGCAGAGGGAAGTAGAGATTTGTAGAGGTGCCAGAGCTCAAAGCTTAACTTGGGAGATAAAATATTTTGAGAGGCATGCATTTCCCGTCAACGAAAACGACCGAGTAGTTCCCAATACTTTCCATGCTAGATACATCATAGGCGGTTCCCAAACATAAAATAAAGTTTATTCCCTTTTCCACCATTCTTTCACAATCCATGGCTAGCCTTATCCACGGGTGCCTTCCATACCAACACTTTCTAAGGAATTTATTATTTAACGACATAAAGTAAATTTTTTTTTCATTTCGGGACTGGGCATCCCTGTTACCAGCACACTCTCGTGCAATGACAAGTGAATAAACACTCATCTTGAAAATAACACATCTATCATGGAAAAATATTGGCCACCCCCTGCCGCTTCATGAGCAGTACGGGCACATAAAAAGTTAATTCATTTTGAAAATTAGAGATGACACATACAAATTTACTTAGAATAGCACATAAATACTGCATATAGGTAGGTATGGTGGACTCATATGGCAAAACTGGGTTTAAGGATTTTGGATGCAGAAGTAGTATTCCCACTTAGTACAAATGGAGGCTAGCAAATAGATTGAGAAGCAACCAACCAAGAAACGAAAATTCTCATAAACGAGCATTAAGCATAACTAACACCGAATAATGCCCCACAAGTAAGATGTATTTTCATTGCATAACTATTGACTTTCGTGCTTGCATAGGGAATCACAAACCTTAACACCATTATTCTTACCAAAGCATAATTACTCACCAACATGACTCACATTTTACTACCATCATATCTCAAAACTATTACAAATAATCAAGTTTATTTTGTCCAATGATCTTCATGAAAGTTTTTATTATATCTCTCCTGAATATCTATCGCTTTGGGACTAATTTCATATATTGCAATTGCTTTTGACAAGCTCCAATAAATTTAAGTAAAGAACATGAGCATAAAAATTTGCATCTCAAAATAATATAAGTGAAGCATGAGTGTCGGGGGGATGAACCCCGGGCAGGCAACGGAACCCGGGTCCTTTTCAAAAACATCAGGGCTAGCAACGCCCCTCAATCCGGCTTGTCCTTGGCCAAGTCCCGCAACCCGGCCAAGCGTGATGGCACATGTCGGCCGGTCCCAGCAAGTCAAGACTTCATCGACAAGTCAGCGCCATCATAGTGCGCCCCTCAACCCGGCCGTGGGTCAGCTCCCGTCCCGTCCAGGGCCTGATAACCTACAAGTATAGGGGATCGCAACAGTTTTCGAGGGTAGAGTATTTAACCCAAATTTATAGATTTGACACAAGGGGAGCCAAAGAATATTTGAAGGTATTAGCAGCTGAGTTGTCAATTCAACAACACCGGGAGATTAATTATCTACAGCGAAGTGATCAGTAGCAAAGTAGTTTGATAGTTTTGATAGTAGTGACAGCAGTAACGGTAACAATAACAATGATAGCAGTAATTTGTAGCAAGTGTAACAGTGATGATAGCAATAGTAACGCAGCAAGATCAATAAGGATAAATTCGTAGGCATTGGATCGGGGACTTGTTGGATGATATTCATCATGGGACAGTTATAACCTAGGGCGATACGGCACTAGCTCCAGTTCATCGATATAATGTAGGCATGTATTCCGTAAATAGTCATACGTGCTTTATTAAAAGAAATTGCATGGCATCTTTTTTCCTACCCACCCGTGGCAGCGGGGTCCATATTGGAAACTAAGGGATATTAAGGCCTCATTTTAATAGAGAACTGGAACAAAGCATTAACACATAGTGAATACATGAACTCCTCAAACTACGGTCATCACCGAGAGTGGGCCCGGTTGTTATCAACTCCCCCAAGCTTAAACCTTTGCTTGTCCTCAAGCAATTCAGTTGATAAACTGATAGTGAGAAAGAAAAACTTTTACGAACTCTTTTGCTCTTGTTTGCATAAATAAGCTTAGACAACACCCAGGTTTTCAGCCAACATTATAACTAACCATGTCAATAGTAACTCTTAAAGATTATAATGATTCATATCAATGACATAATCAGCTAGCGAGCAATAATAAGATATCTCAAACGGCAACACGTTGTCAAAACAACCATGATATAATATGACAATAGTGGTATCTCGCTAGCCCTTTCTGAGACCGCAAAACATAAATGCAGAGCACCTCCAAAGTTCAAGCAGCGACTAAACATTGAATTCATGGTAGAAAAGATCCAGTCATGATGCACCCAACATTAGCTACACACAATGCATAAATCATGACAACTGTGCTCTACTCAGTTTCTGGCGCTTGTTTTAGAAGGTGGTGACACAACATAAAAGTAAATAGAAAGTCCCTTCGTAGAGGGAAGCGGTGATTTGCAAAGGTGTCAGAGCTCAATTTTTAAAACAGATATGAACGATATTTTGAGACATGCACCCTTCTTATTCACTTCACGACCATCAGTTATCAACATCTTCCATGCTAAGCACGCTAGTGGCGGTTCCCAAGCAATAAAAGTAAAGGTTTACTCCCCCTCCACCATCAATCACATACCACGGCTTGTCCGAAACAACGGGTGCCGTCCATACTAACATCAATCCCGGGGGAGTTTTGTTTAATTATTTGCATTTTTGAGTTCGAGACTGGGAATCCCTATTACCGCCCATTTCCTGGTGCGGTGGCGAGTGAATAAACACTCGACCTGAGGATAACCCACTTAGCACGGAAGATATCGACCACCTCCTGTCATTCCATGAATGATCCAGGCACACAAAAAGGATAATTTTTAGAAGTTTTTAGAGATGGCACATGCAAATTTACTTAGGATGGCAGGGTAATACCGTATATAGGTAGGTATGGTGGACTCATCTGGAATAACTTTAGGTTCAAGTTTTTTGATGTACAAGCAGAATTCCCACTTAGTACAGGCGAAGGCTAGCAATTAAGATTGGGAAGCGGCTAGCTAGAGAGCAACAACGATCATAACCATGCATTATGCATAAGTAATATTGGACACTAGCACGAGTAGGATATGAACACCATGAACATAAATATTATAGAGGCTATGTTGGTTTTGATTCAACTACATGCATGAACTTGTACAAGGTCAAGCCACTCGAACATTCAGAGGAGGATACCATATCATCATACTACATCACAATCATCTTAACGCTATGTTGATATCCAAGATAAATCATTATCAACTCCCAACTACTTATGCATGGCATGAGAAACTATAATCTCTAATTGTCATTGCAAACATGTTTAATCATAATGGGCTGAAGCCTGGATACTAGGTTAAACATATTTACACAAACAGAATAAGTCGAGTCCATACCAGTTTCTCTTTGCCACGGCCAGTTCATCGAATATCGTCATCATTGCCTTTCACTTGCATGACCGAAAGATATGAAAATAATATCAGTGGAAGAGTGCCATGGACTAAGCTGGAATCTGCAAACATTTTATTCAACAGGAGAAGACAAGGTAAAATGTGCTCTTTATTAGTTCAACAGTTATTCATATGAGAGCCACTCAACATTTTCATCGTGGTCTTCTCCTTGGTACAGCTCGAATAAAAAGAAAATAAATTCAGAGGAACAGACTGAAATATTTTTGGAGTTTTGGTTTTCTTGAATCAAGCAAATAAAAGGGAAAAGCAAAAATGAGAAAAACTATTTACACGAGAAAGCTCCCAACAAGCAAAAGAAGAACATGGAAATCTTTTTGGGTTTTATTTTTAATACTACTACTAAGCATGCATAGAAAGTAAATTACTTCAACTAATTTTTTTGTTTTCTTTCTAAAGTTTTTCAAACACACAAGAAGAAAGCAAGAAAATAAATCTAAGCATGGATGGTACAATGAAAAAGTGTGAACACCGACAAATAGAATGATATGTGAACATGAATGTAATGTCGGTGAGAAACACGTACTCCCCCAAGCTTAGGCTTTTGGCCTAACTTGGTAGTCTATCAGTAGCCTGGAGGGTAGTAGTCGGCGTGGTAGCTCACAGAGGCTCTTGGTGCGGATGCCTCGGCATACCGCGCCGCCAGCACTGCTGCGTTGTGAGTCCGGGCCTCGCTCTCAAGAACAAAATATCTTCCCTTGCTGTGATAATCAAAGAGAGCAGGCGCATGCAAATATGTGTCCACAACATGTGATTGGTTAAACAACAAATTATAAGTGAAGTTATTAGCCCTTCCCTTGAGAATCTTATGCTCTTTTAAGGCATCAAAATCTAAATACTGAGTGGGTAGGATAGGATCAAAGGGCAAAGGTGAAACACCCAGCCCTCGTGCTAGACGTGTGGCATAAAGTCCTCCATAGAACCAGCCACTTTTGGCGTTATGCTGAAGTCTACGTGCAACAATCGCTCCAAGGTTATAATTACTTTCACCAGTGAGAACGGTGTGAATGAGGCTCAACTCTGGCGCACAAAGTATGCTACAGTCTTGCTTGCCTACTATGCATTTCCCGTTAAATAATGCAAAGTACTGAATTGCGAAAGTGAATGCTCTTTATTCTTCCTTGTCTCACTCCTCTATTTTCACCGTAACAAAGGCTAGTCAAGAAAGACTCGAACTTAGCCTTTTGTGGCTCATCAAGTGAACCCCAAAATGGAAGTTTGCAATGGTAAGCAAAGTTCTCCAGTGGAATAGTAAATGGATTATCATAAAGCATAAACGACACCCTAGAATCACGTGAAAAATATTTAAATCCTTTAACAAAAGATTCAGTGAGAAGTTGGCATTGTTCACACTTATCTCAGAGGTAGGGACCGATACCGGCATTGTGAACATATTGCTCAAGTTCCTCCTTGATGCCCACACACACCATATATTCATCGCAAGGCCATAATCATGTTTTGGTGGCGGCATCTCGCGTGGAACTTTCACTCGGTTCAACATAAGACCGGCGAGCAGAACTGTCACTAGAAGATGCCCCCGAGGATCGTCTCCTCGAAGAACTCCTTCCAAATAGGTTCATCATGTCCGCGTACAATTTTTCGAAAATAAAATTTTTGAGGTGACAAAAAATTGTCAACAAAACTTTATGAAATTGATAGCAACTACTCATAGGGATACATAGAGGCCATAGCAAGCATTCAAACTACTTAGAACACTACGAATTCAACATGCAAGCACATCTACAGCAGCACCAATGGTAGCTAATTATTCAATGTATAAACCACTAAAACAAAAACTAATTGGACAAATGGTGGAGTCACATACCAAGCAACAATCCCCTGAAACAGTTTCAGAAATGAAGCTTCGAGCAAAGAGATCGAAACCCGCGGGTTTGAGGTCAAGAACACGGGAGAGAGAGCAATGGGGATTTTTTTCTGGAGGTGAGTGATGATGTGGGATGAAGAGGTAAGTGAGGGGGCCCATGTGGGGACCACACACACCAGGGCGCGCCTGGGGGTCCTGGCGCGCCCAGGTGGGTTGTGCCCACCTGGTGCACCTTCCTCTGGTATTATTTGCACCAAAAATTCATAAATATTCAGAAAAATTCATGTTCAATTTTCAAGGCATCCTGAGAACTTTTATTTTTTGGTCTTTTTTTATTGCATGGGAAATTCAGAAAACAGACAAAACATGGCATTTTATTTTATTTAACTAATAAAAACAGAGAATAAAAAGTAGGGACAGAAGGCAGTGCTTACTAAATTCATCAACTTCATACCGCTAAAAAATGATCCATTAATAAGGTTGATCAAGTCTTATTAACAACCACTTTCGATTAGCATGAAACCGAAGAACTTTCGTAAATCACTAAGTTACCTTAATGGGGATATGCATTTCCCCAACAATAAGCATTTCATATTTCTTTTTGACAGTAGGTAGAGGTATTTGAAAACTTCCAATAGTGATTGTCGGAGATTTTTCAATAACGTTAATACCATTCACTTGGAATTGTTTCTTTGGAAAGTGCACCGTATGATCATTACCATTGATATGAAAAGTGACCTTGCTTTTATTGCAATCAATAACAGCCCCTGCAGTATTCAAGAAGGGTCTACCAACGATAATTGACATGTTGTCGTCCTCGAGCATCTCAAGTATTACAAAGTCAGTCAGAATAGTAACATTAGCAACAACAGCGGGCACATGCTCACAGATACCGAGAGGTATGGCGGTTGATTTGTCAGCCATTTGCAAAGATATTTCAGTAGGTGTGAGTTTATTCAATTCAAGACTTTTATATAAAGAGAAAGGCATAACACTAACACCACCTCCTAGATCACACAAAGCAGTTTTCACATAATTCTTTTTAATAGAGCAAGGTATAGTTGGTATTGCCGGATCTCCAAGTTTCTTAGGTACTCCATCTTTAAAAGTATAATTAGCAAGCATAGTGGAGATTTCAGCTTCCGGTATTTTTCTCTTATTTGTGATGATGTCTTACACATACTTTGCATAAGGAGGCATTTTCAAGATATCAGTCAAGCGAGTACGCAAAAAGACTGGCCTCAACATTTCAGCAAAGCGTTCAAATTCTTCATCGTCTTTCTTTTTAGTTGACTTGGGTGGAAAAGGCATAGGTCTTTGAACCCACGATTCTATTTCTTTATCGTGTTTCCTAGCAATAAAGTCTCTTTTATCATACCTTTTATTCTTAGGTTGTGGGTTATCAAGATCAACAGGTGGTTCTATCTCAACATCATTATCTGGTTCCTTTTCATTTTTTGGTTGAGTGTCTTCATGAACCTCATCATTATCTTTTTCATTATCACTAGGTGAGTGTTCATTACCAGATTGAGTTTCAGCATCAGAGATAGAAGTTTCATTTTCATTGTCAGGAGGTTTCTCTATTTCAGGTTCACTAGAAGTGTGCAAAGTTCTATCATTTTCCTTCCTCTTTTTCTTTTTAGAAGGACTAGGTGCACTAGTGTTAGCTCTTTGTGAATCTTGTTCAATTCTTTTTGGGTGTCCCTCAGGATAAAGTGGTTCCTGAGTCATTTTACCTCCTCTAGTTGCATCTCTAACAGCAAAGTCATGCATATTATGATTCATTTCATCAAGTAGTTCTCTTTGTGATTTAGCAACTTGTTCTAGTTGAGTTTGAACCATAGAAGCATGTTTTCCAACACCTCTAACATCATTTGATATTTTAAATAACACGTCACTCAAGCGGGCAATCATATCAGAATTATATTTCAATTGTTTCATAACATTTGCATTGAAGTGATCTTGTTTTCTAATGTAGTTTTCAAACTCATAAAGGCATTGACTAGGATGCAAATTGTGAGGATTATCATTTTCACTGAACTTGATAAGAGAATTTATCTCTACCACCTTAGGCATTGGTGGTGTATTAAGCCCATGTATTTCTTCAATAGGAGGTAAATTTTTAACATCCTCAGCTTTAATACCTTTTTCTTCATGGATTTCTTTGCCTCTTGCATACCTTCAGGACTGAGATATATATACCCCTCTTCTTCAGAGTGGGTTTAGCCGGTGGTTCAGGAATAGACCAATCATCATAATTTTTCAATATGTTATTCAATAATTCTTCAGCTTGAGCAATAGCCCGTTCCCTGAAAACACAACCAGCACAACTATCTAGGAAGTCCCTAGAAGCGTCGGTTAGTCCATTATAGAAGATGTCAAGTATTTCATTTTTCTTAAGAGGATGATCAGGCAAAGCATTAAGTAACTGGCAAAGCCTCCCCCAAGCTTGTGGGATACTCTCTTCTTTAGTTTGCACAAAGTTAAATATTTCCTGTAAGGCAGCTTGTTTCTTATGAGCAGGAAAATATTTTTAAGAGAAGTAATAAATCATATCCCGGGGACTACGCACACAACCAGGAGCAAGAGTATTGTACCAAGATTTAGCATCACCCTTTAATGAGAAAGGAAATAATTTGAGAATAAAGTAATAACGAGTTTTCTCATCATGAGTAAAAAGGGTGTCTATGTCATTCGACTTAGCAAGATGTGCCACAACAGTTTCAGTTTCATAACCATGGAAAGGATCAGATTTAACCAAAGTAATTAACTCTGGGTCAACAGAGAATTCATAATCCTTATCATCAATAAAGATAGGTGAAGTAGCAAACTTAGGATCACATTTCAATCTAGCATTCAAAGATTTTTCTTTATACTTGTATAATAATTTCTCTAGATCATCTCTATCATTGCAAGCAAGAATATCTCTAGTTGTTTCTTCACTCATAACTTAACCTTCCGGTACCTTAGGCAATTCATATCTAGGAAGGGTAGTTCTAGCAGGTGTTTCAGGAGTATCAGTTTCAAGCTCATCATCAGATTCAACAACATCATGTTGTATTACTCTAGCAATTTGTTCATCAAGAAATTCACCAAGTGGCACATCATCTTTATCAAGCAAGGTACTAGCATCATCATAAGCATCATTCATAGTAGAAGTAGCATCATCAATAACTTGCGACATATTAGAATTGATAGCATGTGGTGGTGTTGCAATTTTACTCATAACAGAAGGTGAAGCTAAAGCAGAACTGGATGGCAGTTCCTTACCTCCCCTCGTCTTTGAGGGAAATATCTTAGTCTTAGCGTCCTTTAGAGTCTTCATAGTGATAAATTGATAATAATCCCAAGTGACTCAACAAATATAGCTATGCTCCCCGGCAACGGCGCCAGAAAAAGGTCTTGATAACCAAAAAGTATAGGGTATCACAACAGTTTTCGAGGGTAGAGTATTCAACCCAAATTTATAGATTCGACACAAGGGGAGCCGAAGAATTTTTGAAGGTATTAGCAGCTGAGTTGTCAATTCAATCACACCTAGAGATTAATTATCTATAGCAAGTAATCAGTAGCAAAGTAATATGATAGTTTTGATAGTAGTGACAACAGCAACGGTAACAGTAACAGTGATAGCAGTAATTTTATAGCAAGTGTAACAGTGATGATAGCAGTAGTAACGCAGCAAGACCAATAAGGATAAATTCGTAGGCATTGGATCAGTGACTTGTTGGATGATATTCATCATGTGACAGTTATAACCTAGAGCGATACGGCACTAGCTCCAGTTCATCGATATAATGTAGGCATGTATTCCGTAAATAGTCATACGTGCTTTATTAAAAGGACTTGCATGACATCTTTGGTCCTACCCTCCCGTGGCAGCGGGGTCCATATTGGAAACTAAGGGATAATAAGGAATCCTTTTAATAGGGAACCATAACAAAGCATTAACACATAGTGAATACATGAACTCCTCAAACTACGGTCATCACCGAGAGTGGGCCCGGTTGTTGTCACTTCGGGGTGTCGGATCATAACCGTAGTAGGTGACTATAACTTGCAAGATCGGATCTAAAACATGGATATAATGATGAATTCATAAACGGTTCAGATCTGAGTTCATGGCACCCGGGCCCAAAGTGACAAGCATTAAGCATAGCAAAGTCATAGCAACATCAATCTAAGAACATAGTGGATACTAGGGATCGGGCCCTAACAAAACTAATTCGATTACATGATGAATCTCATCCAACTCCTCACCGACCAGCAAGCCTACGAAGGAATTACTCACTCCCAGTGGGGAGCATGATGGAATTGGCGATGGAGAAGGGTTGGTGATGACAAAGAACGATGATCCCCTCTCCGGAGCCCCAAACGGACACCAGCTCTGCCCTCCCGAGGAAGGACAGGGCTTGGCGGCGGCTCCGTCTCGTGGATCACAATAATTCTTTCTCCCTGTTTTTTCTCTCCGAAAATATGAATTTATAGTGTTAGGGTTGAGGTCTGTGGGGCCACCAGGTGGGTACAACCCACCTGGGCGCGCCAGGAGAGGGGGGCGCGCCCTGGTGGGTTGTGCCCACCCAGGTGCCCCTCTCCGGCAGGTCTTGGCTCCAGAAATTCTTATTATTGATATAAAAAATCCTCACAATGTTTCGTTCCATTTCGAGAACTTTTATTTCTACAGAAAAACAGTACCATGGTAGTTCTGCTAAAAATAGCGTCAGTCCGGGTTTCATTCAAATCATGCAAATTAGAGTCCAAAACAAGAGGAAAAGCGTGAGAAAAAGTAGATACGTTGGAGATGTATCAAGCTTGTCCCTCTCTTTAGCCATCCTTTGGCATCTATCGTGCCCCCACCATGACAATTGGCGCCCACCGTGGGGCAGCTCGAGGTCCCGGCCGGAGACATGTTCCAGACGGGGCCCTTCATCGACTTCAGTGAGCACATCTCTCACTGCGCTTTCCCCGCGCCCGGCGCGCCAGTGGCTGGCCTCACCGCCTCCTTCGGCGCGCTGTGCATCTCCAACACGTCTGCGGCCGATGAGTACCCCAGCGGGGTGCTCGACGTCACTGACTCGCCTGTCTCCCTCGGCGACGACATCTCTGCCGGGGTGGCGGATCTCTGCATCCCGGTGGAGGTGCTCGCCACTGACTCCGGCTCCACTTCGTCTAGCGGCGCGAAGAAGGCCGCTGCTGAGGGCTGCAGCGGAGCGCGCCAGCATGCCCGACCTGCTCCGCGCCACGATGCAGAAGCTCAGCGTTCCCATCGCAACAGACGTCAACGCCACCAACGCTGCCCAGGCCCTGGCCCGGCTTGAGGAGGGCGCAAGCGCCTGTTGGACGAGGCTGAGACGCTCGCCGCCATGCAGCACCGGTTGGAGTCCATCCAGCGGGAGTGCAACGCCGCGTATGGCTTCACGCTGGCCGCTGCTGAGCCTAGCCGGGTTGCCGAGGTGCGGAACCGTGGCGCCGCCATCGGTCGTGCGCTGGGCGTCATCCCGCCCGTCTACGACATCCCCGTCAAGAACATGCACGCCGCGCAGGCGGACGCTGTCGGCCTGGAGCACCTGCAGGGCGAGGAGCTGCAGGAGCGCCTGCGGCGCGTCAACGAGCTTCTCGGTGTTGCGAACACGCAGCAAGACCGCCTCGACCGTCTCGCGGGAACTGTCTCGCGCCGCACCAAAGACCCCGAGCAGCCGAACACGGCGTCCTCCCCGCCCCCCAGCGAAAGTCATTCCAGCCGCACCCGAACCCGGCGCATTCGCGCCCCGACGGCCGGAAAGGACCTGCGCAATGAGCCGGCTCTAGAAGACCGGCACTAACTAGACCTTCCCGCGTGATCTGGCCAACGCGCCCGTCCGGCTTCTGCCAACCCGGTTCCCCGTGGCCCGGTCGCAAGTCGGCTGGGCCCGCGCGCCATCGACGATACCGATGCTCGCCACCGCATCGAGCAGCTCGCCCTCTTCCTCGAGCTCGAGGAAGACAACGCCGTCGGGTCGGCTAGTTTTGGTGCGCGCATCCGGGATGAGCCCTTCCACAAAGGGTGCACGCTGCCCAGTGACACCCCCAAGTACAACGGGACTGTCAAGCTGGAAGACTGGCTCATCAACTACACCACCGCCATCGGCACCGCGGGCGGCAACCGCCCCGCTCATGCTCCAAGGGTCGGCCGACTGGCAATATCAATGCGTGGGTTGACTTCGAGCAAGCCTTCGTGCGCAACTTCACCGCCACCTACAAGCGTCCTGACAGTCCCAGTCAGCTTGCCATGTGCGTGCAGGGGCCGACCAAAACCGGCCGTGAGTACCTCGCACGCTGGACCGAGCTCCGAAATAGCTGCGAGGGCATCCATGAGGTACAAGCCATTCAATACTTCATGAGCGGCTACCGGGATGGCACCCTCCTCAAGCACAAGCTCCTACGCTCCGAGCCAACCACCATGGCCGCGCTCATGGTCATCGCAGACAAGTACGCCTATGCTGACTTTGCCATGAAGATCCAGGTGGTGTTATATGCGGCCGGCAAGGTGATGCCGGCACCACCCCCAAGCCGGCCGGCGAGAGCAGCCGCCAGCAGAACAACCAGCAGAACAACAAGTGCAAGGCCGACCAGCAGCCCCCCCGCTATGACAACCGCCTCATCGCTGCCACCGAGCAGGCGCCCGCGGCCGAACCGGCCGGCAATACGGCATGGCAACCCGCCATGAGTTTTGAAGAGATTCTCGATGCCCCATGCAAGCACCACAGCGGCGCAAGGCCGTCCACGCACATACTTCGGCAGTGCGCCATCACCAAGCGCATCATGAGGGGCAACATCCCGCCGCCTCTAGCTCCGGCTCCGGGTGCAGGGCAGCCGCCTCCGCCGCCTCCTCCCCTGCCCCCCGGCAAACGGCGCGATGCGTGATGAAGTCTACCCCAACCAGAACGCGAGCTACGTCGTCTTTACCAGCCTTGGAGACGACAAGCGTAGCGAGCACCTCCTCCGACAGGAGATGAACACTGTCGTCCCCGCCGTGCCGGAGTACATGCACTGGTTGGAACGCCCGATCAGCTGGACCCAGGAAGACCACCCGGCCGTCATGCCAAACCCGGGTGGCTACGCCCTTGTCCTCAACCCCACCATAGTCGCTACCAAGTGCACTTGCAAGTTCTCACGAGTCCTCATTGATGGCGATAGCAACATCAACATCCTCTACCGCGACACCATGACCAAGCTCGGCCTCGAGGCCAAAGACCTGGAGCCATGCCGGACGGTGTTCCATTGCATCGTGCCAGGCCTCTCCTGCTCCCCATCGGCCAGATCTGGCTTGATGTCCTGTTCGGCATGAGCGATCATTTCCGGCGCGAGCCTATCTGGTTCGAGGTCGTGGACCTGTCCAGTGCATACCACGTGCTGCTGGGCCGGCCTGCGCTCGCCAAATTCATGGAGGTCCCCCACTACGCCTACCTAAAGATGAAGATGCCGGGTCCCAAGGGCCTCATCACCGTCGTCGTTGACTACAGAAAATCCCTGGAGTGCGCTCAAGCAGGCGCCAGATTGGCCGAGTCACTGGTCATAGCTGAGGAGCGGCGCCAGCTCGATCGGATCGTTGCACTACCAGCGAGCAGCCAGCTGTGCCAGTTTCGGCTAAGGAGCCGGCTGGCGAGGCCTCATTCCAACCATCCAAGGAGACCAAAAAGGTCAAGCTGAACCCGAAGGACCCTAGCTGCAGCAAGTACGTCGTCATGGGCACCCGCTTCGACAGCAAATAGGAAGGCGAGCTCTTGGACTTCCTCCATGAGAATTGGGATATATTTGCATGGTCCCCAAAGGACATGCCAGGAATTCTGAGGAAGTACGCCGAGCACAAACTACACATCCACAAGGACGCCAAGCCTGTCTGTCAACCCTTACATCGCTTTTTAGAAGAGAAGAGGAGAACCATCGGTGAAGAGATCGCCAAGCTACTCGCGGCCGGCTTCATCATGGAAGTGTTTCACCCCGAGTGGCTGGCCAACCCGGTCCTTGTCCTGAAGAAGAATAACACCTGGCGCATGTGCATAGACTACACCAGCCTGAACAAGGCCTACCCCAAGGATCCTTCTGCTCTCCCGCAGATAGATCAAGTGATCGACTCCATCCCCGGTTGTGAGCTCCTGTCCTTCCTGGATGCTTACTCTGGCTATCATCAGATCAACCTGGACCCGGCCGACGCCCTGAAGACGTCCTTCATTACGCCCTTCGAGGCATACTGCTGTTGGGAATCGTAGCATAATTTAAAATTTTACTACGTTCACCAAGATGCATCTATGGAGTATACTAGCAACGAGGGGAAGGGAGTGCATCTACATACCCTTGTAGATTGCGAGCGGAAGCGTTCCAATGAACGTGGATGACGGAGTCGTACTCGCCGTGATCCAAATCACCGATGACCGAGTGCCGAACGGACGGCACCTCCGCGTTCAACACACGTACGGTGCAGCGACGTCTCCTCCTTCTTGATCCAGCAAGGGGGGAGGAGAGGTTGATGGAGATCCAACAGCACGACGGCGTGGTGGTGGATGTAGCGGTTCTCCGGCAGGGCTTCGCCAAGCTTCTGCGAGAGAGAGAGGTGTTGCAGGGGGAGAGGGAGGCGCCCAAGGCTGTAGGTTCCTGCCCTCCCTCCCCCCCTTTATATAGGCCCCCTTGGGAGGGGGGGCGGCCAAAACCCATCTAGGGTTGGGGGCGGCGGCCAAGGGGTGGAAAGGGGTGCCTTGCCCCCCAAGGCAAGGGGGAAGCTCCCCCCTAGGGTTCCCAACCCTAGGCGCATGGGGGGAGGCCCAAGGGGGGCTCCCCAGTCCACTAAGGGCTGGTTCCCTTCCACTTTCAGCCCACGGGGCCCTCCGGGACAGGTGGCCCCACCCGGTGGACCCCCGGGACCCTTCCGGTGGTCCCGGTACAATACCGGTAACCCCCGAAACTTTCCCGGTGGCCGAAACTTGACTTCCTATATATAATTCTTCACCTCCGGACCATTCCGGAACCTCTCGTGACGTCCGGGATCTCATCCGGGACTCCGAACAACTTTCGGGTTTCCGCATACATATATCTCTACAACCCTAGCGTCACCGGACCTTAAGTGTGTAGACCCTACGGGTTCGGGAGACATGCAGACATGACCGAGACGCCTCTCCGGTCAATAACCAACAGCGGGATCTGGATACCCATGTTGGCTCCCACATGTTCCACGATGATCTCATCGGATGAACCACGATGTCGAGGATTCAATCAATCCGTATGCAATTCCCTTTGTCAATCGGTATGTTACTTGCCCGAGATTCGATCGTCGGTATCCCAATACCTTGTTCAATCTCGTTACCGGCAAGTCTCTTTACTCGTACCGCAATGCATGATCCCGTGACTAACGCCTTAGTCACATTGAGCTCATTATGATGATGCATTACCGAGTGGGCCCAGAGATACCTCTCCGTCACACGGAGTGACAAATCCCAGTCTCGATCCGTGCCAACCCAACAGAAACTTTCGGAGATACCCGTAGTGCACCTTTATAGTCACCCAGTTACGTTGTGACGTTTGGCACACCCAAAGCACTCCTACGGTATCCGGGAGTTGCACGATCTCATGGTCTAAGGAAAAGATACTTGACATTGGAAAAGCTCTAGCAAACGAAACTACACGATCTTTTATGCTATGCTTAGGATTGGGTCTTGTCCATCACATCATTCTCCTAATGATGTGATCCCGTTATCAACGACATCCAATGTCCATGGTCAGGAAACCGTAACCATCTATTGATCAACGAGCTAGTCAACTAGAGGCTTACTAGGGACATGGTGTTGTCTATGTATCCACACATGTATATGAGTTTCCTATCAATACAATTCTAGCATGGATAATAAACGATTATCATGAATAAGGAAATATAATAATAACCAATTTATTATTGCCTCTAGGGCATATTTCCAACAGTCTCCCACTTGCACTAGAGTCAATAATCTAGTTCACATCACCATGTGATTAACACTCACTGGTCACATCACCATGTGAACAACATCTAAAGAGTTTACTAGAGTCAACAATCTAGTTCACATAACTATGTGATTATCACTCAATGTGTTCTGGTTTGGTCATGTTATGCTTGTGAGAGAGGTTATTAGTCAACGGGTCTTAACCTTTCAGAACCGTGTGCTTTACAAATATCTATGTCATCTTGTGGATGCTACCACGCGCTATTTGGAGCCATTTCAAATAACTGCTCTACTATACGAATCCGGTTTACTACTCAGAGTCATCCGGATTAGTGTCAAAGTTCGCATCGACGTAACCCTTTACGACGAACTCCTTTCCACCTCCATAATCGAGAAAATTCCTTAATCCACTAGGTACTAAGGATAAGTTCGACCGCTGTCATGAGATCCTTTCCGGATCACCATTGTACCCTCTTGACCAACTCATGGCAAGGCACACTACATGTGCGGTACACAGCATAGCATACTATAGAGCCTACGTCTAAAGGATAGGGGACGACCTTCGTCCTTTCTCTATCTTCTGCTATGGTCAGGTCTTGAGTCTCACTCAATACTCACACCTTGTAACACAGCCAAGAACTCCTTCTTTGCTGATCTATTTTGAACTCTTTCAAAATCATGTCAAGGTGTGCTGTCTTTTGAAAGTATCATCAGGCGTCTTGATCTATCTCTATGGATCTTGATGCCCAATATGTAAGCAGCTTTATCCAGGTCTTCCTTTGAAAAAACTCCTTTCAAACAACCCTTTATGCTTTCCAGAAATTTTACATCATTTCGGATCAACAATATGTCATTCACATATACTTATCAGAAATGTTGTAGCGCTCCCACTCACTTTATTGTAAATACAAGTTTCTAACAAACTTTGTATAAACCCAAAAACTTTGATCACTCCATCAAAGCATATATTCTGACTCCGAGATGCTTGCTCTAATCCATGGAAGGATCGCTGGAGCTAGCATACCTTTTAGCATCCTTAGGATCGACAAAACCTTTCTGATTGTATCACATACAACCTTTCCTTACGAAAACTGGTAAGGAAACTTGTTTTTTGGCATCCATCTGCCAGATTTCATAAATGTAGCTAATGCTAACATGATTCCGACGGACCTAAGCATCGCTACGGATGAGAAAAACTCATCGTAGTCAACTCCTTGAACTTGTGAAAATACTCTTTGCCACAAGTCGAGCTTCATAGACGGTAACATTACCGTCCATGTCCGTCTTCTTCTTAAAGATCCATTTATCTCAATGGCTTGCCGACCATCGGGCAAGTTCACCAAAGTCCATGCTTTGTTCTGATACATGGATTCTATCTCGGATTTCATGGCCTCGAGCCATTCGTCGGAATATGGGCCCACCATCGCTTCTCCATAGCTCGTAGGTTCATTGTTGTCTAGCAACATGACTTCCAAGACAGGATCACGCATTACTCTGAAGTAGTGCGCATCCTCGTCGTCCTACGAGGTTTGGTAGTGACTTGATCCGAAGTTTCATGATCACTATCATAAGCTTCCACTTCAATTGGTGTAGGTGCCACAGGAACAACTTTCTGTGCCCTGCTACACACTAGTTGAAGCGTCGGTTCAATAACCTTATCAAGTCTCCACCATCCTCCCACTCAATTCTTTCGAGAGAAACTTTTCCTCGAGAAAGGACTCGTTTCTAGAAGCAATTACTTTTGCTTCCAGATCTGAAATAGGAGGTATACCCAACTGTTTTTGGGTATTCTATGAAGATGCATTTATCCGCTTTGGGTTCGAGCTTATCAGCCTGAAACTTTTTCACATAAGCATCGCAGCCCCAAACTTTTAAGAAACGACAACTTAGGTTTCTATAAACGGTGTCGTCTCAACGGAATTGCGTGGTGCCCCTTTTAAAGTGAATGCGGTTGTCTCTAATGCCTAACCCATAAACAATAGTGGTAATTTGATAAGAAACGTCATGGTATGCACCATATCCAATAGGGTGCAGTTATGATGTTCGGACACACCATCACACTATGGTGTTCCAGGCGGTATTAGTCGTGAAACAATTTCCACAATTTCTTAATTGTGTGCCAAACTCGTATCTCACATACTCATCTCTATGATCATATCACAGACATTTTTATCCTCTTGTCACTACGATCTTCAACTTCACTCTGAAATTACTTGAACCTTTCAATAATTCAGACTTGTGTTTCATCAAGTAAATATTCTCAGCATCTACTCAAATCATATGTGAAATAAGAACATAACGATATCCACTGCGTGCGTCAGCACTCATTGGACTGCACACATCAAATGTGTTACTTCCAACAAGTTGCTCTCTTGTTCCATCTTACTGAAAACGAGGACTTTCAGTCATTTTGCCCATGTGGTATGATTTGCATGTCTCAAGTGATTCATAATCAAGTGAGTCCAAACGATCCATCTGTATGGAGTTTCTTCATGCATATATACCAATAGACATGGTTCGCATGTCTCAATCTTTTCAAAACCGAGTGAGTCCAAAGATCCACCTACATGGAGCTTCTTCATGCGTTCTACACCAATATGACTCAAGTGGCAGTGCCACAAGTTTGTGGTACTATCATTACTATCTTATATCTTTTGGCATGAACATGTGTATTACTACGATCGAGATTCATTTTAGGTGCAAGACCATTGAAGGTATTATTCAATTAAACAGAGTAACCATTATTCTCCTTAAATGAATAACCGTTTTGCGGTAAACATAATCCAATCATGTTCAACGCAAACACCAAATCTCGATGGTAGAGGGAGCATGCGATGCTTGATCACATCAACCTTGGAAACACTTCCAACACATATCGTCATCTCACCTTTAGCTAGTCTCCATTTATTCCGTAGCTTTTATTTCGAGTTACTAACACTTAGCAACCAAACCGGTATCTAATACCCTGGTGCTGCTAGGAGTACTAGTAAAGTACACATTCATATAACGTATATCCAATATACTTCTGTCGACCTTGCCTGCCTTCTCATCTACCAAGTATCTAGGGTAGTACTGCTTCAGTGACCGTTCCTCTCATTACAGAAGCACTTAGTCTCGGGTTTGGGTTCAACCTTGGGATTCTTCACTAGAGCAGCAAATGACTTGCTGTTTCATGAAGTATCCCTTTTGCCCTTGCCCTTCTTAAACTAGTGGTTTTACTAACCATCAACAATTGATGCTCCTTCTTGATTTCTACTCTCGCGGTGTCAAACATCGCGAATAGCTCAAGGATCATCATAACTATCCTTGATATGTTATAGTTCATCATGAAGCTCTACTAGCTTGGTGGCAGTGACTATGGAGAACTATCACTATCTCATCTGGGAGATTAACTCCCACTTGATTCAAGCGATTGTGGCACTCAGACAATCTGAGCACACGCTCAACGATTGAGCTTTTCTCCCTTAGTTTGCAGGCTTAAGAAACTTGTCAGAGGTCTCATACCTCTTGACGTGGGCACTAGTCTGAAATCCCAATTTCAGTCTTCGGAACATCTCACATGTTCTGCGACGTTTCAAAAACGTCTTTGGTGCCACAATTCTAAACCGCACTGAACTATCACGTAGTCATCAAAACGTGTATGTCAGATGTTTCGTAACATCTACAGACGACGCTGAGGTTCAACACACCGAGCGGTGCATTAAGGACATAAGCCTTCTGTGCAGCAATGAGGACAATCCTCAGTTTACGGACCCAGTCCGCATAATTGCTACTACCAACTTTCAACTAAATTTTCTCTAGGAACATATCTTAACCAGTAGAACTAAAGCGCACGTTATGACATAATTTGCAAATACCTTTTTGACTATGTTCATGATAATGAAGTTCATCTGATTATGAAGTCCCACTCAGATAGACATCCCTCTAGTCATCTAAGTGAAACATGATCCGAGTTTAACTAGGCCATGTCCGATCATCACGTGAGACGGACTAGTCAAGATCGGTGAACATCTCCATGTTGATCGTATCTTCTATACGACTCATGCTCGACCTTTCGGTCCTCCGTGTTCCGAGGCCATGTCTGTACATGCTAGGTCGTCAAGTCAACCTAAGTGTATTGCGTGTGTTCCGAGGCCATGTCTGTACATGCTAGGCTCGTCAACACCCATTGTATTCGAACGTTAGAATCTATCACACCCGATCATCACGTGGTGCTTCGAAACAACGAACCTTCGCAACGGTGCACAGTTAGGGTGAACACTTTCTTGAAATTATTATAAGGGGTCATCTTACTTACTACCGTCGTTCTAAGCAAATAAGATGCAAAAACATGATAAACATCACATGCAATCAAATAGTGACATGATATGGCCAATATCATCATGCTCCTTTGATCTCCATCTTCGGGGCACCATGATCATCTTCGTCACCGGCATGACACCATGATCTCCATCATCATGATCTCCATCATTGTGTCTTCATGAAGTCGTCACGCCAACGATTACTTCTACTTCTATGGCTAACGCGTTTAGCAACAAAGTAAAGTAATTTACATGGCGTTATTCAATGACACGCAGGTCATGCAAAATAATAAAGACAACTCCTATGGCTCCTGCCGGTTGTCATACTCATCGACATGCAAGTCGTGATTCCTATTACAAGAATATGATTAATCTCATACATCACATATATCATTCATCACATCTTCTGGCCATATCACATCACATAGCACTTGCTGCAAAAACAAGTTAGACGTCCTCTAATTGTTGTTGCAAGTTTTTACGTGGTTTGTAGGTTTCTAGCAAGAACGTTTCTTACCTACGTATGACCACAACGTGATTTGCCAATTTCTATTTACCCTTCATAAGGACCCTTTTCATCGAATCCGTTCCGACTAAAGTAGGAGAGACAGACACCCGCTAGCCACCTCTGTCTCACGTAAGTGTACGTGTAAGGTCGGTCCGGGCCGCTTCATCCTACAATGCCGCCGAAACAAGAAAAGACTAGTAGCGGCAAGAAGAATTGGCAAACTCAACGCCCACAACTACTTTGTGTTCTACTCGTGCATAGTAACTACGCATAGACCTGGCTCTGATACCACTGTTGGGAATCGTAGCATAATTTAAAATTTTCCTACGTTCACCAAGATGCATCTATGGAGTATACTAGCAACGAGGGGAAGGGAGTGCATCTACATACCCTTGTAGATCGCGAGCGGAAGCGTTCCAATGAACGTGGATGACGGAGTCGTACTCGCCGTGATCCAAATCACCGATGACCGAGTGCCGAACGGACGGCACCTCCGCGTTCAACACACGTACGGTGCAGCGACGTCTCCTCCTTCTTGATCCAGCAAGGGGGAAGGAGAGGTTGATGGAGATCCAACAGCACGACGGCGTGGTGGTGGATGTAGCGGTTCTCCGGCAGGGCTTCGCCAAGCTTCTGCGAGAGAGAGAGAGAGGTGTTGCAGGGGGAGAGGGAGGCGCCTAAGGCTGTAGGTTCCTGCCCTCCCTCCCCCCTTTATATAGGCCCCCTTGGGAGGGGGGGCCGGCCAAAACCCATCTAGGGTTGGGGGGCGGCGGCCAAGGGGTGGAAAGGGGTGCCTTGCCCCCCAAGGCAAGGGGGAAGCTCCCCCCTAGGGTTCCCAACCCTAGGCGCATGGGGGGAGGCCCAAGGGGGGCGCCCCAGCCCACTAAGGGCTGGTTCCCTTCCACTTTCAGCCCACGGGGCCCTCCGGGACAGGTGGCCCCACCCGGTGGACCCCCGGGACCCTTCCGGTGGTCCCGGTACAATACCGGTAACCCCCGAAACTTTCCCGGTGGCCGAAACTTGACTTCCTATATATAATTCTTCACCTCCGGACCATTCCGGAACCTCTCGTGACGTCCGGGATCTCACCCGGGACTCCGAACAACTTTCGGGTTTCCGCATACATATATCTCTACAACCCTAGTGTCACCGGACCTTAAGTGTGTAGACCCTACGGGTTCGGGAGACATGCAGACATGACCGAGACGCCTCTCCGGTCAATAACCAACAGCGGGATCTGGATACCCATGTTGGCTCCCACATGTTCCATGATGATCTCATCGGATGAACCACGGTGTCGAGGATTCAATCAATCCGTATGCAATTCCCTTTGTCAATCGGTATGTTACTTGCCCGAGATTCGATCGTCGGTATCCCAATACCTTGTTCAATCTCATTACCGGCAAGTCTCTTTACTCGTACCGCAATGCATGATCCCGTGACTAACGCCTTTGTCACATTGAGCTCATTATGATGATGCATTACCGAGTGGGCCCAGAGATACCTCTCCGTCACACGGAGTGACAAATCCCAGTCTCGATTCGTGCCAACCCAACAGACACTTTCGGAGATACCCGTAGTGCACCTTTATAGTCACCCAGTTACGTTGTGACGTTTGGCACACCCAAAGCACCCCTACGGTATCCGGGAGTTGCACGATCTCATGGTCTAAGGAAAAGATACTTGACATTGGAAAAGCTCTAGCAAACGAAACTACACGATCTTTTATGCTATGCTTAGGATTGGGTCTTGTCCATCACATCATTCTCCTAATGATGTGATCCCGTTATCAACGACATCCAATGTCCATGGTCAGGAAACCGTAACCATCTATTGATCAACGAGCTAGTCAACTAGAGGCTTACTAGGGACATGGTGTTGTCTATGTATCCACACATGTATCTGAGTTTCCTATCAATACAATTCTAGCATGGATAATAAACGATTATCATGAATAAGGAAATATAATAATAACCAATTTATTATTGCCTCTAGGGCATATTTCCAACAACTGCTACATCACCATGTCATTCGTCCTAAAGAATGCCGGCGCCACCTTCCAGCGCTGCATGCAAAAATGCCTGCTGACGCAACTCAACCGCAACATCCACGTCTACGTGGACAACATCACGGTGAAGACCAAGCAGCACCTCACGCTCCTTGACCCGGAGAAGTGCGTCTTCGCCGTGTCGGTTGGGAAGCCGCTCGGCTTCCTCGTCTCGGAGCACGGCACTGAGGCAAACTCGGAGAAGATCAAGGCCATCGAGCGCATGCACAAGCCAACCCAGTTGCGCGATGTCCAAAAGTTCACCGGCTGGTTGGCCTCGGTCAACCGGTTTCTTAGCCGGCTGGGCAAGAGGGCCTTGCCCCTATTTCAGTTGATGAAGAAGACGTCATCATTCGAATGGAATGACTAGGAAGATGAAGCGTTCCGGGATCTCAAGCGCATGCTCTCCACCGCACTCGTCCTGGCCGCGCCGGCTGATAAGGAGCCGCTGTTGCTATACATTGCTGCCACCTCGCGGTCGGTCAGCATGGTGCTGGTGGTCGAGCGACCAGAGAAGGGCAAGATCTAGCCCATCCAGCGCCCAGTCTACTACCTGAGCGAGGTGCTTTCCGCCTCCAAGCAGAACTACCGCACTACCAGAAGATGTGTTACGGCGTGTACTTTACCGCCAAGAAGCTGAAGCACTACTTTTAAGAGCATGTCATCACCGTGGTCAGCACGGTCCCCATCAGTGAGATCATGGGTTCTCGGGATGCCTCTGGCTGGGTTGCCAAATGGGCCATCGAGCTGGTTGGCCACACCATCCTCTACGAGCCCCGCACCACGATCAAGTCCCAGGCCCTGGCCGACTTTCTCGTTGACTGGACGGAGACCCAATACCTATCGTCGCCGCCGGATTCCATGCATTGGCGCATGCACTTTGACGGCTCCAAGATGCGTTCCGGCTTGGGAGCCGGCATCGTGCTGTCCTCCCCGAAGGGCGACCGGCTGCCGTACGCACTCCAGATCCACTTTGTCGCTTCCAACAATGTCGCCAAGTACGAATCCCTTATGCACGGCCTCTGGCTTGCCAAGGAACTCGGCGTCCAGCGCATCCTATGCTATGGCGACTCGGATCTGGTGGTGCAGCAGTGTTCTGGCGAGTGGGACTCCCGGGATGCCAACATGGCCAGCTATCGCTTCCTGGTCCAGCAGCTCTCCGACACCTTCAACGGTTGTGAGTTCCTTCATGTCCCACGTGCGGAGAACGAAGCCGCCGACACGCTAGCCAAGATTGGCTCATCCCAGTAGGCCATACCATCCGGCGTCTCCCTCGAGCACTTGCGCAAGCCGTCCGTCAAGCCGTCTCCGGATTCCGAGTTCATCTTCATCTCGGACGACCCTGCAGCGCCACTCCCCAACCCGGACCCGGGGGCTGCTAGCCCGAGCTCAGGGGCTGCCGTCCAGTCCCAGGGGCTGCGGATCCTGGCTCGGGGACTGTTGATCCCGGCCCGGGGGCTGCAGTGCTCAGCCCGGCCGTCGCCGTCCCTAACCCGGGGGCTGCCGCCCCGGAACCCGTCTTGGTGGCCGTCTTCACCATGGTGACGGCTCCGTCATGGGCCCAGCCAATCCTGGCCTTCTTGAAGAGTGGAGCACTCCCTATGGACGAGACCGAGGGCCGGCAAGTGAAACCCCGGGCGTCCGCCTACAACATCATCAACAACAAGCTCATCAAATGCAGTGCGATATGCGTGTTCCAGCGTTGCGTCGAGTAGGACAAGGGCATAGAGATCCTCCTCGACATACATTACGGCGAGTGCGAGCACCATGCCGCCTCCAGGTCCCTGGTGGCCAAGGCTGTCCGCCATGGTTTCTACTGGCCCACGGACCTCAAGGATGCCGAGTCGCTCGTCCTCAAGTGTGAGGGTTACCAACGCTTCAGCAAGCGTAGCCACCAGCCGGCTTCAGCCCTGTAAACCATCCCGATCACCTGGCCCTTCGCGGTCTGGGGGCTCGACATGGTTTCAAGACCGCTCGGGGCGGCATGACGCACCTGCTGGTGGCGGTCGACAAGTTCACTAAGTGGATCGAAGCATGACCGATCAAAAAGCTGGACGGGCCAATGGCCGTCCGGTTCGTCAAAGACATCGCGCTGCGCTACGGCATCTCGCACCGCATCATCACGGACAACGGCACCAACTTTGCCAAAGGCGCTCTGGCGCAATACTGCTTAGTCTCCGGCATTCGGCTTGACATGGCCTCCATCGCTCATCCCAATCCAACGGCCAGGTCGAGCGAGCCAACGAGCTCATCCTGTCCGGCATCAAGAAGCAAATCATCGAGACCCTCATCCACTCAACCGGCAGCTGGCTTAACGAGCTGCCGGCCGTCCTCCGGAGTCTCCAGACAACGCCAAACTGGTTGACCGGGTTCATCCCGTTCTTCCTCATCTACGGAGCAGCAGCTGTCATTCCGACCAACATCGAGTTCGACTCACCACGAGTCGTAATGTACAGAGAAGCCCAAGCCAAGGAAGCCCGCGAAGACGGCGTTGACCTACTCGAAGAAGCACACCTCTTGGCCCTTAGCCGATCCGCCATCTATCAGCAAGGCCTGAGGCATTACCACACCAAAAAGATCAAGCCCCTCGCGTTCCGCGAGGGAGACCTCGTCCTCGGCTTGCCCAGCAGCAAGCCGGCCAGCACAAGTTGGTCTCCCTATGGGAGGGCCCCTTCATCGTCAGCAAAGCCATGTGTGACCGCAACGCCTACTACCTCATCGATGCATGCAAGCTGAACAAACGCAAGAGAGACACTGCCGGCGAAGAAACAAGCTGGCCCTGGAATGCAGAGCTCCTCCGCCCGTTTTACAGTTAGCTGTTTGCACGTACGTATCGCTTCCTTTTGAAATTTAATGAAAGACAATGGGACCCCCGAACGACACTCTGGGGCTAGGTTTTCCTATTAAGCTATCATGTCACGCACATCCATTGCGATCTTCCGGCCTCCGCCGCCAGGTCGGTCCGTCCGGCTCGGGGGCTAGCCGGCTTGACCGCAACCCGCCGTCCTCCTTAGTGCATCCCAGCGTGTCCGAGTTGCCGAGGACCCCCACTTCGCCCCAAGCTACAGTCCGGCTTCGGCTGTTGACTGGCAAAAACAATGGGCCAAAGCGTCAGCACGCCGAAAGTCGCTAAGGTGGAACTGCCAAATTGGTCAATCCAGTCTCGTCGCACTAAGTTGACGCACGACCAGCTTCGCCGGCTGCTGCCGGCCAGCCCAGTGGATGTTTCGCTGGTGCTCAACGTTCGAAAGGCCTAAGTACTGCGCGTTCTTTCCAAAGGCCGAACTCCTTCTCACAGACCGGAACCCGGCTGTTGTACTCGTGGGGGAGAGGCCCAAAGAAAGAACAAGCAAGAAAAAGCTTAGAGAACAAAGAACAAAGGCGTAAACACTTGCGAAAATATTTACATTGTAGAAATATGGGCCCAAGGCCAGAGTTCATTACATTCACCAATACACCCCAGTGGGCGGGTGGACCTGCCACTTAACAAAAATGCAAGAAAGTTAAAATAGTGTGGCTTCAGGTGGTTCCCGCGCCGGGTTGCACAACTGCCGACTCCTCCACGGTGGCCTCCGAGTTCACCGAGGCGCCGGTATCGTCCAACCCGGCCTCATCGTCCGCATAGGCGCCCGACTCCTCGGAGATGCCTGATAGATCGTCAAGCACCAAGCCGAAGTTGTCGGGCAGCACCACCCCGCCGTCTTCGGTCCGCTCTACCTGGAACTCGTCATGCAATGCAAAGGAGGCCAGGTAGCTGGCCCGTGTAAGTGCATCTAGTGCCCCGTACTGATTTTGGTGTATTGAAGACTTATAGGTTAAGGGACTAATGTGTTTATGAGTGTACACAGGTCTATAAGTCTATGAGGAATTTGATATTTACAGAGAAAGTCGACCCCTAAAAATGAAGTTCTTCGACTGAAGACTTTGAATTTCTGAAGACTTTCTGAAGACTTTGAAAGTGAAGAAATTGGTGTGACCTTGAAGACTTGGTATTCGTTTGAGGAACATGAAGCGTGAAGACTTTTGTTTTCGTAGTTTCATTTTCTCTTTCTTGAGTCATAGGAAACACCGTACTGTTAAAGGGGGTCGAGGAAATACTAAGGAAAAATTTCCATGTGATGCTCAACTCAAAATCCCACACCTACCAATCCCTTTGAGTGAAGCCATTGGAAATCTCATACTGTCCAGTCATATTCTTCAGTGACAGAGACTAAGTTCTTCTGGTCTCTGAGGAATTTGTTCTGACTGAGGAGTTAGGAATTCGCCAGTGCAGATTGCCTACACAGTGAGGAACATGATAGCCCTGAGGAATTTGATACTCAAATTTCCGACCGTTGCTGTGCTATGCGCCAGCTGTCCCAAAATATCTACCCAATTAACGGTCATATCATTGAAGGGCATTTATGTCTTATCATGACGGGTTGCTCCCTAGGCTATAAATAGCCGCCCCCTACAACCACTAGCTGGTTGGCTGCTCCGAGAGAAACTGACATTTGTCATTTGAGAGCATCCCATCCTCCGAGGACTTTGAGCGAAAATCATCAAGTGAGGAAAACCCAAACCCAAACACCTACAAACCCAAAGTGATTGAGCATCACTGAAGAGATTGATCCTGCATGGATCCGACGCTTGTTACCTTTGAAGACTGTGCTTCTTCCAGACGGTTAGGCGTCATGGTCTAGAGCATCCAAGAGGAATTATGGATCGCCGAGTGACCGAGTTTGTGAAGGTTCGGAAGTCACCTGAAGACTTACCACGAGTGATTGGGCGAGGTCTGTGTGACCTTAGCTCAAGGAGAATACGGTGAGGACTGTGTGTCCGGGACTGTGTGTCCTCAGGTTTAAATACCTAGCCGCTCCAACCAGACGTACAACTAAGACAACAGTTGGAACTGGTCTACCAAATCATTGTCTTCACCAAGCTTACTGGTTCTATTTCCTCAACTCTTTCATTTCCTCATAACTCTGTTGTGCACTTGTTCATATATGTGTTTGAAGACTTTGAGTGAAGACTTTCTCAATTTCCTCAGTTCAATTTCTTCAGTCTGTTTGTCTTCATCCTGTGCTATCCTGTGTTTACGCTTCTGTACTCTGTGCTTGTCTTCATTTCATCATGATGACCATGCTTGTGTTCTGCTATGCATACTTTTGAGTACTTATTCTGCTACAAGTAGTTCTTCGCCAAGGAATTTCCTCACTGGCAAATTCCTCAGTGAAGAATTCATAAAAATCGCCTATTCACCCCCCTCTAGTCGATATAACGCACTTTCAATTGGTATCAGAGCAAGGTACTCCCTTGTTCTGTGTGATTTTGGTTTAACCGCCTGGAGTTTTAGTTATGTCGACCGCAGGTATGATCAATGTCTCTGCTGGGTGTCCTACCTTCGATGGGACGAACTACCCCTACTGGAAGAACAAGATGCGAATGCATCTTGAGGCAATTGATAACGATCTCTGGTATGTTGTGGAAAATGGTGTTCCCTCTGTCTCACCCTCACTGAACGCTACCGATGTGAAGAGATTCAAGCAACTCGATTCTCAAGCGAAGAATATCATATGTGGCCATCTGAGCAAAGGACAGTATGGAAGAGTGAGTGCTTTGGAAACTGCTAAGCTTATCTGGGATAGGTTGTCCAAAGTAAATGAAGGAGTCTCAACTCAGCGTGACTCTCGAGTTGATGTTCTTCGCAATCTCTTCAACCGCTTCAAAAGACTCGACAATGAAAATGTTCAACAAACCTTCGATCGTCTCACTGACATCTCAAATGAGCTTCAAGCGCTTGGTGCCACTGACATCACCGACCATGAGGTGGTGAAGAAATTGTTGAGATCGCTTGATTCCTTATTTGATACTCTGGCATTGATGATACAAGAACGTGCTGATTACAAGTCACTTGATCCCGTTGATATCCTCGAGAGGCTAAATACTCATGAGTTCCAGCTTGCTGAAAAGAGAGATCTCTATGGTTCGAGCTATGGCAGATCACGTGCACTGAAGGCCAAGGCAGTTTCTGAGTCTGAAGATGAAGACTCTGACAGCAGTCTTGGTGATCCTGAAGAACTGAGCCATGATCTAGCACTGCTCATGAAGAAATTCTAGAAGTTCTCAAGACGTGGTCGCTTTGGAAGACCCTCAAGGAGCAATGATTCCTCATCCAGTGACTACAAGAAGAGGCTTTGTCACAAATGCAAGAAACTCGGACACTACATTCAAGATTGTCCTCAGTGGGAAAAGGAATCAAAGAAGAAGAAATACAAGGATTACAGTTCTGATGATGTGAAGAAAAAGAAGAAATCCTCAAAATCTTCATCATCAAAATCCTCAAAGTCTTCATCTCACAAGAAGAGCAGCTCCAAGAAGGCTCGGGCATTCATTGGCAAGGAAATGGACTCTGAGGCTGAATCAGAAGAAAATGAGGAAGAGGAGGCATCTGAGGATTCCGAATCCGGTGTGGCGAGCCTAGCCCTCGCTACTGCATTCGTCAGCAAGTCTATCTTCAACACTGAAGAAAATGACCTCACCAACAAGGCTGATGAAGGCAATGATGACTACGCTCCCACCTATTGTTTCATGGCAAAGGGTGCCAAGGTACTCAAATATACCTCCTCTGAATCAAGTGAGAATGAATCTGATGAAAACCTTAAGCCCAGCTATTCTAAACTTGCTAAGATTGCTGTGAAACAACAAAGGGCTTTTGAAAAGGTTCAAAACATGTTAGAAAAAAGTGATGATATGTTGGGTGAAGAAATGGATCGCACTAAAACCTTGACTGAAAATCTTCAGAGACCTCAGACTAGGTTTGACAACCTTCAAGGTCATCATAACACTCTCTTGTCTGATCATGAGAAGCTTTCTTATGAATTTCTTCAAAGAAAGCAAGATCTTGAGAAGCTAAGAGTGAGTTATGAAGATCTTCGGAAGGAGCGCGATTCATTACTTGCTCAACAAATCAGCGCTGCTCAGGAAGAATTTGTTCCTCCATGTTTGAAATGCATTGAACGTGAATTTGCTAATTCTTCACCTGAATGTTCAAATGCTTCTAATGCTACAAATTCTTCAACTGTGTCTGCTATCACTAATTCCTCATCTGAGGACATTGCTATATCACTGACGATGCAGGGCTGAAGAAATTGAACATGACATGCATGTACAAAAGCCTCAAAGGGCATCAGACTCTTTGTGATGTGCTTAAAAAGCAGATCCTCAACAGGAACCCTAGGAAAGAGGGTATTGCCTTTGAGAGGAAACTCAATGCTGATGGTACATATTGGAAGCCTGAGCAGTACCCCAAAACCTCATGGGTTGCTGCAAAGGGACCTCCAGTTGATCCATCTAATTTATCTGGCTTTACATGTGAATCTTCTCATTTTTCTGATGAGTCATTTGACTCCAACTATAAACTGTTTAAAAATCAAAATGGTGAAGTATTTGCTAGATATGTTGGCACTAACTGCAGGAACGGTTCTCCTATGAAGAAAATCTGGGTTCCCAAAAGGTGCCTTGAAAGTCTTCAGGTGAATGTCCTTATGACACCACCTGTGAAGAATAGGAACCCCAGATCAAATTCTTCATATGGACCAAATTCTTCATCTGGATCCAAGTCCTCATACGGATCGAATTCCTCACGTGGATCATATTCCTCAAAAGGATCAAAGTCCTCATATGAACATCATCATGCTAACAACTCTGTTTCGCAGGGAAGAGCTAAGGGCTATGAATATGAGCATTATTCTTCTAATCATTATGTTCATAAGTCTTCGAAGAATTTCTCTGCTTATTCATATGCTTACCCTAACTCCTCTTATGTGAAACGAAATGGATTGGCTTCTATGCCACCTTTCTCGTATGGAGCTCGCAGAGTGATGAACTCTTTGCCACCCCTTCTGATGTGGGTGGTGAAGAAAAAGAACTAATCTTTTATGCAGGGCCAGGTCTCCAGACGTACTTAAACGTCTGAAGAATTTCCTGGAGACCTGAAAAGTGCCTGAAAGGACGCATGCTAATCATGAAGAAATGAACTTTCATTTCTCACGTCCTCATATTGTTTTAACTGTTGCATTGCTTGATGAAATTGGTCTGATGAATTGTGATGTCATATTCTTCACTGATGAAGTATATGAAGTTCGTAAGCTGCACTAATTCATCTGCAGGATGATCAACCCAAAGCCACTGAGTGGGTCCTCGATAGTGGATGTACAAACCACATGACTGGTGACAAGAATCTATTGATGGATGCTCCCTTATCACCATCGCATCTGAAGCATATCATCTTCGCTGACAAAGGCAAAAGTCAGGTATTGGGTCTAGGTAAGGTTGCGATCACAAAGGATCGACACATGGACAAAGTCATGCTTGTCGAGTCCTTAGGATACAACCTCATGTCTGTCTCAATGCTTTGTGATCTTGATATGGTTGTTGTCTTTGGCAAGTATCGTTGTGTTGTGGTTATGGAAGCTGACAATTCCAAAGTCTTCGAAGGCTTTAGGAGAGGAGACTTGTATATTGTTGATTTCTCTACAGGACCGCAACCAGCCGTGTGCCTACTTGCAAAAGCTTCAGAAGGCTGGCTATGGCATCAACGACTTGGTCATGCAGGCATGAGGAATTTGCACATGCTTGCGAAGAAGAAGCACGTCATTGGCATTGAGAATGTCAAATTCCTCAAGGATCACTTATGCGGAGCCTGTGAAGCTGGAAAGATGACCAAGGCTAAGCATCCAGCGAAGACTATCATGACCACTACTCGACCATTTGAATTGCTTCATACGGATCTCTTCAGTCCTAACCATTACTCAGCAGTCACAAGTGACGCATCTCTCTATGGCTTTGTTATTGTTGATGATTACTCTCGTTACACATGGGTACATATTGTCACTTACAAACATGAAGTGCAGGAAGTCTTCAAATGTTTTTCCTCGAGGGCTTCAACCAACTTTGGTGTGAAGATCAAGCACATCAGAAGTGACAATGGAACTGAGTTCAAGAATTCTGGTCTTGATGACTATCTTGATGAACTTGGTATTACTCATGAGTTATCTGCTCCTTACACTCCTCAGCAGAATGGCGTCGTGGAGCGCAAGAACATAACTCTCGTTGAGATGGCACACACTATGCTTGATGAGTACAAGACACCTCGTCACTTCTGGATTGAGGCAATTTATACTGCGTGCCACATCATCAACAGGGTATATCTTCACAAATTCTTCAAGAAGACTGCCTATGAACTCCTCACTGACAAGAAACCCAATGTGAGTTATTTCAAAGTCTTCGGTGCTAAATGTTGGATTAGAGATCCTCATCACAATGCTAAATTTGCACCGAAAGCACATGAAGGTTTTATGCTTGGTTACGGAAAGGACTCGCACACCTACAGAGTCTTCAACAACGTTCTTCACAAGGTTGTTGAAACTGTAGATGTGCGGTTCGATGAAACTAATGGCTCGCAAAGAGAGCACCTACCCTCCGTGATAGATGAACCAGCACCTGAGGAAACTATCAAGTTCAAGGCTACTGAGGATGTCATTCCTACCGAAGAATCTGCTGAAGAATTCATTCCAAAACGTGAAGAACGTCGAGCTAATGCACCTGAAGAAAATGCTAAAGAAAATGGTGCTGAAGAAAATGCTGATCAAATTCCTCGACGACAACCTACTCATCCTCGCGTTGCAAAAGAAGTGCAAGTTGAAAAGATCATCGATGACATTGAAGCACCAGGTCCTCTCACATGCTCAAAAACTTCACATTTATCTAAATTTTGTGGGCACAATGCCTTTGTCTCTATCACAGAGCCCACTAAGGTAGATGAAGCATTTCTGGAGCCCGAGTGGATTCAGGCCATGCAAGAAGAATTACATCAGTTCGAACTCAACAACGTCTGGGAACTGGTTAAACGTCCAGATCCTAGCAAGCACAATATCATTGGCACAAAGTGGATCTACTGCAACAAGCAAGATGAAAATGGCCTTGTGGTGAGGAATAAGGCACGGCTTGTAGCTCAAGGCTACACACAGGTTGAAGGAATTGATTTCGATGAAACTTTTGCACCTGTTGCCAGACTTGAAGCTATTCGCATATTACTTGTTTATGCTAACCATCATGATATCACTTTATATCAAATGGATGTGAAAAGTGCATTCCTCAATGGTAAGCTTGAGGAAGAAGTGTATGTTGCTCAACCCCTAGGTTTTGAAGATCCAAAGCATCCTGACAAAGTCTTCAGACTCAATAAGGCCCTCTATGGCCTCAAGCAGGCGCCTCGGCCATGGTACGATACTTTGAAGGAATTCCTCATGAAGAAAGGCTTCAAACCCGGTTCACTCAACCCTACTCTTTTCACTAAATCTTATGATGGTGAATTGTTTGTGTGCCAAATATATGTTGATGATATTACCTTTGGCTGTACTGACCAACGTTATAGTGATGAATTTGCCTATATGATGAGTGAAGAATATCAAATGTCTATTATGGGAGAATTGAAATTGTTCTTAGGTCTTCAAATTCGTCAACAGCGCAATGGCATATTCATATCTCAGGAGAAATACCTCAAGGATGTACTGAGGAAATTCGGCATGCAAGATTGCAAAGGCGTCAAAATTCCGATGCCCACAAATGGCCATCTATGCACTAATGAAAATGGTATTGACTTCGATCAAAAGGTATACCGCTCCATGATTGGTTCTTTATTGTATTTATGTGCATCTAGGCCAGATATTATGCTTAGTGCTTGCATGTGTGCCCAATTTCAAGCTACACCGAAGGAATCACACCATAAGGCTGTGAAACATATTCTTCGATATCTAGCTCACACACCAACACTCGGATTATGGTACCCCAAGGGCTCGGCTTTTGATCTCATTGGATATTCTGACTCTGACTATGCTGGTGATCGTGTGGACCGCAAGTCAACATCTGGTACATGTCATTTCCTCGGACGATCTTTGGTCTGTTGGTCCTCGAAGAAACAAAACTGCGTATCACTGTCTACTGCTGAAGCTGAGTACATTGCTGCTGGTTCTTGCTGTGCTCAATTGCTGTGGATGAAGCAAACTCTCAAGGACTATGGCGTCAACGTGAAGAATGTGCCTCTCTTCTGTGACAATGAGAGTGCCATCAAGATTGCTCACAACCCAGTTCAGCACTCGAAGACAAAGCACATTCAGATTCGTCATCATTTTCTTCGCGATCATGTGTTGAAGGGCGACATTTCTATTGAGCATGTGAAGACTGAAGAACAGCTAGCCGATATCTTCACTAAGACCTTGGATGAGAAGAGATTAGCAAGTTGCGGTGTGAGCTAAATATCCTAGAATCTTCAAATGTTCTTTGAAAAGGACACTCATCCTAACACTTATGTAAAATTGATGACTTAGATGTGCAACACATGAAGAAACGTTTTTCTTCAATCAATGAAGAATAACACTCTAAGTGTGAAGAAATTAACGAAGAATTTGATTCTCAGAACCCTATGACAATTGTACGCGGTGTCTGAAATCATCATTCTTATACAGTGGGTCACGCCACCACCAAAAGTTGAAAATCTTCAATTTGAGTTTTTCCTCAGTGAAATTCCTCAGTTGTTCATTTTCTTCAACTTTGCATTGTCTTCACTGTTTTCGTCGTTTTTCTTCATTGGCTATATATATATATATATATATATGAGTTTATGTCCTCTGCAGCATTCACTTATGGCTAATTCTTCAAGTTGTGTTTTTCTGCTAAGTGAATGTGATCGGACCCTTCCCCCTCTATGCTATACTCAACCCAATCTATTCACAAATTCTTCATGTGCGTTCTATTTGAAACTCGTTCAAAATCTTCACTGTGTCCTTGTCAGGTTAAGAATTTGCGAACTGAACTTTTAACTTATCTTATCCAAATTTTTGGCTTTGCCGCTCAAACCATTCCGCATCCCACAAAATACTTATCTATTCACCCACGATCTAACACGATCTCCACTTCTCAGTACGTGGGTGACACATGTCAAGCGAATGAGAAGGGTCAGGGGCACGTTCGTCCAAAATCTTCGGGCGAACAGTTTTTCACCGTGGCTATAAATACCCCCTCTTCCCTTCCTCACTTCCTTTACTCGGCTCGACCTCTCTCCAGCTCGAGCTTCTCAAACCCTAGCGTTGCCGCTACTTCATTGTCGCCGGTGAGGAAGAGCTTCACTGCCTCGACCTCGTCGCCGCCGTACTTGCGCCGGCCGCGGAAATCTTCACTCCGCCGCCGCTGTAGCCGTCTTCCTCCGCCGAGTTAGGGCGTGGAAGATCTGCACAGACGAACTTCACTTCTCCACCTCACAGTTCGTCGTGTTCTTCGTTCAGGGTAATTAAAAGTTACTTTTACCGCCCTCCTTGATTCAAATGATTTCTACAAAATCTTCAAAAGGTGTTTATTCTTCAAATTCTTCACACACTAAACACCTCACATGTCATCTGATCTTGATTCATTTCTCTAAGCTATAATTTCTCTTCAACATTCCTCAATTGTGTGGATTTCTGATCTGTACAACTCTAGAACCTAAGACTAAGAACGCTTAGTGAAATTCTTCAAGACTCGCCTGGTCAAATTCCTCAAACTTGTTCTTTTTGAAAAACCTTCTGAGAACGCATATGACCTCTCCAAATTCCTCGCAACTATACTCTGTTCACAGGTACTCATGTCCGCTGCTGAATCACTAGGTTCTCATCAACTTAACTCATTTGCAGCGTTCCTTGAAGAAAAGTTGCATAGTTCTTCAGAGAATTCCATTGTTCAAATTCCTCATCTGAAGAAAATGGCTGACGGTAAGAAGCCACAGAAAGGAGGAAAGAGGCCTGAGGTCAACACTGCTTTTGAAATCCCTGAGGACATCTATGCTGGGTACTGCGCACCCCCTGAGGAAGATAAAAATCAGCGCAAGGTGTGCATTCAGAAGATAGAGAGGAGATGGGCAGGAGAGTGGAGGGAGTACAGATATGTGACTCCCAAGTACATGAAGAAATTCGCACTCAATCCTCCCTGCTCAAGACCTCCGTTGGCACCTGGCCAAGAAGCTGACCTCACCAGCCTCAAGCATGGTGAAGATTATCCTGAAGAATGGGCCAAGCGCCAGGCCAAGTTGGCCAAACAAGCAAAAGATGCAGTGAGGAAATTTAACGAGGACTCTGCTGCTGCTGCTGCCTCTGCTGAGGCCTCTGCCGTCAAGCCGAAGAAATCCATGGCAAAGAAGCCTGCGCGTAAGCCAAGTGCTTCACCGTCAATGTCCTCACGGCAAATTCCTCACGCTGCTCCTGCCCCTCCAAAGTCCTTAGCTGCTCCGACCAAATCCTCAGCACCTGTGCATCTTGCCACGTGCCAAAGGACTACAAGCATCTCTATTGCCTCAGGAGCTTCAGCCAGTTCCTCGGCTGCACCAAATTCTTCAACAGGACCCTCTCTGCTGAAGACAAAGACCACTGTTGGACGAGGCTCTCGCCCAAGTCCTCACAAGAAGCAGGTCGCCTTCCAAGTGCCGTCTGAAGAAGACGAAGCTGATGATGAAGAACTTGCTGAAATCATCAGAGATAGGCAAGTCAGGGCCGCTAGAGCCAAGGGCACAAATGTGCCTCTGCTTCTGGATCCAAAGTTGATCCTTGATTACATTGATCTCTGGCACAAGGACCCAAACACTCCTATTCCTGACTTCAAGCTGACTCCTGGTCAAAGTCATATGCTGACTGCCTTCATCCAAGAAGAAAAATGGAAATTTGAGAAGGCCAGGCAGCTCAAGAAAGCACAGTACAGGAAGGAGAAATTCCTGAAGAACAACGTTGTCTCTATGACAACTGATGAACTTGTGAAGATCCAGTCTGAGATCAAAACCCTCAGCGATGATTTCAATGCTTACTATGCTGATTGGAAAGGAGCCAAGGTCAGGTTTGTTAAACTGACAAAGATGTTCACCTCCAATGTTGCAGCCCCATCGTAACAAGAAATTCCTCAGGCTGAAGCATCTGCTCAGCCCACTGAAGAACATGCCAGCACCGCTGATGACAATTAGGTTGCTGAAGAAAATGTGAATTCCAGGGCTGATGACTGCATTCCAGCCGCTGATGAAATTGCCAGGGCATCCACTAGTGGTGCGCCTGAAGAAAATGGAGAAGTCAGGGCAACTGCATCAATTGTGCCTGAAGAAAATCAACCACATTCCTCTACTCCTCCTGCGCCTACTCCAACTCCAATCCTTCCATCTGCATCAAATGTGAAGAAGACCAAGGCTGCAGAGCGTGCATCAGTGAAGAAAAGGAAAGCATCAGCTCCTTCAGATTCTTCAGCACCGAAGAAGATGAAGAAATCGACGAGCTCATTTCCTAATCAGCGGCCACGACTCGAATGAAGAAGAAGTCATTGGCATCATGAAGAATCTGCTTTTCAATATCATTCATGGCGTTCCTGTCAACTTCCATGATTTCTTCATGAGGACTCTGGCCAATGTCGCAATGTCACCGTTTGAGTTGAAGCCTTATGCTCCGTGGATTATGAGATTCATCAGAACAAGGTATTCACTCAACAATAAAGCTGATACACTGAACCATTGCAGCTACTTGCCCCCGATTGAAGTCCTCAAACGGACATTTTCCCCAGCTGATGAAAAGGTCAAGGATACGACTGTCATTGATGAAGGCATTCGTCCATTGGATGGTCAATTTCGCAAGGCTGCATCCTACTCCACTAATGATGACTCTGCCACCCATGACTCTGCCGCCAACGCAACCAAGCCAAATCCTCAAGGCACAGCTCCCAAGGTGATGACTGACCGTGAGCTTCTCCTCAGTCTTCACCAGAAGGTTGACCGTAATCACAAATGGGTCAAGCGTCAGTTTGGTTCAATTCTTCACAACATGACTGCTACCCACAATGCAGTGAAGAAAAACCACTACTACCTTCATGAAACCCTCAACCGCACCTGGGCTGTTCTGTCGCACATTTATAGCGCAGAAGATCTGAAGAAAATGGGTCTCAAGGAAGATTTGGACTGGGCTGCAACTCCTCCGAAGAAGTACAAGAAGGTCAAGGTTCCTTCCTTGGTGGCCAGCTCCTATTCTTCATCACGTGACACTGATGAACATGAAGACTTGGACGACACTGCGGCAGGCCCTACTACAACAAATGACCCCAACAACGCTGACGCTCCTTCATCAACTTGATATTTTTCAGGGGCGTTAGTCCTCATTTTCGAACCTTTTGGTCATTCGATGACAAAGGGGGAGAAATTTGAGTTAGTCTTCAAGCGGGTCTATCTTATATGGGCGTTTTTTTCTAAGTTACAACTCTCGTTCTTCTGATGACTTTGTTGGATCGAGTTGTAAACTTAAAACTCTATGGTGGCCTGATACTTTTGTTGTTTCTTCTGCATGCTTATTCCTCGTTAATGTTATTGCACGCATGCTGAATTACATCAGTCACCATATTTCATCATGCATTTCAAATTCTTCATATATTATGTCAAATGCGTGTATGAATTACAAGATATAGGGGGGGATCTCCATGATTCAACTCTTCAAGTGTGCATTGCTTCAAAAGCAAATTCCTCACTATGCACATCTTCAGGGGGAGTTCTTCTATATCTTGCAATCAAATTCCTCAATATCAGTATTTACACTTCATATATTTATCCCCATTGAAAACTTAAACCTATATTGTCATCAATCACGAAAAAGGGGGAGATTGTAAGTGCATCAAGTGCCCCGTAGTGATTTTGGTGTATTGAAGACTTATAGGTTAAGGGACTAATGTGTTTATGAGTGTACACAGGTCTATAAGTCTATGAGGAGTTTGATATTTACAGAGAAAGTCGACCCCTAAAAATGAAGTTCTTCGACTGAAGACTTTGAATTTCTGAAGACTTTGAAAGTGAAGAAATTGGTGTGACCTTGAAGACTTGGTATTCGTTTGAGGAACATGAAGCGTGAAGACTTTTGTTTTCATAGTTTCATTTTCTCTTTCTTGAGTCATAGGAAACACCGTACTACTAAAGGGGGTCGAGGAAATACTAAGGAAAATTTTCCATGTGATGCTCAACTCAAAATCCTACACCTACCAATCCCTTCGAGTGAAGCCATTGGAAATCTCATACAGTCCAGTCATATTCTTCAGTGACAGAGACTAAGTTCTTTTGGTCTCTGAGGAATTTGTTTTGACTGAGGAGTTAGGAATTCGCCAGTGCGGATTGCCTACACAGTGAGGAACATGATAGCCCTGAGGAATTTGATACTCAAATTTCCGACCGTTGCTGTGCTATGCGCCAGCTGTCCCAAAATATCTACCCAACTAACGGTCATATCATTGAAGGGCATTTATGTCTTATCATGACGGGCTACTCCCTAGGCTATAAATAGCCGCCCCTACAACCACTAGCTGGTTGGCTGCTCTAAGAGAAACTGACATTTGTCATTTGAGAGCATCCCATCCTCCGAGGACTTTGAGCGAAAATCATCAAGTGAGGAAAACCCAAACCCAAACACCTAGAAACCCAAAGTGATTGAGCATCACTGAAGAGATTGATCCTGCGTGGATCCGACACTTGTTACCTTTGAAGACTGTGCTTCTTCTAGACGGTTAGGCGTCATGGTCTAGAGCATCCAAGAGGAATTGTGGATCGCCGAGTGACCGAGTTTGTGAAGGTTTGGAAGTCACCTGAAGACTTACCACGAGTGATTGCGCAAGGTCTGTGTGACCTTAGCTCAAGGAGAATACGGTGAGGACTGTGTGTCCTCAGGTTTAAATACCTAGCCGCTCCAACCAGACGTACAACTGAGACAGCAGTTGGAACTGGTCTACCAAATCATTGTCTTCACCAAGCTTACTGGTTCTATTTCCTCAACTCTTTCATTTCCTCATAACTGTGTTGTGCACTTGTTCATATCTGTGTTTGAAGACTTTGACCGAAGACTTTCTCAATTTCCTCCGTTCAATTTCTTCAGTCTGTTTGTCTTCATCCTGTGCTATCCTGTGTTTACGCTTCTGTACTCTGTGCTTGTCTTCATTTCATCATGATGACCATGCTTGTGTTCTGCTATGCATACTTTTGAGTACTTATTCCGCTGCAAGTAGTTCTTCACCAAGGAATTTCCTCACTGGCAAATTCCTCAGTGAAGAATTCATAAAAATCGCCTATGCACCCCCTCTAGTCGATATAACGCACTTTCAGCCCGTGCGGCGATCCGGCCCGCCTCCGCCTTTAGTTGGGGCTCCGTGCCGGCTCGCTGGGTCGCCAGCTGGTCTAGGTTCAGGCCCGGATACCAACACATGACAAACCTCAGCGCCAAGTCAGTGCCGGCACGAGCGGCGGAAACACGCCACGCATGAAGCCGGGCCGGTCTGGCTTCTAGCCAGCACGCCAGCCGCGTGAAGGAGTTGGGCACGACCACGCCCGGCCAGAGGGCCGCCGCCATGCCCAACCCGGCCTCGGAGAGCCTCGTCATCTGCTCATCCAGGGCCTGCAGGCGGGCTTCTACTGCGTGCATGATCTCTGAGAAATTCCAGGCATTCGGGTCAAGCCCGGCACCCGCGTCTGCCTAGGTCGACTGGTGAGCAAGCACGGCCTCCATCGCTGTCCCCTGCATCTCCGGGAAGTGCTCTGTCAAGAAGAGAAGCAAGACAGTTAGCAATGAAAAAACTCAGCCGTCTCGCAACCCGGCTAAACCAACAAAGAAACACTTACTGGCGAAGGCCTCATATAGGTGCTGCGCTTTACACAACAAACTGTGCCGCTCCAAGTCCCCAGCACGATCACGCGCCTCAAGCGCCTTCTCCAGCTCGGCGCACTTGTCGACGGCCGCCTTCGGCTTGTCAGCCTTGGCGGTGGCATCTTCTCATGCACTTCCCGAAGGCGGAGGAGCTCCGCCTAGTGGGCCTTCGCCATCTTAGCAACCTCCATATTCAGGCGCTCCACCTCAGCCTGGAGTTGGCTCTTGTCACCGACCAGCTAGTCACGCTGCTGGCCGGCTTCGGCGAGCGCCCGCTGGGCCTCTGCCACCTTAGCGGCTTCCGCCCTCAACTTCCACACCTCGGCATGGAGCCGGCCGGCGTCGGCGACTGCCAGATCGTGCTGCTGGCCGGATTTGGCAAGCCGGGTTCACAGGACCAGCACCTCGGCTACAATGGCTATGAGGCAATGATCCAAAATCAAGAGGACGGAAGGAAAGGCATGACACTTTAAGATTTGACCCAACTACTATGTAGTTGGCCCAAATCTCGGGGGCTAAACCCAGTGGGTGCGCTAGCGTGCGCCCACAAAGAGCATGCAAGGCGTACCTTTAGCAAGGCAGAGCACCTCCTCCTTGGCGGTAAGCTGCGCTGTGATCTGCTGATGCTTCTCCAGAAGCCGGTTGTAGATGCCGACTCAGAGGGCATCTAGGTGCTGCAGAAAAACAAGGATTAGCACAAGAGACTCTTTAAGATTCGACCCAACTACTATGTAGTTGTCTCGAACCTCGGGTCCTACACCCAATGGGTGCGCTGGCGCCTCCCCACTAGCCGGCTACAAGAGAAAAACCAAAGGAAAAAGACTCACGATCACGAAGCGCTCCAGCTCCTGTGCCCGCTCCATCTTGGCTTGGGCGAAGGCCTGAACCCGGTCCGCACGCCCGCGAAGATGCCGACGCACGACGTCCATCGATGCCTCCTCCTGCGTCAGCGCCCAAAGACGGCTCGGCTGGACCCGGCCCGAACCTGCTGCGACCCACCAGCGGGACGACCGCCCAGCGCCGCTTGCGGCTGCCTGATCACCAAGGCATGCTCACCACCCGTCGTCTCCTCGTCGGCTGGCCTCGACTCTGCGGTCCAGCGTCCCCTGCGGTGCTCCGTCCGGCGTCGCCTGCGGCGCCCTTTCCAGGGCGGCCCCCTCCAACCTCCACCCGCTCGACCACGTCGTTCCGGGGTGGGGTGTCATCGTAAATCTCCATGACCTCCCGGTCGTCCACCGCCATCTCCACCCGGCTGTCCGGGTCGCGCCCCTCCTCCGTCGGTAGCACGACGAGCGTTTCCGCAGGCTCCATGCCCGTCGGCATCTCCGGCCAGGCCTGCTCCACGGTGATAACCCACAAGTATAGCAGATCGTTTCTAGCCTTCTTCGATAAATAAGAGTGTCGAACCCAACGAGGAGCTAAAGGCAGAACAAATATTCCCTCAAGTTCTATCGACCACCGATACAACTCTACGCACACTTGACGTTTGCTTTACCAAAAAAAAGTATGAAACTAGTTTGTAGGAGTGATGCTAGAACTACTTTGCAAGAATAAAACTAGAAGTACTTTGCAAGATAATAAAAGTTAGGTGTTTAGTAAAAGGGTTTGTGTCAAAAATAAAGTTATTTGTCCTTAGGTAATCGATAACAAGTACCGTAATCATTCTTGCAATTTTATATGAGGGAGAGGCATGAGCTAACATACTTCCTCTACTTGGATCATATGCACTTATGATTGGACCCCTAGCAAGCATCCGCATGTACTAAAGATCATTAAGGTCGTGAAACTCAACCATAGCATTAAATATCAAGTCCTCTTTACTCCCATACGCCATAGCCCACCTACTCGGGTTTAAGCTTCTGTCACTCTCGCAACCCACCATAAGAGAACCATGAACATATTGCAGCACCCTACAGCGGGGCCCCTCACGTTTGCGCGAGAATGGAGGGCACCATAGGATAGCACCATAAATAAAATATACAATCATACCAAGCAAGATCATGATTAACCCACAGGATAAAACGGATCTACTCAAACATCATAGGATAACCATAGATCATTGGGAAATAATATATGGAGTTGAGCACCATGTTTAAGTAGAGATTACAGCGGGGAGAAGGGGTGTTACACTGCTGCATAGAGGGGGAGAAAGTTGGTGTTGACGGTAGCAAGATTGTTGATGTAGATCGCCGTCCCGATCGTTGCCCCGGCGGCACTCCGGTGCCACCGGAAGCGAGGGGGAGAGAGTCCCCCTACTTCTTATTCCTGGGCCTCCCCCTAGATGGGGAGGAGAATTCCCCCTCTGGTCCATGGTCTCCTATGGCGGAGGAGGGGAGGGAGCCCCTCCGAGATTGGATCTCCCTCTCTATTCTCTTCTGTTTTGCGTTCCCCAGATCTGGTCGAAAACCGTTTCTTATATTCCCAGAGATCCGTAACTCCAATTGCGCTGAGATTTTAACACGGTTTTTTCCGGATATAAGCTTCCTTGCGCCCGAAGTAGAGCTCCAACCGACGTACGAGGTGAGCACAACCCACCACCGCACGCCTGGCTCAACGGTGGTGCGCTGGTGTCTTGTGCCCTGTGTGGGCCTCCGTTTGTGGTGATTCTAACTCCCTAAAATCACATATATTCCAAAATAATTATCCATGAAATTTTATTGCATTTGGACTTAGTTTGATATGGATTTTCTACGATACAAAAAACATGCAAAAAACAGGAACTGGCACTGGGCACTGGATCAATAGGTTAGTCCAATAAATCATATAAAAAGTTGCCAAAAGTATATAAAAGTTGTATAATATTGGCATGAAACAATCAAAAATTATAGATATGACGGAGACGTATCAGCATCCCCAAGCTTAATTCCTGCTCGTCCTCGAGCAGGTAAATGATAAAAAAGATATTTTTTTATGTGGAATGCTACCTAGCATAAACTTGATCATATATCTAATCATGGCATGAATATTAAGACATAAGTGATTCAAAGCAATAGTCTATAATTTGACATAAAGACATCAATACTCAGGCATCCCAACAAACAATCATGTCTTTCAAAATATCAACACTAAAGAAAGCTATCCCTACAAAATCATATAGTCTTGTCATGCTCTGTCTTCTTAACACAAAGTATTTATCATGCACAACCCCGATGACAAGCCGAGCAATTGGTTCATACTTTTAATGCACTTCAGCTTTTTCAACCCTCACGCAATACATGAGCGCAAGACATGGATATAGCACTACTGGTGGTGTAGAGTATGATGATAGGGGTAAATATAGAGAAGACAAAAAAGTAAGAAAGTCTCACATTGACGTGGCTAACCAACGGGCTATGGAGAGGCCCATCGATTGATATCAACGTGAGGAGTAGGGATTGCCATGCAACGAATGCACTAAGATCTATAAGTGTATGAAAGCTCAATATGAAAACAAAGTGGGTGTGCATCTAATCCTATAATGAAAAATTCCCACTAGTATATGAAAGTGACAACATAGGAGACTCTTGATACGTCTCCAACGTATCTACAATTTTTATTGTTCCATGTTGTTTTATTATCAATCTTGGATGTTTTATAATCATTTTATAGTCATTTTATATCATTTTTTGTACGAACCTATTGACATAGTGCCAAGTGCCAGTTGTTGTTTTTCCATGTTTTTTACATGGCAGGAAATCAATATCAAACGGAGTCCAAATGCCACGAAACTCCACGATGATTTTTTATGGGCCAGAAGGAAGGCAATGGGCCCTGGTTGCACCTGGGAGGGTGCCCCGAGGGGGGCACAACCCATCAGGGCGCGCCAGGAGGCCCAGGCGCGCCCTAGTGGGTTGTGCCACCTCGGGTGCCCCCCCGGACCGCCTCTTTGCTCTATAAATACCCCAAAAATACCAGAACTCTAGAAGTGTCGACGAAATATTCATCCAGCCGCCGCAGAGTCCAGAACTACCAGATCCAATCTAGGCACCATCTCGGATGGTGTTCACCACCTCCATTGGTGCCTCTCCGATGATGCGTGAGTAGTTCTTTGTAGACCTTCGGGTCCATAGTTAGTAGCTAGATGGCTTTCTCTCTCTCCCTGAATTCCCAATACAATGGTCTCTTGGAGATCCATATGATGTAACTCTTTTGCGGTGTGTTTGTTGGAATCCGATGAACTTCGAGTATATGATCAGTCATATCTTTTTATATCCATGAAAGTTATTTGAGTTTCTTTGATCTCTTATATGCATGATCTCTTATAGCCTCGTATTTCTTCTCCGATATTTGGGTTTTGTTTGGCCAACTTGATCTATTTATCTTGCAATGGGAAGAGGTGCCCGGTAGTGGGTTCGATCTTACGGTGCTTGATCCCAGTGACAGAAAGGGAACCAACACGTATGTATTGTTGCTACTAAGGATAAAAAGACGGGATATATATCTACCGCCATAGATAAACGGATCTTGTCTACATCATGTCATTGTTCTTATTGCATTACTCCGTTTTTCCATGAACTTAATACACTAGATGCATGCTAGATACCAGTCGATGTGTGGAGTAATAGTAGTAGATGCAGGAAGGAGTCGGTCTACTAATCTTGGACGTGATGCCTATGTAATGATCATTGCTTGGATATCATCATAATTATTTGAAGTTCTATCAATTGCCCAACAGTAATTTGTTTACCCACCGTTTGCTATCTTTCTCGAGAGAAGCCACTAGTGAAATCTACGGCCCCCGGGTCTTCTTTCTCATATATTTGCTTTGCGATCTATTTTATTTGCTCTTTTTATTCAGTTCTATTAAACCAAAAATAAAAAATACTTTGCTGCGCTTTATTTTATGTACGATCTATTATTTCAATGTATTACAACTTTCTCCCATCAACATGCAATTTCTGGCATCGTGCCCCAAAAGGGATTGACAACCCCTTTAACACGTCGGGTTGCGAGGTGTTGTTATTTGTGTGCAGGGGCTGTTTACGTTGTGTTGTTTGGTTCTCCTACTGGTTCAATAACCTTGGTTTCATTTCTGAGGAAAATACCTACCGCCACTGTGCTGCATCATCCCTTCCTCTTTGGGGAAATACCGACGTAGCTTCAAGCGACATCAAAAGGAATTTCTGGCGCCGTTGCCGGGGAGGATCTTCAACATAACCAGGTGCCTAATCACAAATCTCATCTCCTTGCCATTCACATTATTCGCCATTTGCCTCCCGTTTTCCTCCCCCCCCCCCACTTCACAAAAAATTGCCGTTTTATTCGCCTCTCTTTTTCCGTTTGCCATTTTCTCGTCAGATCTATTCTTTGCTTGCAATCATGAGTGATTTCGGTATAGCACCAACAGATGATGGCCTGACTCCTAAGATTGGACGTACAGGCAATCTGGATGCTAAAACTTGTATCTTGGGGCAAGGGAACGTTATGGGAAAAGAGTGTATCCAAGAATTTTTCAATTGTGTTGGAAATCTAAGTCTTGATGATGCTCCTATACTTAAAACTACTAGATCTTATGCGGATGCTATTTCAACACTAGTTCTGAAACTTGAAATAAATTTATCCGCACTCATCCTACTTTGCAAAGATTGTTTTTTGAGCTTCCCGAAATAAAGAATCCTAGAGCCAAAAATTTGGACACTCTCGTTCTTATGAACGAGTTTGACTACATAATTCGGGAAGCTAGGGAAATCTTTGACTTTTATGGTATGAATCGTGAAAAACCTGTGATAGATGAAATTCTTTACAATAGTGACTATGCACTAAGGCATTTGCTTTGGGATAATAAGATCTTTGATGAGAATCTTAAAAAGGAGGTCCCCGTTCTGGAAATAATCCAACAAGTTTTTAATAATGTTAATCAACACTACTCTTGGATTGTTGCGGGAAATGAAAGGGGTTATGATGAAAACCAACTAAGGAATGCTAAATTTTCCATGGATAATATGTTTTATGTTGTGTTTACAAAACTCCATGATGAAAACACCTCTAAGAAAATTAAGAAGAACAAAGATGACAAAACTTAGATCCTTGCCTTACGCATAGCTAAGGGCGTAAAACTATAGCGCTTGTTGGGAGGCAACCCAATGAATAAAATTTATTTTTGCTTTTTGCTTTCTGTTCTTGAGTGTTAGCACAATTATGCCGCTGGTATGATTGTGTTTTTTATGTTTTAATTAGTGTTTGTGCCAAGTAAAGCCTGGGATCTTCTTGGGTGATAGTTGTTTGATCTTGCTAAAAAAGACAGAAACTTTGCGCTCACAAAAATAACTTTCATAAATCACAGAAAAGAGCTTTTGCTCTGATTCGTTTTGCAGAAGATTAATATACAAATTACCCTGGTCGTCCTAATTTGGTAGAATTTTTGGAGTTACATAAGTATTCGCTAAAGTCAGATTACTATAGACTGTTCTGTTTTGACAGATTCTGTTTTCTTTGTCTTGTGTGCTTATTTGGATGGTTCTATGGTTTTCTTTGATGAGTTTTTTCCATAGAAAAGTTGGAATACATTAGATATAATACAAAAACAAAATATGAATTGGTTTGATACAGCACTTATATTAGTAGTTTGCTTTCTTATACTAACGGATCTCACGAAGGTTTTGTTGAGTTTTGTGTGATTGAAGTTTTCAAGTTTTGGGTTATCCAAGAATGAGCAACCAACTAAGCTTGGGGATGTCCCCGAGTGGCATCCCCGCTTTCTTCCAACAACTATTGGTATTTTACTCAAGGCTATATTTTTATTCGTCACATGATGGGAAACCAAGGAAGCCAAGGAAGCCAAGGACCAGATGGGAAACCCTTCTCCCATCTAGGGAGAAGGTCAAGGAAGAAGAAGAAGGAGGGGGGCCCTCTCCCCCTCTCTCTCGGTGGTGCCAGAACACCGCCGGGGCCATCATCGTGTGACGGTGATCTACACCAACACCTCTGTCATCTTCACCAACATCTTCATCACCTTCCCCCATCTATCTATAGCGGTCCACTCTCCCGCAACCCGCTGTACCCTCTACTTGAACATGGTGCTTTATGCTTCATATTATTATCCAATGATGTGTTGCCATCCTATGATGTCTGAGTAGATTTTCATTGTCCCATCGGTGATTGGTGAATTGCTATGATTGGTTTAATTTGCTTGTGGTTATGTTGCTGTCCTTTGGTGCCCATCATATGAGCGCGAGTGTGGATCACACCATAGAGTTAGTTGTATGTTGTTAGGACTATGTATTGGAGGGCAAGAGTGACAGAAGCTTCAACCTAGCATAGAAATTGATGCATACGGGATTGAAGGGACCAATATATCTTAGTGCTATGGTTGGGTTTTACCTTAATGAATGTTAGTAGTTGCGGATGCTTGCTAATAGTTCCAATCATAAGTGCATAGAATTCCAAGTCAGGGATGACATACTAGCAGTGGCCTTTCCCACATAGAACTTGCTACCGGTCTAGTAAAGTAGTCAATTGCTTAGGGACAATTTCGCAACTCCTGCCACCACTTTTCCACACTCGCTATACTAACTTTATTGCTTCTTTACCTAAACATCCCCTAGTTTTTATTTACGTGCTCTTTATTATCTTGCAAACCTATCCAAAAACACCTACAAAGTACTTCTAGTTTATACTTGTTCTAGGTAAAGTGAACGTTAAGTGTGCATAGAGTTGTATCGGTGGTCGATAAAACTTGAAGGAATATTTGTTCTACCTTTAGCTCCTCATTGGGTTCGACACTCTTACTTATCGAAAGAGGCTACAATTGATCCCCTATACTTGTGGGTTATCAAGACCTTTTTCTGGCGCCATTTCTAGGGAGTTATAGCGTGGGGTGAATATTCTCGTGTGTGCTTATTTGCTTTATCACTAAGTAGTTTTTATTTTGTGCTCTTGTTTTCTATCTTTAGTTATGGGTAGGAAACGCAAACTACCAAAAAATTAGTTGTACCTACTACACCAAGGGTTGAAGAACCACTCAAAATCTATCATACTCCTGAAGCTTTTTACTTGGATCATCTTCGATCCCTATGTGCTCGTGCTGAAACCCCAACTAGCTTAGTTGAGGGCAAATCTTTAGATGAGCATGCTTGTTATGTGCGACACCGCATATCTGAAAAAGGGAAACTTTTACTGGATCAAATTCATCGTTTGCAGTGCTATGCTTGGAATTTATGTGAAATATATGATTGTACTTGTTGTTCTAAAGACCCTAAGAAACACCTTCCTTACCAATGTGGGTTTAGTGATAATGGAATCGTATCTTCGTATACTAAGGGTGTTTATAATTACTATGATGTTCAACAAATTGAAGAATTTGTTGCTTTTAAGGGTGCTTATGAAATTGCTTCTTTGATTGAAACGTATGATGCTACTCTTTACAAATTTGAAAATTTTGCCATACTTAAATATTGTTATGATAATTATGCTTCTAATGCCTATGTTAAACCATATATTGACGACTCCTCCGCTATCCAAGAAGAGACTAATATTTTGCAGGAGTCTATGGAAAAAGAAATTAATGACATTGTGAGCTCATTGGATGAAAAAGATGAGGAGGAGAGCGAAGAAAAAATGGAGGAAGAGCGGATTGATCACCCGTTCCCACCATCTAATGAGAGTAACTCTGTATCCCATACATTGTTTAATTTCCCTTCGAATTTACCGAAGGATGAATGCTATGATGATAGTTATGATCCCGTTGATTCTTTTGAAATATCCCTTTTTGATGATGCTTGCTATGCTTGTGGCCAATATGCCAATATGAATTATGCTGATGGAGATGAACTTGCTATAGTTCCTTATGTTAAACATGAAATTGTTGCTATTGCACCCACGCATGATAGTCCTATTATCTTTTTGAATTCTCCCGACTACACTATATCGGAGAAGTTTGCCCTTATTAAGGATTATATTGATGGGTTGCGTTTTACTACTACACATGATGATTTTGATAGATATAATATGCATGTGCTTGCTGCTCCTACTTGCAATTATTATGAGAGAGGAACTATATCTCCACCTCTCTATGTTTCCCACACGATAAAATTGCAAGAAACTACTTATGCTATGTATTGGCCTTTACTTTGTGTGCATGAATTGTTCTTTTATGACATGCCGATGCATAGGAAGAGAGTTAGACTTCGTCATTACATGATATATGTTAATTTGTGCTCACTACTAAATTACAAATCATTGTTAATTAAAATTGGCTTTGATATACCTTGGGATCCGGGTGGATCCATTACTTGAGCACTATATGCCTAGCTTAATGGCTTTAAAGTAAGTGCTGCCAGGAAGACAACCCGGAAGTTTTAGAGAGTCATTTATTTATGTTGAGTTCTTTTATAAAGTTTAAAAACAAAAAAATATAGAGGGGAACCCAAAACTTTTCAAAAAGGAAAGTGAAGTGACAGAGAGAAGCATTGTTGAAGTGAGGGAGCTCCTTGAACTTTGTTCCTGCTCAATGGAAACTTTGTGAATCTTGATTACAGAAACTTTTCAACAAAAATAATTACCCCCTTGTACAATTCCATTGTATTATAAAAATAATGTGCCAAGGTTTGCCTTTAGGATGATTAGATTGCTTGTTGGTTTGTGCGGTGCAAAACATAAACTTTGGCTGTAGTGCGCGATTTTACATTTCTTACTGGAACGTCAACCGGTTCTGAAACTTTTTGCACTGTCTTTCTATACAAATTTTTTATTTTTCCTAGTTTTTTCAGAATTGTTGGAGCAACATAAGTATGGTGAATGTTCATATTACTACAGACTGTCCTGTTTAAGACAGATTCTGTTTTTCATGCATAGTTTGCTTGTTTTGATGAAACTATTGATTTCTATCAGTGGATTAAGCCATGGAAAAGTTATATTACAGTATCTACAATGCAAAAACAAAATATGAATTGGTTTGCAACATTACTTAGAGTAGTGATTTGCTTTATTATACTAACGGATCTTACCGAGCTTTCTGTTGAGTTTTGTGTGGATGAAGTGATCAAAGATCGAGGAGGTCTCGATATGAGGAGAAGGAGGAGAGGCAAGAGCTCAAGCTTGGGGATGCCCAAGGCACCCCAAGTAAATATTCAAGGATACTCAAGCGTCTAAGCTTGGGGATGCCTCGGAAGGCATCCCATCTTTCTTCAACAAGAATCGGTATGTTTTCCGTTTCGTTTCGTTCATGTGATATGTGCAAATCTTGGAGCGTCTTTTGCATTTAGTTTTCACTTTTCTTTTATGCACCATGCTGGTATGAGATAGTCTTTGGTTGATTTATAGAATGCTCATTGCACTTCACTTATATCTTTTGAGTATGGCTTTATAGAATGCTTCATGTGCTTCGCTTATATCATTTGAAGTATGGATTGCCTGTTTCCCTACACATAGAAAACCGCCATTTGTAGAATGCTCTTTTGCTTCACTTATATTTGTTAGAGCATGGACATATCTTTTGTAGAAAGAATTAAACTCTCTTGCTTCACTTATATCTATTTAGAGAGATGACAGGAATTGGTCATTCACATGGTTAGTCATAAAATCCTACATAAAACTTGTAGATCACTGAATATGATATGTTTGATTCCTTGAAATAGTTTTGTGATATAAAGATGGTGATATTAGAGTCATGCTAGTGGGTAGTTGTGGATTGTAGAAATAGTTGTGTTGAAGTTTGTGATTCCCGTAGCGTGCACATATGGTGAACCGTTATGTAACGAAGTTGGAGCATGAGGCATTTATTGATTGTCTTCCTTATGGGTGGCGGTCGGGGACGAGCGATGGTCTTTTCCTACCAATCTATCCCCCTAGGAGCGTGCCCGTAGTACTTTGTTTCAATGAATAATAGATTTTTGCAATAAGTATGTGAGTTCATTATGACTAATGTTGAGTCCATGGATTATACGCACTCTCACCTTTCCATCATTGCTAGCCTCTTCGGTACCATGCATTGCCCTTTCTCACCTCGTGAGTTGGTGCAAACTTCGCCGGTGGATCCAAACCCCGTGATAAGATATGCTCTATCACACATAAGCCTCCTTATATCTTCCTCAAAACACCCACCATACCTACCTATCATGGCATTTCCATAGCCATTCCGAGATATATTGCCATGCAACTTCCATAATCATCATACACATGACTTGAGCATTTATTTTCATATTGCTTTGCATGATCGTAAGATAGCTAGCATGATGTTTTCATGGCTTGTCTGTTTTTTTATGTCATTGCTACGCTAGATCATTGCACATCTCGGTACACCGCCGGAGACATTCATATAGAGTCATACTTTGTTCTAGGTTGATTGATGCGATGCGACGGTAAAAATCAATAAAAACTGGAAGCGGATGTAAGAGGCCCGAGCGACCGATGGCGACCCTGAGGGCGACTGCGGCGGCACCCGCGCCCGCCACTGAGGTGGGCCCGTCCTCGCCGTTCTCCCTGGTCGGCGCCGTCCTCCCGCCTCGCCCACACTCCCCCCGCTCGCCGCTCCTCCCCCTCCCGGCGCCCCCTCTCCCTGCCCTCCCCCTGCTGCGTCCTCTCTGGGTCGGTCTTGCTGGGCCGACTGGGCGGCCGAGGAGGACATGGCCGAGGCCGCAGCTGCGGCGGCTCGCCGGCCTCGTCGGGCTCGCCGGTTTGGTCACCGGCTCGCGAAGGTTGCCGCACCGGAGTTGGGGCTGTCGCTCCCGCCGTCCTTGCCTCCCCTCCTCCCCCTTCCCTTGCCGGTGCGGCCTAGCACTCGCCGATCACCACCTTCCCCACAGTCGCCGGCTGCGCGCCGAGAGGCCGGCCGACGCGGCAGTGGGGCCCGACCCGAGCTTGGGGGGGTGGCCGGAAGGGCGGATGTCGGCCTTGCTGCGGTCTCATGGCGCCGTTCTTCGTCGACGTCGAACCCCGGCATCTGCGCCCCGTATCGCTCCTCGCCAGCATCGGACGGTGTGGTTCCCCAGACCTTTGTGTTTCATGCGTTCCATCCGTCCCCTGTGTCCTCCACGGTGGCTCCGGCCAGACTCCCCGCTGCGGCGGTGACTCGGGCGAGAGGAACCCTAGTTCCTTCCCCTCCCTCCGCGCTAGATGGGATGGGCCGTCCCAGGCCTATTGGGCCGGCTGGGGCGGGGGAACCATCTGGCCCTTCGCGGCCTGCCTCTCTCCCTCGGGCCTGTGGGCTACTCTCTCCCCCCTCGCAGGCCTTGGCCCAGGCCTAGCCGACCTGCGGGCTCTCGCCCTCTTTAGGGTTGGCCTCTGAGCCGGCGCCCACATCCTCCCCCCGCCGCCCCCCTGCTACTCCTCCCCGCGCCGCCGTCGGGCTCCCCCCTACACTGCGCGCGTGTGCTCCTTCCCCTCCCGGTGCCGGCCCCTCCAATGCCCCCATCTCACGTGCGTCCCTGCTCACCATGGTCAGGGAGTCGGGCGATGGCGCGCCCCGCCCCAAGCGTCGGGCAGCTGCTCGGGACCCGCTGCCTCCCCTGGAGCCGCGCAGGGCCTCGCCGGAGGGCTCCCGCCGGGAGGTGGAGCTGAGGGAGGATCTCCTCTGCTCCAAAGGTCCGTCCCCCGCTGGCAGCGGTGACTGGTACACTGAGCGTGGTCGTGGCCGGTCTCCGGTGGAGTGGCGGGGCCGCGGACGTGACCGTGACCACCGCTCCTCCCCCCGCCGCGGTCTGATCGTGCTCTGGTGTCCCCACCGCGTCGTTATGACCCGCCGCGCCGCCAAGCCCAATACCCTCCGACCGGCCCCAACCCCAACAACAGCCGCAATGGTCGGGGGGCGTTCGCGAAGAAGAAGAAGCGAGGCAACCACCCTCAGCCGGGTGGCCCAGCCTCCTCCGTTACCAACCCTCCGGTGGTGGCGGCCCTTCCCTCCACCGTGGCCGCGGCCACTTGCTTCAACTGTGTGGTGGCCGGGCACTGTCAGGGAGATTGCCCTAAGGCACCAGCTTGCTACCTATGCAAGAGGACAGATCACCCTGCTGCCCTCTGCCCGGTGCACCAGCCCCCTGGGACACTTGGGTTGTTCGGGCCACCCCGCCCATGATTTGGGCTTCTTCCAGATGGACCTTCCTAAGTCCTGGGCCACCCCGCCCATGACCGCTCTCATCTCGGTCCTGGATGGCCGGACTGCTTCCCTGGCCATCATCTCTGAGGAGCTTTGCCACCTGTTCAACCCGACTGGGATTGGGAGGTGACCCCGATCTCGGACCGGGAGTTCACGATGGTCTTTCCGGACCCGGTCAGCCTCCGCTACGGCACCCACAGCGCCAGACTCACGCTCGCCCTCAACCAGCTCTCAGTCCGCATCTCGATCCCGTCGGTGGACCCTCTGGCGGTGGCCACCCTATCCACGGTGTGGGTGCAGATTCGCGGGCTTCCCATGCCGGCTCGCGACGAGGGTGTCCTCCGCGGCTTGTCCCGCCTGTTGGGCAAGTTCGTGGCGGTCGACAGCGCCTCCCTGCCCAAGGGCCCTGCTGTGCGGATGCAGATCAAGTCCCCTGATCCTTCCAAGCTCAAGACGATGATCCGGATGTTCTTCAACGACGTTGGCTACGACCTGCTCATTTCCGTTGAGGGTGAGACTCCCTCTGATCCCCTCAACCTAGAGGCGGGAGATGGCGCCGCGCCAGGTTCAGGTGGGGGCGCTGATGCTCAGGGCTCCCCCCGTGAGCCTCGTCGCGACTCTCCCTGTTTTGAGGCCTCCGACGACAACTCGACTGACTCTAGGGATGACATTCCTCCCGCTGGATCCTCTCACCCTCGACCACTCACAGCGTGGGTCAGGGCCCCTTCGACGCCGACCTTGGGGACGAGTCTGAGGACATTGCGGCCATCGCGGCCATGCTCGACGAGGCCGCCACCCTCCCTCCTGGCGCCACCCTCCCTCCCCCTTCCTCCCTCCGTTGTCCGTATCTGAGGAGGAGGGGAGCGAGGTCAGTCGGAGCAGCATGGAGGTTCGCCCTCCTTCCTTCCCGCGGCTGGTGTCTCCGGCGCCAGGCCGGGAGGACCTCTCGGCGCCAACGCCTCCGGAGGTCTCCATGGTCCCGCTTCCTCCGTCTCCCTCCAGGCCTCCCAGGTCCCGGGGCAGCCCTCATTCGGCCTCTGCCCCGGTGTCGTCTGCCCGGAAGAGTGCCAGGCTTGGGGCGGCGACGGGACTGTCCGGGGCCTCCCCGAACACGGTGGAGAAGGCTTCGCGACGCGCCACCATCCGCAACCTTGACACAGGTCCGTCCGATTCCCAGGCCCCTTGTTCTGATTCCGATGATATCTGTGATGCGTCCTTCTCCGCTCTTGCTGGGGTTCCTCTTGGTCACCTTGCCAAGGTAGCGGCTGATTCAACTATTGTTTTCCGTGGCGAGAAGGGACCGGTCCTTGAGCAGCTTGCGTCCCTCCGGGCCAAAGAGATGCTGGAGGGCCACCTCGCAGCCACTAGGGCTCGTGAGGCAGCAGAAGTTGCGGAGGCCCCCACCCCTCCACCTCGCCGTCCCCGAGGTCGGGTCCTCTCTGAGGCCGACCCAGGCGAGGTTTGTGGCCGGACTCGATCTCGTACTGCTCAGTTACGCCGTGCTCTTAGTGCTGCCTCCATAGTTGGGTCCAGGGAGGACCCGTTAGGCGAGTGATCATGCACGCTCTATTTTGGAACTTGCGGGGCTTCGGCCATGATGGCCACCGCAGGCAGCTCATAGAATACATGCGTGACGAAGCCATAGATGTAGTGGCGATCCAAGAGACAATGCGCACTGAGTTCTCTCTTGTAGAACTTGAGCGTCTCAGTAGACATCTCTTTGCCTGGCACTGGTTGCCATCTAGTGGGGTGAGAGGTCACTCCGGTGGCATCCTTTTAGGTGTGAAGGATGCCACCTTTGAGGTGGTCTCCATGGACCGTGGAGCCCACTTTGTTAGTATGGAAGTCTAGGAACGCGACGTGAACTTCAAATGGGAGATCATCGTGGTCTATGGCCCGGCCGATCACAGTCGGTCCGCCGCTTTCTTGGCGGAACTTCATGCCAAGATCTCTTCCGCGACCCTCCCGGTCGTGGTTGGAGGCGACTTCAACCTCCTTCGGTCCGCCGAGGAGAAGAATAACTCTCGGATGGACTTGGCAGAGATGCGTCGTTTCAATGACCGGGTTGCGGATCTGGGTCTCCTTGAGCTACACAAGGTCGGGCGAGATTTACCTAGACTAATAGACAGGTTTCCCCGACTCTTAGTGTGCTTGATCGGGTGTTTGTCTCCCCCGATTGGGAACTCCGGTTCCCTTTGGCATCTCTCCAGGCTATTACCCGTATTGGGTCGGACCACGTTCCTCTCCTCTTAGCTTCTACGGATGAACGACCGCGCCCTCCCCCGCGGTTCCGTTTCGAGAATTTCTGGCTCCGGCAACCAGGCTTTATGGAAGCCGTCCAGACCCACTGGGTCTCAGCTCGCGCTGAGCCCCATAGGCAGATGTCGATCCTCGATGAGTGGCATCATTTGTCCAAACGATCCCGACAGTTTATGAAGGGATGGGGGCGAACATTGGGAGAGATCTTCGGATTCAGAAGGCCTCCCTCCTCGAGGAGATTCGGCCTCTTGACCACCGTGCAGATATCGCAGGGATCTCCGCTGAGAAATGGATGCATAGATATAATTTGGAGTATTCCCTCATGGAGATTTACTCCAAGGAGGAAGAGTTTTGGCACCAAGCGGCTCCATTAACTGGGTGCTATTTGGGGATGCCAACACGGCTTACTTCCAGGCTATCGCCAATGGCCGTAGGCGACGTTGTTCCATCCCCCTCCTTTGGGAGGGTGGACAGTTGTTTCAGGACCCCCAGGCTATCCGCTTGCTAGTTGACGACTTTTAGAAGTCACTATTTCAGGGGCGGCCGCGAAATGGTGTCGCCCTTGCCGACCACATCTGGTCGCGCGACCAACAGATTTCCCCCGAGGAAAATGTGACCCTACTTGCCCCCTTCGATGCTGCGGGAGTTGAGACTTTTGTCAAAGCTATGAACCCGGCCTCGGCCCTAGGCCCCGATGGCTTGCCGATCCGGTTTTTTCAGTCTTTCTGGCCGATGGTTAAGGATATCATCCTTGATCTTTTCAGCGAATTTTCTAGGGGAACCCTTGACATGTCCCGACATAACTACGGGATTATTTCCTTGATTCCCAAGGTACCGGGTGCGGCGGACATTAGACAATTCCAATATATCACAGTGCTCAATGTGATATTTGGGATCCTCGCGAAAGGGTACACCACTAGGGCGGCCCTTATTGCTCCCCGGATTCATCATCCGAACCAGTCGGCCTTCACGAAAGGGAGATATATCTTGGATGAGATCCTTGCCCTCCATGAGATTATCCATGAGGTTAAGAGCAAACACCTCCGTGCGGTGTTCTTCAAGATCGATTTCCATAAAACCTATGATACCGTTCATTGGTCCTTCCTTCGGGAAGTGTTGCTGAAGCGTGGCTTCGACCCTCACTGGGTGGCCCGGGTGATGTAGTTAGTTACGAGTGGCCGTACGGCTATAAACATTAATGGGGAGGTTGGACCTTACTTCTTGGCTGGCCAAGGGGTCCGACAGGGAGACCCGATCTCCTCATTTCTCTTTAACCTTGTGGTTGATGCGCTCGCCTCGATTCTGGACTTGGCCAAGCGCGCGGGTCACATCAGGGGGATTTGCCCCCATTTGGTGGCCCATGGGGGTTTGACCCACCTCCAATATGCGGATGACACCATTATGATGGTGGAAGGGTCCGACGAAGATATTCAGAATCACAAATTCCTCCTCCTCTGCTTCCAGGAAATGTCGGGCCTCAAGATAAACTTTGCCAAGAGCGAGGTAATGGTCTTGGGATATTCTCAAGGGAAGGCCCAGCGGATTGCTAACCGTTTGAACTACCGCTTGGGGTCCTTCCCGATGACCTATCTTGGCATGCCCCTCAGTGACGCATGGCTCCAGGAGAAGGACTTCCGTCCAATAATCGCCAAGCTCCAACCTAGAATGGAGCCTTGGCAAGGGAGATGGCTTTCCAAAGCCGCTCGAGTGATTCTAATGAACTCCTCCCTTATTAGCTTATTGATGTATATCATGGGATTCTATAGTCTACACGAATCCCTCCATCATGAAGTTACCAAACTACTCTCCCGATTCTTTTTGGCGGGCGAGAACAATAAACAGAAGTACCACATGGTCAAGTGGTCCGAGATCTGTAAACCGAAGGACCAGTGAGGCTTGGGGGTTATTTCCTCTAAGAAAATGAATATCGCCCTCCTGTCCAAATGGCTTTGGCGGATCCAGACTGAGGAGGGTGGCCTGTGGCTTCAGATTATCCATGGGAAGTACCTTCGCGGGCAACCGCTTGCGTTTGCATCTAGGTCTGGAGGTTCCCAATTCTGGCAATTGCCGATCCCTCTGTTACCGGTCCTGCGCATTGGGACCTCCATCCAGATAGGCTCTAGTGCTGCCACCCTATTTTGGCTGGACAGATGGGCGGGTTCCCCCCCCTTTGCAGATCGTTTTTTGCGCTATTCTCTATCTGTGTACGCCCACAGATCTCCGTGGCCGCGACCCTAGTGAATCTAGGCGCGATTGCCTTCTGCCGCACCTTCGGGGTGGTTGAAATCGCGCAATGGGAGGAGTTACTTGAGTGTGTTGCCCTACACTCCCCCTCCCTGGAGCCGGATGCGCTTTCTTGGCACCTCGAGCCAAACGGTAGATTTTCGACTAGATCTCTTTACCAGGCGATTGTTCCCACTCCTGGTCCAGTGGAGCTCGCGGTGCTTTGGGAAATCAAACTCCCCCTGAAGATCCGTATATTCTTATGGCAATGGGTTAGAGGACGCCTCCCCTTAGGCACTGAGGTCCGTAAGCGTCATGGACCGGCGGATGGTCTCTGCCCCATTTGTCTGGTACCGGAAGATTGCAACCACATCTTCTTCCGGTGCCCGGCAGCTCAGTTCTTATGGAGTTGCTTCCGGGAGGTGGCTGGGGGCACGTGGTGCCATGACAACCTCCCAGATTTGTTTGGGGAGGTCTTTAGGCTCCCCGGGTCTAGGCGTGCCCCTATTTGGGTCGCGCTAGGTACCCTTGCCTGGTCCCTTTGGTGTACCCGCAATAAATCAGTCATCGAACGAGTGATTCCGTCTCGCGTGACTGATGTGATCTACAAAATGTGTGGCTTCTTGCAGCTCTGGAGACCGCTTAGTAAGCGGAGCGACTGAGGCATCATCGACAACATCATGGCGGGTCTTCGTGCCTCGGCAGCGTCTTTTGCTCCTCCTCCACCGCCACCACCTCCTCCTCCCGAGCTGGATTAGAGTCTCCTTTTAGCTTTATTTGGGGCTTGTCTTGCTGTGCCCCCAGCATGATTCTATGACTTATTGTAATTGACTTTGTGACTTTGGATGCTTGGTGGTATGCTTTATAATATAAAGCGGGGGGAAACCCTTTTTCTCATACTTTGTTCTAGACATCGAGTTCTAATATTGAGTTGTAAGTAAATAAAAGTGTGATGATCATCATTATTAGAACATTGTCCCATGTGAGGTTTAAAAAAAAGAAAGGCCAAAGAAGCCAAAATAAAAAAAGTGGGCCAAAGAAGCCCACCAAAAATAGAAAAAAGGGAAAAAAGAGAGAAAAGAGAGAAGGGACAATGTTACTATCCTTTTACCACACTGGTGCTTCAGACTAGCACCATGTTCTTCATATAGAGAGCCTCTTGAGTTATCACTTTCATATACTAGTGGGAATTTTCATTATAGAACTTGGCTTGTATATTCCAACGATGGGCTTCCTAAAATGCCCTAGGTCTTCATGAGCAAGCAAGTAGGATGCACACCCACTTAGTTTTCAGTGTGAGCTTTCCTACACTTATAGCTCTAGTGCATCTGTTGCATGGCAATCCCTACTCCTCACATTGACATCAATTGATGGGCATCTCCATAGCGCGTTGATTAGCCGCATCGATGTGAGACTTTCTCCTTTTTGTCTTCTCCACACAACCTCCACCATCATATTCTATTCCACCTATAGTGCTATATCCATGGCTCACGCTCATGTATTGCGTGAAAGTTGAAAAGGTTTGAGAACGTCAAAAGTATGAAACAATTGATTGGCTTGTCATCGGGGTTGTGCATGATTTGAATATTTTGTGTGGTGAAGATGGAGCATTGCCAGACCATATGATTTTGTAGGGATAACTTTCTTTGGCCATGTTGTTTTGAAAAGACATGATTGCTTTATTATTATGCTTGAAGTATTATTGTCTTAATGCCAAATGATAGACTATTTCTTTAAATCACTCGTGTCTTAATATTCATGCCTTGATTAGATTACATGATCAAGATTATGCTAGGTAGCATTCCACATAAAAAATTATCTTTTTTATCATTTACCTACTCGAGGACGAGCATGAATTAAGCTTGGGGATGCTGATACGTCTCCGTCGTATCTATACTTTTTGATTGTTCCATGCCAATATTCTACAACTTTTACATACTTTTGGCAACTTTTTATACTATTTTTGGGACTAACATATTGATCCAGTGCCCAGTGCCAGTTCCTGTTTGTTGCATGTTTTTTGTTTCGCAGAAAACCCATATCAAACGGAGTCCAAACGGGATAAAAACTGACAGAGATTTTTTTGGAATATATGTGATTTTTGGGAAGAAGAATCAACGCGAGACGATGCCCGAGGGGCCCACGAGGGTGAGGGGCGCGCCCCGGGGGTCAGGCGCGCCCTGGGCCCTTGTGGCCACTCCGTAAGGCGGTTGGTGCCCTTCTTTCGCCGCAAGAAAGCAAATATTCGGATAAAAATCATGTCCAAATTTCAACCCAATCGGAGTTACGGATCTGTGGGAATATAAGAAACGGTTAAAGGCCAGAATCAAGGAACGCAGAAACAAAGAGAGACAGATCCAATCTCGGAGGGGCTCTCGCCCCACCCATGCCATGGAATCCAAGGACCAGAGGGGAAACCCTTCTCCCATCTAGGGAGAAGGTCAAGGAAGAAGAAGAAGAAGAAGAAGGAGGGGGCCCTCTCCCCCTCTCTCCCGGTGGAGCCGGAACGCCGCCGGGGCCATCATCGTGTGACGGCGATCTACACCAACACCTCTGTCATCTTCACCAACATCTTCATCACCTTCCCCCATCTATCAATAGTGGTCCACTCTCCCGCAACCCGCTGTACCCTCTACTTGAACATGGTGCTTTATGCTTCATATTATTATCCAATGATGTGTTGCCATCCTATGATGTCTGAGTAGATTTTCGTTGTCCCGTCGGTGATTGGTGAATTGCTATGATTGGTTTAATTTGCTTGTGGTTATGTTGCTGTCCTTTGGTGCCCATCATATGAGCGCGTGCGTGGATCACACCATAGGGTTAGTTGTATGTTGATAGGACTATGTATTGGAGGGCAAGAGTGACAGAAGCTTCAACCTAGCATAGAAATTGATGCATACGGGATTGAAGGGGACCAATATATCTTAATGCTATGGTTGGGTTTTACCTTAATGAACGTTAGTAGTTGCGGATGCTTGCTAATAGTTCCAATCATAAGTTCATAGAATTCCAAATCAGGGATGACATGCTAGCAGTGGCCACTCCCACATAAAACTTGCTATTGGTCTTGTAAAGTAGTCAATTGCTTAGGGACAATTTTGCAACTCCTACCACCACTTTTCCACACTCGCTATACTAACTTTATTGCTTCTTTACCTAAACAGCCCCTAGTTTTTATGTACGTGCGCTTTATTATCTTACAAACCTATCCAAAAACACCTACAAAGTACTTCTAGTTTCATACGTGTTCTAGGTAAAGCGAACGTTAAGTGTGCGTAGAGTTGTATCGGTGGTTGATAGAACTTGAGGGAATATTTGTTCTACCTTTAGCTCCTCATTGGGTTCGACACTCTTACTTATCAAAAGAGGCTACAATTGATCCCCTATACTTGTGGGTTATCAATTATGCTTAATGCTTGCTTATGAGATTATTCGTTTCTTGGTTGGTCGCTTCTCAATCTTTTTGCTAGCCTTCATTTTGCACTAAGTATGACCTCTACTTGTGCATCCAAAATCCTTTAAACCAGTTTTGCCACATGAGTCCACTATATCTACCTATATGCGCTATTCTTTTGCCGTTCTAAGCAAATTTGCATGTGCCATCTCTAATTTTCAAAATAAACTTCTCTTTTGTGTGTTTGTTTCGCTCGCGGAACGGTAACGGGTGGCTAATATTTTCCATGCTGGATGTGTTATTCTCACGATGAGTGTTTATTCACTTGTCATTGCACGAGAGTAAGGCAAAGGTTTTAGGGATGCCCAGTCCCAAAATACAAAAATGAATTTACTTTATGTTGTCAAATAATAAATTCGTTGGAAAGTGTTGGTATGGAGGGCACTCATGGATACGGTTAGCCATGGAAAGTGAAAGTATGGTGGAAAAAGAAATAAACTTTATTTTCTGTTTGGAACCGCCTATGGCATATCTAGCATGGAAAGTGTTCGGAACTCTGAGTCATTTTCATTGATGGGATGGATACACCTCTCAAAATGTTTTTATCTCTAATTTTTTCGCTTTGAGCTCTGGCACCTCTACAATTCCCTACTTCCCTCTGCGAAGGGCCTTTCTTTTACTTTATGCAATTTTTATTTTTATTTTTAGTCTCCATCTTCTCTTACAAAAAGCACCAACTAGGAGGCAATATGATCCTGCTTAAGTATTAGGTGTAGTTAATATTCGAGTGTGTTTCATGAATGGATCAAAGTTTGAGCATGATGGGCTAGGGATAACTTGTTTTAGCATTAATTTTGAAAGACATGGCTGCTTGTTGATATGCTTGAGTATCTAAATTATTATGTCAAAGCTAGACTATTGGTTTGAATCGCATAAAAGTCCAAATGTCCATGCTATAAAGAAAAGAATATTATATGACATGATGAACAACACTCCACATCAAAAATTCTGTTTTTATCACATACCTACTCGAGGACGAGTAGGAGTTAAGCTTGGGGATGCTGATACGTCTCCAACGTATCTATAATTTTTGATTGTTCCATGTTGTTTTATTATCAATCTTTGATGTTTTATAATCATTTTATAGTCATTTTATATCATTTTTTGGTACTTCCTATTGACATAGTGCCAAGTGCCAGTTGCTGTTTTTTCCATGTTTTTTACATCGCAGGAAATCAATAACAAATGGAGTCCAAATGCCACGAAACTCCATGATGGTTTTTTATGGGCCAGAAGGGAGGCAATGGGTCCTGGTTGCACCAACGGGGTGCCTCGAGGGGGCACAACCCACCAGGGCACGCTAGGAGGCCCAGGCACGCCCTAGTGGGTTGTGCCTACCTCGGGTGCCCCCCTAACTGCCTCTTTGCTCTATAAATACCCCAAAAATACCATAACCCGAGAAGCGTCAACGAAATATTCATCCAGCCGCCGCAGAGTCCAGAAACACCAAATCCAATCTAGACACCTCGGATGGGGTTCACCACCTCCATTGGTGCCTCTCCGACGATGCGTGAGTAGTTCTTTGTAGACCTTTGGGTCCATAGTTAGTAGCTAGATGGCTTTCTCTCTCTCGCTAAATTCTCAATACAATGGTATCTTGGAAATCCATATGATGTAACTCTTTTGCGGTGTGTTTGTTGGGATCTGATGAACTTCGAGTTTATGATCAGTCATATCTTTTTATATCCATGAAAGTTATTTGAGTTTCTTTGATCTCTTATAGCCTCGTATTTCTTCTCCGATATTTGGGTTTTGTTTGGCCAACTTGATCTATTTATCTTGCAATGGGAAGAGGTGCCCGTTAGTGGGTTCGATCTTACGGTAATTTATCCCAATGACAGAAAGGGAACCGACACGTATGTATTGTTGCTACTAAGGATAAAAAGACGGGATCTATATCCACCGCCATAGATAAACGGATCTTGTCTACATCATGTCATCGTTCTTATTGCATTACTCCGTTTTTCCATGAACTTAATACACTAGATGCACGCTAGATAGCGGTCGATGTGTGGAGTAATAGTAGTAGATGCAAGCAGGAGTCGGTCTACTAATATTGGACGTGATGCCTATGTAATGATCATTGCCTGGATATCGTCATAATTATTTGAAGTTCTATCAATTGCCCAACAGTAATTTGTTTACCCATCGTTTGCTATCTTTCTCGAGAGAAGCCACTAGAGAAATCTACAGCCCCTGGGTCTTCTTTCTCATATATTTGCTTTGCGATCTATTTTATTTGCTCTTTTTATTCAGTTCTATTAAACCAAAAATACAAAAATACTTTGCTGCACTTTATTTTATTTATGATCTATTATTTCAATCTATTACAACTTTCTCCCGTCAACACGCAATTTCTGGCGCCGTACCCCGAAAGGGATTGACAACCCCTTTAACACGTCGGGTTGCGAGGTGTTGTTATTTGTGTGCAGGGGCTGTTTACGTTGTGTTGCTTGGTTCTCCTACTGGTTTGATAACCTTGGTTTCATTTTTGAGGGAAATACTTACCGCTGTTGTGTTGCATCATCCCTTCCTCTTTGGGGAAATACCGACGTAGCTTCAAGCGACATCAACTCTCCATATGAAAAACATGGTGCTACTTTGAAGCACAAGTGTGGTAAAGGATACTAACAATGCCCCTTCTCTCTTTGTTTATTTTTTTTCTTTTTTTCTTTTTTCTTCTTTTTTTCTTTTTTCTTTCTTTTCTTTTTCTTCTTCTTTTTTTCTTTTTCTTTTTCTCTCATTGTCCGGAGTCTCATCTCGACTTGTGGTGGAATCATAGTCTCCATCATCCTTTCCTCACTGGGGCATTACTCTAAAAATGAATAATGATGATCATCACACTTCTATTTACTTATAACTCGAAAGAAATAAAAATTACAACTCGATACCTATGACAATATATGACTATATGAATGCCTCTGGCAATGTACCAGGATGTGCAATGATCTAGCGTAACATGTATGAAAAATGATGAATGGTGGCTGAGCCACAACTACTATGTCAACTATATGATCATGCAAAGCAATATATATGACAATGAATGCTCACGTGATCAAACGGAAACGGTGGAAGTTGCATGGCAATATATCTCGGAATGGCCATGGAAAAGCCATAATAGGTAGCTATGGTGGCTGTTTTGAGGAAGATATAATAAGGCTTATGTGTGATAGAGCGTATCATATCACGGGGTTTGGATGCACCTGCGAAGTTTGCACCGACTCTCGAGGTGAGAAAGGGCAATGCATGGTACCGTAGAGGCTAGCAAATTGCGGAAAGGTAAGAGTGCGTATAATCCGTGGACTCACATTAGTCATAAAGAACTCATATACTTATTGCAAAATTTTATTAGCCCTCGAAGCAAAGTACTACTACGCATGCCCCTAGGGGATAGATTGGTAGGAAAATACCATCGCTCGTCCCCGACCGCCACTCATAAGGAGGACAATCAATAATAAATCATGCTCCCACTTCATAGCATAACGAATAAATCATGCTCCAACTTCATAGCATAGCGAGAGACTATATGTGCATGCTTCGGGAATCACAAACCTTAACACCAATATTCCTACTAAACTCAACCATTTACTAGTACCTCCGACATATTACCATCTCTATATTGCAAAACTATTGCAAGGAATCAAACATATCATATTCAGTGATCCATAAGTTTTATGTAGGATTTTATAACTAACCATGCAAATGACCAATTCCTGTTGACTCTCTAAATAGATATAAGTGAAGCGAAAGAGCATTCTTATAACGGTTTTCTATGTGAAGAGAAACAGGCAATCCAAACTTCAAATGATATAAGTGAAGCACATGAAGCATTCTACAAGGCCATACTCAAGAGATATAAGTGAAGTGCAATGAGCATTCTACAAATAAACCATGGACTATCTCATACCAGCATGGTGCATAAAAGAAAAATGAAAATTAAAAGCAAAAGACGCTCCAGGGTTTGCACATATCACGCAAACGAAACGAGAATGAAAACATACCGATACTTGTTGAAGAAAGATGGGATGCCTTCCGGGGCATCCCAAGCTTAGACGCTTGAGTCACCTTGAATATTTACTTGGGGTGCCTTGGGAATCCCCAAGCTTGATCTCTTGCCTCTCCTCCTTCTCCTCACATCGAGACCTCCTCGATCTTTGAACACTTCATCCACACAAAACTTAACCGAACTTTTAGTGGCGGGGTGAGTGAATATGGCAATGAAATCCCATCATGTACTGCTGTAAAATTATTGTATAATTATAAACAAACATTACCCACTATATGCTATCACAATTCTATGGCCCCAAGTCAAGGAGGCTTCAACAAGATTTCGAACATACGCAAATAATGAAGCTATAACAGCAATATGTGAAAACAGGACAGTCTGTAAAGATTCGAACTTCCACCATACTTCTGTAACTCTCCAAATTCTGAAAAATTTAGGAAAAACAAACATTTTGTATATAAAGACAGTACAAAAGGTTTCAGAACCGTTTGACATTCTAGTAAAAAATGTAAAATCACGCACTACAGCTAAAGTTTCTGTTTTGCACCGGACAAACCAACAAGCAATCTAAACATCCTAAAGGAAAACCTTGGCACATTATTTTTATAATACAATGGAATTGTACAAGGGGATAATTATTTTTGTTGAAAAGTTTATGTAATTAAGATTCACAAAGTTTCCGTGAGCATGAACAAAGTTCAAGGACGTCCCCCACTTTCACAATGCTCATCTCTCTCAGTTTCGCTTTTCTTTTTGTGAAGTTTTAAGGTTCCCCCTATATTTTTTTTGTTTTTAAACTATATAAAAGCACTCAACAGAAATAAATGACTCTCTAAAACTTCCAGGTTGTCTCCCTAGCAGCGCTTTCTTTAAAGCCATTAAGCTAGGCATAAAGTGCTCAAGTAATGGATCCACCCGGATCCCAAGGTATATCAAAACCAATTTGAATCAACAATGATTTAGCATTTAGTAGTGGGCACAAAGCGACATATATCATGCAATGATGAAGTCTAACTCTCTTCCTATGCATCGGCATGTCATACAAGAACAATTCATGCACATCAAGTAAAGGCCAATACATAGCATAAGCAGTTTCTTGCAATTTTATCGTGTTGGAAACATAGAGAGGTGGAGACATAGTTCCTCTCTCATAATAATTGCAAGTAGGAGCAGCAAGCACATGCATATTATATTCATCAAAATCATCATGTGTAGTAGCAAAATGCAACCCATCAACATAATCCTTAATAAGAGCAAACTTCTCCGATATAGTGTAGTTTGGAGAATTCAAAAAGATAATAGGACTATCATGTGTGGGTGCAATAGCAACAATTTCATTCTTAACATAAGGAACTATAGCAAGTTCATCTCCATAAGCATAATTCATATTGGCATCTTGGCCACAATCATAGCAAGCATCAAGTTCATCAAAAAGGGATATTTCAAATGAATCAACGGGATCATAGCAATTATCATAGCATTCATCGTTCGGTAAGCATGAAGGGAGATTAAACAATGTATGAGTTGGAGAGTTACTCTCATTAGAAGGTGGGCACGGGTAGCTAATCCGCTCTTCCTCCTTTTGTTCTTCGCTCTCCTCGTCATCTTTTTCATCCAATGAGCTCACAGATTCATCAATTTCTTCTTCCATAGACTCCTACAAAATATTAGTCTCTTCTTGGACAGAGGAGATTTTCTCAATAAATTCATCCATATCGGAATTATATTTATAATTATCATATCAATATTTAAGGATGGAAAAATTTTCAGGTCTATAAACATCATCATCAAAAGCTTCATACTTTTCAAACAAATATTCAATTTCGTAAGCACCCTTAAAAGCAACAAATTCTTCTATTCTTTCCAAATCATAGTAATCATATATACCTCTAGCATAAGAAGCCAAGGTTTCATCATCATTAAATTTGCATGAAAAGGGAAGGTGTGGAGCATTCATCCTAGAGCAACAAGTAAAATCATATCTCAAGCATAAATCCCGAGCATACCAATGCAACATATAAATTTGATCCCATAAAAGTTTCCCTTTTTGTGTCAAGCGATAATCCCTAAAGTATTCACGTTGATCCAACATTACTCCCATTATATAGTTGAATGGGTTTTTCTCAGGATTATCAAAGTAGTGCATAATATCTTTTACATAACGAGCATCGAGGGTTTTAGGACGTTCCCTATCTCAATGAGTAGCAAGTACAACTTTTTTTTGGTGTTTCGTGTTCCATATCCATAACTAAAGATGGAGAACAACTTAGAACAGAAAATAAAAACTACTTAGTGATAAAGCAAACAAGCACATACGAGAATATTCACCCCACGCTATAACTCCCCGGCAATGGCGCCAAAAAAAGGTCTTGATAACCCACAAGTATAGGGGATTGTTTCTAGACTTCTTCGATAAATAAGAGTGTCGAACCCAACGAGGAGCTAAAGGCAGAACAAATATTCCCTCAAGTTCTATCGACCACCGATACAACTCTACGCACACTTGACGTTTGCTTTACCGAAAACAAGTATGAAACTAGTTTGTAGGAGTGATGCTAGAACTACTTTGCAAGAATAAAACTAGAAGTACTTTGCAAGATAATAAAAGTTAGGTGTTTAGTAAAATGGTTTGTGTCAACAAGAAAGTTATTTGTCCTTAGGCAATCGATAAGTACCGGTAATCATTCTTGCAATTTTATATGAGGGAGAGGCATGAACTAACATACTTTCTCTACTTGGATCATATGCACTTATGATTGGACCCCTAGCAAGCATCCACAACTACTAAAGATCATTAAGGTCGTGAAACCCAACCATAGCATTAAGTATCAAGTCCTCTTTACTCCCATACGCCATAGCCCACCTACTCGGGTTTAAGCTTCTGTCACTCCAGCAACCCACCATAAGCGAACCATGAACATATTGCAACACCCTACAGCGGGGCCCCCTCATGTTTGCGCGAGAACGGAGGGCAGCATAGGATAGCACCATAAATAAAATATACAATCATACCAACCAAGATCACGATTAACCCACAGGACAAAACGGATCTACTCAAACATCATAGGATAACCATAGATCATTGGGAAATAATATATGGAGTTGAGCACCATGTTTAAGTAGAGATTACAACGGGGAGAAGGGGTGTTACACTGCTTTATAGAGGGGGAGAAAGTTGGTGTTGACGGTAACAAGATTGTTGATGTAGATCGCCGTCCCGATCGTTGCCCCGGCGGCACTCCGGCGCCACCGGAAGCGAGGGGGAGAGAGCCCCCCTACTTCTTCTTCTTCCTTGGCCTCCCCCTAGATGGGGAGGAGAATTCCCCCTCTGGTCCATGGTCTCCTATGGCGGTGGAGGGGCGGGAGCCCCTCCGAGATTGGATCTCCCTCTCTGTTCTCTTCTGTTTCACGTTCCCCAAATCTGGCCGAAAACCATTTCTTATATCCCGGAGATCCGTAACTCCGATTGGGCTGGGATTTTAACACGATTTTCTTCCGGATATAAGCTTCCTTGTGCCTGAAGTAGAGCTCCAACCGACGTGGCAGGTGAGCACAACGCACCACCACGCGCCTGGCTCAGGGGTGGTGCGCTGGTGTCTTGTGCCCTGTGTGGGCCTTTGTTTGCGGTGATTCCAACTCCCAAAAATCACATATATTCCAAAATAATTCTCCGTGAAATTTTATTTCATTTGGACTTCGTTTGATATGGATATTCTGCGATACAAAAAACAAGAACTGGCACTGGGCACTGGATCAATAGGTTAGTCCAATAAATCATATGAAAAGTCGCCAAAAGTATGTAAAAGTTGTATAATATTGGCATGAAACAATCAAAATTATAGATACGACGGAGACATATCACGCAGTGCCTTGCCCGCTTGCCCCAGCGGCCCTCGCCTACGCCCGGGCTGAAGCCTCCTCCGCGTCCCTGACGGCCGCCTCCTCCGCCTCCAGGCCTTGTTCCGGTCCCGCCAGGTGCAGCGCTCTGTGTCCTCCGGGTCCAGGCCAAGGTCCTCCTCGGCCGAGCTCTCGGGAAGATCGATGGTGCTGCTCCGGGTCCTCCGGAACGAGAAGCCACCCTCGGACGCGGCTTCCGTCGCCGCCAACACCAACTCCAGCGGCGTCTTGGATTACACCAAAGAAAGCATAAGAAAAGAACGACTAGGCAGCACGCCGAAGTCAGCAAAGAAACATACTTGAGCACCGTCGGGATGGCCTGCCTTAGCGGCACCACCGGGATGGCGCGGCGCCTCTTCTTGGCGGTCGGCTTGGTGCCTGCGGCCGGGTTCTCCGCCATGCGCTTAGCGGCCGGCTTCGGCACCGCGTCGTCCTTCCCATGTGGCCGGCTCGCCGCTGTCGGCACGCGGGACGACACGGCCTCGGCCGTCTTCTTCGGTCGCCTGGGGGGTCGGTGGCGCCGCCCCTCCCCTCAGCGGTACTGCACCACCAACGTGCGTCAAAGTCTCCTCGTCATCACCCGGCCAGTCTCGCAAAAGCACTGGGAACTTACCCGCACGGTGCTCCTCGCAGGCTTCGGCATCAGCCGCCTCCGGGTTCTCGGTGAAAGATCCCGCCTCCTCCGAGCCAGCTCGCTGGGCAGCCGCCGCCTGTGTCGTCGTTCCGTCATACGAATGACGGATGGCTTTCAGCAGCACCTCCCTTGTCGCATCAGGACGAAGAAAGAGATGGCACATATCAAAGTACGGAGACCAAGGACTCACTGCCGGTGCCGGGTTCCCTTGGCAGTAGGGCGCCTTCCCGAAATGCCACTCCTCCGGCATCCCGGCCTTCGAGACGTCGTTCACCCGACTTGCGATCTACTCCTACGTCAGCCGCTGGGATCACATCCAGTTGGGATCCTAGAGGCCAGTCATCTGGCCGATGATGTGCGTCCGGCATTGCAGCGGCAGCACCCGACGCGCAATGAAGGCGGCGATGAGGTCCGTCCTAGTGAGCTCCTTGCGCGTCATCATCTCTGTGACCCGGCTGCTCAGGTTCAGCACCTCCTGTGTCGGGTTCCTAGGGTGGTAGGTCTAGTTGGTCTTGGCGTGCGGCGTCACGTCGACGAAAGGTGGCAGGTTTATGCGCTCCGCGCCGAGGTTGCGGACGTAGAAGAAAGAATTCTGCCACTTCTTGGCAGAATCCTCCATCGGCTTCTTGGGGCACACCCTGTGCGGCCGAGTCGAGCCGATGGCAGCCCCATAGGCTGACATCACGCCGGCCGCTGCCCCCTGCTACTTCAAGAAGAAGAAGCGGACCCAGAGGTCGATGTTGGGCTCAACGCCCAGGTAGCCCTCACACATGGTGACGAACCCAGAAAGTTGCAGCACCGCGTTCGCCCCCAAGTGATGCGGCTGGAGCCCAAAGAAATCCAAGAACGAGCGGAAGAAGTCACTCGAAGGGAGGCTGAACCCACGCTTGAAGTGGGAGAAGAAGACCACGCGCTCGGTCCCCTCCGGCCGCGGCGCTAGCTCGCCGCCCGGCAGGCGCACGGCCACCTCCGTCGCCGGTGGTAACTGCCGCGTATCACGCAGATACTGGAGATCTTCTGCAGTGACCTCCGACCCCTCCCACAATCCCTAGGGTCTCCCGATGAGTGTGGCGGGGGAAGTGAGGCGCGTCGACTAGGCGGAGAGTTTGGGTGGCTGCTAGGATCTACAGAGCGGCGGCAGTGCGTTGCTCGTGAGCGGCAGGACGCTACGGCTTGTGATGGGCTCGGAAGCGAGGGCGAAGGAAGAAGGAGGTAGGGGGCGCGTGCGTGAATGATTTCCGCCGCCCCTCCCCCCGATTTATAACCGCGGCAAGAACGTGGGGATGTGGGATCGGTTGCGCCCACCTTTTCCGCGTCCCCGCATTGTGTGGGAACGATACACGCGCGAATTAACTGCATTGAGAAGGGCAACCGTCCGTGGGCGCCACTTAAATCCCCGAGCGGGGGCCGAGGGCGCGAAGTGGAGGGCCCCAGCCCGCTGTTATGTCCCACGCATGTGGCCTGGCAGTGCCTCCTCATCTACTGTCCGCCATGTGGCGCCTGCATCGGGTTGCGGGATGCGCGTCTCTTCCCCTTCAAGATTCGGCGGACTCCTCGGTTTCCCGCCTAGGCCGGGGTGCCGCGATCCGGCTTCCGGAAGCTGGCACACAGTGGGTGTTGCCGGGCCTGGCGGTCGCAAGCGCCACCAACATTAGCCGCCTTCTCAGGGGTTGACACTGCGAAGGCCCCCCTGCTTGAAGCCGGCGAGCCTTCACAGCTTCGTGGACTACTGTCGGGGGATGAACCCCGGGAAGGCAACGGAACCTGGATCCTTTTCAAAATCATCAGGGCTAGCAACGCCCCTCAATCCGTCTTGTCCTTGGCCGGGTTTCACAACCCGGCCACGACCTGCAACCCAGCAAAGTCCCGCAACCCGGCCAAGCTCGTTGGCGCATGCCGACCGGTCCCAGCAAGTCAAGACTTCATCGACAAGTAAGCGCCATCATAGTGCGCCCGTCAACCCGGCCGCAGGTCAGCTCTCGTCCCATCCAGGGCATACGACAGAACAAGTTCCCATGAAGAGATGAGAAAGGCAACAGTGGCCCACCTACCCCGCTGACCAGGGCCGGCGTGGCTACAGTGCATCCCCCGTCCTGCTAACGCAAGCCGACAGCGACCAGGCGATGCGCCACTGTAGCCGAGCCAGCACAACCACTCCGTGATGCATGACAAGATGGAGAACAGTGCCCTCTGGTGCATAGGGTCCGCGCCCGGAGAACCTGGCGTACCCAGGTACCCGGCGGGCCCCAGCGCCGGCTTCCCAGACGCTGACATCACGACCCCATGGCCATGTAACTTTACCATTGTGACCCTGGGGGTTGACCTATAAAACCCCCCGGGAAGCCTCCGTGTAAGGGGGAGGATCAGACATCAGTAGAACACACACATAAGGAGAAGGAGCAGCCTATGATTTGGCCTGTCTTCCTTCCTCCTCAAAACAGCTCTAGGAGCAAGCTTGTAGCATCTACATATAAACCACACTCGGCAGGACTAGGGGTGTTATCTCTCCGGAGAGCCCCGAACCTGGGTATGCCTTGCGTCCCTCGCTCGCTCATCCCGACCTCGCCTCTAGAGCCCACCAGTGCCCTCGAGCATGTCCCTCTCTTTAGCCATCCTTTGGCATCTGTCATGCGCCCACCACGACAATGAGAGAATTTCTTAAAAAATTACTGATGACCCACAAGTACAGGGGATCTATCGTAGTCCTTTCGATAATATGAGTGTCGAACCCAACGAGGAGCGGAAGGAAATGACAAGCAGTTTTCAGCAAGGTATTCTCTGCAAGCACTGAAATTATCGGTAACAGATAGTTTCGTGATAAGATAATTCGTAACGGGTAACAAGTAACTGAAGGAAATATGACCTAGAGGCAATAATAAAGTTGTTATTTTATATTTCCTTATTCATGATAGAGGTTTATTATTCATGCTAGAATTGTATTGATCGGAAACCTTAATACATGTGTGAATACATAAACCAACAACATGTCCCTAGTGAGCCTCTACTAGACTAGCTCATTGATCAAAGATGGTTAAGGTTTCCTAACCATGGACATGATTTGTCATTTGATAACGGGATCACATCATTAGGAGAATGATGTGATGGACAAGACCCATCCATTAGCTTAGCATAATGATCGTTAAGTTTTATTGCTATTGCTTTATTCATGTCAAATACACATTCCTTCGACTATGAGATTATGCAACTCCCGGATACCGGAGGAATGCCTCGTGTGCTATCAAAGTCACAATGTAACTGAGTGATCGTAAACATGCTCTACAGGTATCTCCGAAGGAGTTTGTTGAGTTGGCATAGATCGAGATTAGGATTTGTCACTCCGAGTATCGGAGAGGTATCTCTGGGCCCTCTCGATAATACACATCATAAGCTTGCAAGCAAACGACTAAGGAGTTAGTCATAACGTGATGTATTACGGAACGAGTAAAGAGCCTTGCCGGTAACGAGATTGAACTAGGTATGAAGATGCCGACGATCGAATCTCGGGCAAGTAACATAACGATGGACAAAGGGAATTACGTATGTTGTCATAACGCTTCGACCGATAAAGATCTTCGTAGAATATGTAGGAGCCAATATGGGCCTCCAGGTTCCGCTATTGGTTTTTTACTGGAGAGGTGTCTCGGTCATGTCTACATAGTTCTCGAACCCGTAGGGTCCGCACGCTTAACGTTCGATGATGATATAGTATTATATGAGTTATGTGATTTGGTGACCGAATGTTGTTCGGAGTCCGGGATGAGATCACGGACATGACAAGGAGTCTCGAAATGGTGGAGAGGTAAAGATTGATATATAGGACGATGGTATTCGGACACCGGACGTGTTCCGGAGGGTACCGGGTACATATTGGGTCACCGAAAGGGGTTCCGGGCACCCCCGACAAAAGATATGGGCCTTATGGGCCAAGAGGGGAAATTCACCAGCCACAAGGGGCTGGTGCGCCCCCATATGGGCCGAACCAGGAGGAGAAGGAAAGAGGGGAAGGGGAAGGGAAAGGAAAGGTAGGGATTCGGCCCCCCCTTCCTTCCCTCCTCCCTCCTCTTTCCTTCTCCCTCCGGCAAATATGGCAGGAGGGGGGCACGGCCAAGGGGAGACCCCAAGTAGGATTCGGCCTACTTGGGCGCCTCCTGGCAGCCTCCCCTCTCCCTCCCACCTATATATATGTGGGGGCGCCCTAGCACACACCAGACAATTGTTTAGCCATGTGCGGCGCCCCCCTCCATCGTTTACACCCCTAGTCATATTTTCGTAGTGCTTAGGCAAAGCCCTGCGAGGATCACTTCACCATCACCATCACCGTCACCACACCGTTGTGCTGACGGAAGTCATCTACTACCTCGATGTCTTGCTGGATCAAGAAGGCGAGGGACATCACCGAGCTGAACGTGTGCAGAACACGGAGGTGTCGTGCGTTCGGTACTTGATCGGTTGAAGCACGAAAAAGGTTCGACTACATCTACCACGTAGAGAAAAGCTTCCTCTTACGGTCTACGAGGGTACGTAGACACACTCTTCCCCTTGTTGCTATGCATCTCCATGGATATATCATTGCGTGTGCGTAGATTTTCTTTTCTTTTCCATGCAATGACTCCCAACAGTAACAAGTGTAACTAAGGTGCAGCAAGGTGGCCCAATCCTTTTTGTAGCAAAGGACAAGCCTGGACAAACTCTTATATAAAGCAAAGCGCTCCCGAGGACACATGGGAATTATTGTTAAGCTAGTTTTCATCATGCTCATATGATTTGCGTTCGTTACTTTGATAATTTGATATGTGGGTGGACCGATGCTTGGGTGATGTCCTTACTTGAACAAGCCTCTCACTTATGATGAACCCCTCTCACAAGCATCCGCAACTACGAAAGAAGAATTAAGAATCTAACCATAGCATGAAACATGTGGATCCAAATCAGCACCTTATGAAGCAACTCATAAACTAGGGTTTAAGCTTCTGTCACTCTAGAAACCCATCATCTACTTATTACTTCCCAATGCCTTCCCCTAGGACCAAATCATGGTGAAGTGTCATGTAGTCAACTTTCACATAACACCACTAGAGGAAAGACAACATACATCTCATCAAAATATCGAACGAATACAAAATTCACATGCTTACTTATAACAAGACTTCTCCCATGTCCTCAGGAACAAACATAACTACTCACAAAGCATATTCGTGTTCATAATCAGAGGGGTAATAAATATCATCAAGGATCTGAACATACGATCTTCCACCGAATAAACCAACTAGCATCAACTACAAGGAGCAATCAACACTACTAGCAACCCACAGGTACCAATCTGAGGTTTCGAGACACAGATCGGATACAAGAGATGAACTAGGGTTTGAGAGGAGATGGTGCTGGTGAAGATTTTGATGGATATTGACCCCCTCTCGGTGAGAGGATCGTTGGTGACGAAGATGGCTTCGATTTCCCCCTCCCGGAGGGAAGTTTCCCTGGCAGAACAGCTCCGCCGGAGCCCTAGATTGCTTCTGCCCAGGTTCCGCCTCGAGACGGTGGCGCTTCGTCCCGAAAGCTTTCTTCTGATTTTTTTTCCAGGTCAAAACCCTCCATATAGCAGAAGATGGGCACCAGAGACCTGCCAGGGGGCCCACAAGCCCTAGGGGCACGCCCAGGGGGGTAGGGCATGCCCCCCAGGCTTGTGGCCACCTGGTAGGTCCCCTCTGGTATTTTCTTTGCCCAATATTTTTTATATATTCCAAAATAATTCTCCGTAAATTTTCAGGAATTTTGGAGTTGCGCAGAATAGGTCTCTCAGATTTGCTCCTTTCTGGTCCAGAATTATAGCTGTTGGCATTCTCCCACTTTGTGTAAACCTTGTAAAATAAGAGAGAAAAGGCATAAGTATTGTACCATAATTTGTAATAACAGAGCATAATGGAATAAATATCAATATAAAAGCATGATGCAAAATGGACGTATCAACTCCCCCAAGCTTAGACCTCGCTTGTCCTCAAGCGGAAGCCGAAATCGATAATCATGTCCACATGTTTAGAGATAAAGGTGCCGATAAAGATAAAATACGGACATGAAGGCATCATGATCATCCTTAGAACAGCAACATATTTTGTCATATCATTTTTTATGCCAAAGTAACAATTCATTCATAAGGTAAAGTATGGAACAAGAACTTTATTGGAAACTAACAAACTATTATCTCAGTCATTGGAGCAATTGCAATTTATCATAACATAGGAAAGAGTCAATGTAAGAGCTTTTCAGCAAGTTCGCATACTCAACTATCATTTAGTCTTTCATAATTGCTAACACTCACATGATACTTATGAGATCAAAGTTTCAATCGGACATAAAGAAAGATAGGGGCTTATGGTTTCGCCTTCCAACCTTTTACCTCAAGGGTAATGTCAACAATAATAGTTTATGAGTATCTACATCTGAGTATGCCTTTTCTCTCTTATTTTACAAGGCGTGTTATCATAATGTTACTATTAGTAGAATAAGACTCTTAAAGGGTGTTATCATAATGAGATCAAAGTTTCAATCGGACATAAAGAAAGATAGGGGCTTATGGTTTCGCCTTCCGACCATTTACCTCAAGGGTAATGTCAACAATAATAGTTTATGAATATCTACATCCGAGTATGCCTTTTCTCTCTTATATGTGGGTGGGTATATTATGATAACACCCCTTAAGAGTCTTATTCTACTAACACTAGCTTATTCTACTAACAGTTTAGCACTTCAAAAACCCACAGACCAAACTCCTCTCGCAAAACAAAAACGAGCAACCTCCCCCACTTAACCCACCTTCTCCCGGTCAACCCCCACCTTTCTCCCACATCCCTCCCGCTCCACCCCCAACCTCCACCTCTCCCGCAGCCCCTGCAACCTACCGCTCCCACCACCCCACCCTATCCAACTACCTACATCACCGCTGCCAGATTGGACGCGCGACGCCATGTCGCCCCCGGATCCTACCCCGCGCCACCGCATCACCTTCCTCTGCCGCGGCACCACCTCCCGCTCTGCCGCTGCACCACCTTCGGCCCCTGCCGCCACACCACCTCTGGCCCCTCGCCCTGTCGCCACCACCATGGCCCTCCACCACCTCCAATCATTGACGTTCCCCGCCGCTAGCCCATACCATCGCGACCACCGCCCCTCTGCACCCACCGCCCTCATCTCATGTAGCCCGGCGTCGGACCCGGCGAGATCCGGCCGGCGTGCCTCGGTCCCGCTTCGCCAAGACCGGCCCCTGTCCTGTGCCCTGGGTAGGTGGTGCTCCACCCACACCGGATCTGACCACCACGCTCTCATCTCCACCAGTGACTGGACGCGACGAGATTCAGGGGAGGAAGCGACCAGGCCCCTGTCGGTGTTCTGGGAACGGGGGTCCCCAGACTTGCCTTCCTGCGGCCCACAGCGTGGCTAAGCCAGCAGGCCGTATGGCCCATCTTCATCAACAAGGCATCCAAGACCGTCGCGAGGGTCCAAGCCTCGCGAGGCGGACGACGCAAGACCTCCTTTGGAATGGCCTAGCCAGGCAGGCTCACGAGGAGCGGAGACATCAAGGCAGGACAAACCTCACGAGGCTCTCGTGACGTGAGCCATGACGAACGACACCAGGCGGACGCCAGCGCGCGCAGCGTCCTTATTTCCTCTTTGGTGCTAAGGAGGCCAGCGCAGGCGAAGAGTATCGAGGCATCAGGCAAAGGTTGCTATATTGGTGCAACGAGACCAAGACCAGGAGGACGGCGAGACGGAGGTCATCGTGGAGCCCAAGACGGCGTCACCACCAGAGCTTTTCGCAGGCGAAGACCGCTTTGGTCAGGATAGCTTGTACTAGCTGCCCCCCTTCAAATTTGCCCGCCGTTGTTGGCTCCCTTCCCGCTCGATATTTGGGAAGAGGACCAGGGCCTATATAAGTAGAGCTAGCCACCATAGTAGAGGCATCTCATCTTAGCTTGATCCAACTCGATCGAGAGCCTACCCACAAGAACACCTCAACCTCAGGAGGTTGTTCTTCCCTTGTACTGTTCATCATCAGCCCTAGAGGCAATCCACCACCACCACACTGGAGTAGGGTATTACACCACAACGGTGGCCCGAACCAGTATAAACCTCGTGTCTTTCTGCGTTGCGAGTTCGTCCGCGAGATCTTAGCGAGCTAGGGCGTTGATCGGTAGGAGGGAAAGACTTCGCGCGCACCCCAGTGTTCAAACCTTAAGGGTTTGCCAGAACCCTACATCCGACATTTGGCGCGCCAGGTAGGGGTGCGCCGTAGCTTCCCTTCCATCAGTTCGTCGCTCCGTCGCTCCGTCGTCTCCATGGCGGACGCTTGCCGTGGTCGGGCTGAGCGTCGGGCAGCCCTCGCCGCCTGCGTCGCTCAGACGGCTCCCGTCGGCAGGCCACCTCGTCGTTCTCCGTCTCCCACCGCCAACGCTGCCACCGGCCCGGCAGGGAACGAGCAGCAGGTGTCCTCGCTGCATCCTTCGGTACGGCAGGACGGCCGCACCGCCACTCCATTGCTGACCCCTGCCGGTTCTTCGTCTCATGCGCGCCGCGCTCCCATGGAGGCGCGGGCCACGCTCTTCGCGGTGAACGAACTCCTGCGCTACCGCCCCGTCGACGACCTCTATGAGGAGTGGCTCGACCGCGTCGCCGAGCTCGTCCGCGCCGCAGGGGGCTCTCCGGCACCGTCCCTCTCTCTGCCTCCCCCTCAACCAGCCATGGGCGACGAGGCTCATGGTGTGCCTCCACCACCTCTGCCCCAAGACGGTGCCTTGGCATCAAGGCGTGCGCCCCCGTGGCGTGATCCACCATGCCCGGTGCCCGCGCGCGAAGAGAGAATCTGCCAAGAAATTCCGCGGCCGCGAGAAGCTGCACCTGCGCTCCCTGCGCCACCTCGTCAAGACCGCGCACCGCCCGCAGCGGCGCAACGCGGACCTCGTCAAGACCAAGCTCCACCTCAAAAGCGGGCCCGGGCAACCACGGCTGGCTGCCGCGCCTTCACCCCCGAGCTGCGTTGCGTCGCCTGGCTAGGCAAGTTCAAGCCAGATCTGCCTCCTCGCTACGACGGTACCGCCGACCCCGCGGAGTTCCCGCAGCTCTATGAGCTGAGCATCGAAGCGGCCAATGGCGACGAAAAGGCCATGGCGAACTAGTTTCCCATGGCTCTCAAGGATGGGGCTCGCTCCTGGCTCTTCAACCTGCAGCACGGCTCGATCTCCTCTTGGAACGAGATGCGTGACCGCTTCGTCGCCAACTTCCAGGGCACTCGCGACCGCCCGCCGGCCGCGGGTGATCTGCGCCGCATCAAGCAACAACCAGGAGAGACCCTCCAGAAGTACATCCAGCGCTTCAACAACACCCGCCTCAAGATCCCCAAGGTCACAGACGAAGCCATCATCTCCGCGTTTTCCGACGGCGTCCGTGACGTCAAGATGAAGGAAGAGCCCGCCATCCACGAGGAGCTTTGCACATCTCAGAAGTTGTTCAACCTGGCGACCAAGTGCGCAAGAGCTGAGGAGGGGCGCCTTTCTCTCCTCGAGCTGCCAGCTGCAGGAGCGGAGGAGAAGAAGGCCAAGGCCAAGGACGTGAAGCGCAAGGAGGCGGTGGTGCTCGCAGCAGAGCCCGACACCAAGCGGGGCAGAGATCAGCCCGAGTCTTCCAAGAACAGCCGGCCCTTCTGCGCCTTCCACAACCAGAACACCCACAACACCAGCGACTGTCAAGAGCTTAGAGCCATACGAGAAGGACGCTTCGGTCGACGCCCCGAGCGCAGCGACCGGGGCTACGGCCGCGGAGGAGGACGTGGAGGCAGACGCTGGGACGATCGTGGCCCGCTGGCAGGACCAACCTCGCAAGGGCGCCTGGAGGGACCCGCCTCATGAGGATCGCCCCCAGGGCAACACCGGTCTTCCCCCGTTGCCGCCACCAAGAAGGAACGACGACCACCACCAGGACGAGGGAGCTGGGGGCTTCCAGGAGCCGCGTGCGATCGCTTGCATCTTGGGCGGCGCCCAGGCCCCAGCCTCTCAGCGCATCTTCAAACAGTTCGCTCGCAAGGTGAATGCGGTGCTCCCCAAGCTCGAGGTCACATGCCCGCTCAAGTGGTCCCAATGCGCCATCACTTTCAACTCGGCAGATCAGCTCAAGTGCGTAGCCACCGCTGGCGCCCTCCCAATGCTGTGTTCCCCAGTCATCAGCAATGTGCAGGTTACCAAGACCCTCATTGACGGCGGCGCAGGGCTCAACGTCCTGTCCGTCGACACGTTTGACAACCTCCAAGTGCCATATGAACAGCTCCAGCCCACCAAGCCTTTCTCAGGAGTGACCGACGGTTCCACCACACCGATAGGGCAGGTCCTCCTGCCTGTCACCTTCGGGGAGCGCAAGAACTACCGCACCGAGCTCATCAACTTCGACGTCGCGCACATCCGCCTGCCGTACAATGCCATCCTCGGGTATCCAGCCCTGGCCAAGTTCATGGCAGTCACTCATCACGGCTACAACGTTCTCAAGATGCCAGGAAGCGGAGGAATCATCACGGTCCCGTGTGAAGAGAGGGATGCGGTGTGCTCCCTCGAGCACGCCTTTCAAGCCGCAGCAATCAACGACCCCGACAGTAGAAGTGAAGGCCCCCCGGAAGCCATCCCAAGAAGAAGCAGCCGCGCCGCGCAGGACCTCAGGAGGATGGCATCGCGGCAGGAGCCTCGTCAGGATCAGCGCCCGCTCCAGGGGCGCCTCCCTCCATCGCATAGGAAAGCGCGCCTGGCGCCCTCCTCGGGTAGGGCTCGGGGGCTCTCTTCTGGAGGGCCTCTGACCTTGCCAACCTCACGAGGGAGGCGCTTGGGCACCACTTGGAAGCGTGCTTCGCGGCACGTGTCCCTCAGGAGAGCACGGGACAAGGAGCGCCCACCACCCAGGAGTTCATCACCAAGACCACACAGGAACTGCAAGACGCAAGAGCCATGCGCGGCGACCGCCGCTCACAGGGCGCGGCTCCCCATCCAGGCGAGGATGTCGGGCTGCGTGTCTGCGTCGATGTCCCAGGGATCAACAGGGCCGCATCTCAGGAGCGTTTCTGGCCTTCACGTGTGGGCCGCTGCGAGGGCCCGCCGCACAGCTACGTCCGTATGCCCTTTGGCTTACCGAGCGTGGCATCGGCCTATCAGCGCAACATGCGGCGTGTCCTGGCGGCTCAGGAGGCCAGGTACCACGCTGTTCTGGAGGAGATGGAGACGGTCTTCAGGGAACCTCCCGAGCCCCCAGAGCCTCCCGAGGCTCAAGGCTCCGGCGGCTCATGAGGGGTCATTTCTTCAACGCACGCCTTCAGCTGCACCAACTCTACTTCGTCTACAGAACTAGGTGACATCATCCAAACTCGTTTAGTTGGGAGCGCCCCTCGGGCTGCATTATTCCCAGGCCGCATGGGTCCGTCCCTGTGGCATGTATCCCTTTTACTTATGTCTTTAGCTTACCTTGCTGGGGGCGCCCCTCGGGCTGCATCATCCCCAAGCCGGTCGGGCCAGACCCAGTGGCATGTATCTTCCCGCATTTATCCAAGTTGAATTGCTCTCCATGCTTAGCTTGCCCATGGCTATCGCCCGCTCGATCGCCGCCCACCACGGGTTTGTTCATCCTATGCAATTCGCTTGCGCATTAAAAGGGGGGCTCCTGAGCATCGCGACTCAGGGGCTCTTACTGGCTCTCCAGCCCTCACCCCTGGCCTTGCCCACGGCATCACGACCTAGCATACCAGCGGGGACTGAGCTCGCTCGAGGGCCGGGACATGAGGACGTAGAGTTCTTGCATCTAACCGCCTTGCAGGAACATACAGTCACCAAGACTAAGGACCAGGCACAACCCGCCTTGAGGTAGGGCCTCGTGAGTCCCGCGCTGGCTCACGAGTGCCCAGATACACCTCGCAGCCCTGACGTGCAAGCCACGTGTCAGGGCGGGGCTGTACACGCCCCGGGGGCTCCTCCCGGAGGGGGCCCCCATCCCACGCCCAAGTGGAAGCACCATGCTCCGCGCTGGCTGTCGACACTGCCGAGGAGCGGCTATGCCCGTGCACAAGCGGAAGCACTATGCTCCGCGCTGGTGATAAACAACTAAGGGCGGCCCCACGGCCGTACCAACCTCAGGGAGCCCAGAGCTCAGCGCCCAGCCTCACCACAACGCCTCCCCTCGGGAGAGCCGCACGAGGGGGCTGGGCACGGGGGCTACGCTCGGGTCAGGCCCAAGCGCACGCCACCCAACCAGGTCCCCGGGACCTGGGCGTCGCGCGCCCCTCCCGAGGCCTCGGTGAGGGCAGGTATGGAAATTGTTTGCACGTCAAGGGGGACTCCTGAGCATCGCGACTCAGGAGCCTAACTGGTCACGTATCCCCTCAGTCCTTGGTCCGTCCTGGTCTCCGGTCGGCCCAATGGCGGTTGAGGTATGCGTGGGGCCGGGCTCTGCCGACGTAGAACATTAATCTATCCTCACGAACTCTCTCTATATGTTGTTTGCGCGTCAAGGGGGACTCCTGAGCATCGCGACTCAGGAGCCTAACTGGTCACGTAGCCCCTCACTCCTTGGTCCGTCCTGGTAACCGATCGGCCCAATGGCGGTTGAGGTATGCGCGGGGCCGGGCTCTGCCGACGCAGAACGCAAAGCAAATAGGAAGGAAATCGCAAAATCTCAAAGCAAATATTACAAGCATATTGTCCTCACAGTACCAAATGAAAAGTCTAAACGCCTCCACGAGGCCTGATACATGTTGGAGGAACGAAACGGGAGAAACAGCTGCAGGTCACCCCTGGACGTCACCATCGCCTGCGGAAGGCGCTTCCCCGTGGGCAACGATGTTCTCGCCTTCACCACCCGCCGCAGGATCGGCGGCGTCGCCGGACAGAGGAGCGGCGACAAAGCCGCGGAACTTCTTCAGCAAGGCCTCCACCTGACCTTGCACGGCTGCGGTGGCGGCCTCACATTGATCTTCAGCAACAGGCTCCAGTAGCTCGTTAAGGCACGCGCTGGGGTCGCGAAGGTGCATATGGCTGAAGACGCGTGTCAGTGCAGCCGAAGATAGGACATGAGCTTCTGCCTCCGCCATGGGACCGAGGCCATCAACGACCTCCTCAAGCGCCTTCACCAGGAGAGGAAGCAGCCGGGCGGGGCCGTCCTCGTCAGTGGCCAGCGACTTCTTCAGGCCGTGCTCGTAGAGCGTCTTCAGCGCCTTGCGAGACGTCTTCTCGAGGTCGGCGAAGGCCGCGCGATCTTCGGCCAGGACACGCGCCTTGGTGTCAAGATCGGCCTCCCTCGCCTTCGCCTTCCGCTCCAGCCCTTCCAACCGGCTCCGCTCGGTGGCCTGCCTCTTCTCCAACTCCGCCAGCTCGGCGTCGCGGTTCTTTACGCCGTCCTCCTGGGCCTTCACCTCCTCCTCCTTCGCTTGGCGGCAGCGTGCTTCTTCGGCGTGCTTGTCGCGCAGGCTCTGCAACTCGTCCTCGAGCGCCTGGCAGTGGTCACGGGCGGCCTTGGCGTCTTTCAGCGCCATCTCGTGATCGGCAGCGGCGTTGGCGGCACTCTGCTTCTCCTTCTCAGAAGCCGCGGCGGCCTGGCCCAGCGCCGCGCGAACGGCCAAGTCGGAGTGGAGCCAGCCTGACGCCAGCTCTAGGCGCCCGGCCACAAGACGTGGGTCCGTGCTCAGAAGATCCACCTGCAGCTGGGTCATCTCCGAAAGAGCACGCTCCAGAGCAACAGCAGCAGAAGAACCTGGGAGTGGAGGTGAAGCAAAGGGAGGAAGCGACATCATCACCAGGGCCTCGGGGATCGCGGGTTCCGAAGCAGCCGGGACCTCATCAGCCACGCCGAGTACCGGCACCTCCGGGGCCAGCGGGGCCATGGGGGGTGACCCCCCGCGGTGATGCTCCTCTTGGCCTCACGAGGACGACCGGGCTGGGGAGACTCGGGCGCTGCTGCCTCCTTTCTCTGCGAGGGGAGGCGCGACCGCTGCGTCTTCCTTCTTCTTCTTCGCCGAAGATGTCGGCCTGATCGACCAAGGGCGAGCGTCAGGAAATGACGAGTACAAACAAGGCCAAGGCAAAGCCTAAGACACTTACTGATCCACCGCAACATACTTCCGCTTGGGGAGCTTGAAGCCTGACAGCTCCGGGACCTGAGAAGCAGGCGTTCGGGCTCCGGCGGCGACATGCGGTGCGGAGGCAGAACCGGATCCAGCCCCAGGAGGTGTCGGGGTGGAGGCGGCACCACGGGCCACCAGCGACGACCTACCCCTCGTCGGGACGAGGGGTTGCCCCTCTCCCCATGGTAGGCGTTGGCCTCGGCATCATCAGGAAGGGCGCGGAGAATCTCGGCCTTGCTCAGAGGGGAAGTCTCCCCCACCTCTTCCAGAGTCTTCTCCGAGTCCACCTCCTCTTCCCCCTCTCCGCGGGACTCGCCAGAAGACACCTCCACCGGTTTAAGTTCCGTAGGAGCTCCCGGAAGCGCCGGCGGCACTAGCCCGTGCGCAACAAAAGTCGACCTGGAGGCGACGAATTCCTCCCGGTCCCTGCGTTGGAACAGGGGAACGAAGGCGCTAGGCGGGTACTCCTGGTTGTCCCCGACTATGAGGCGCAAGACGGCGTCCAATTCATCGCCAGGCAGGTCCCCCAGCCTCAGGCGGGTCTTGTTTTCCTCTTCTTCAAGCTCCCAGAGGGGGCGCACGCACCTGGAGTGGGGCAACCTGCAGCATCAAGAACCCCCTCAGGAGCATCGCCCCCGTTACCTTGGCCGCCCTCGCGTTGCCCGGCTTCAAGTCAGTCATCATCTGCCCCAACAGTGACGATGCCCACGCATCGACAAGCTCCGCCTTGGGCCACCCCCCGTTGGAAGGGGGCGCCGCTGTTGGTAACGCCAGACGCGGGTCGGCGTGCTTGGCGTCCATCATAACCCATTTGGATCGAATGTTGTCGGCCCTCTTCCCGGTGCTTGAGATCGAGTTGGCCTTGCCGCATGTGATGAAATTCGCGCATCCGGATATGTGCGTCTCGCTGACATGGAGGCGAGGCTCTTCTCTGTGACGGTGGGCGCTTCAAAAGCGGGCTCGTACCAGGCCGGTGCCGAGTCAGTCTTGACCTTGCGCGGCGCCATGGGCGGCAGATGCAGAGCAAGGATGGAGCAGATCTGGAGGTAGCAGCGGCGAAGAGCGAGAAAGGGGATTTGGGGTGAGGCGATGAAGAAGCAATGAAGGCAAGAACTGCTCGCGCCAGCCTTTTCTCAGGTCAAGCAATTGCCGAAGCAGCGTGGGGAAGCGAAGACGCCCACGTCCAATCAACCGCCACGCGTCAACCGAGGCCACAAGCTTTTGGGGCCTGCGGTGCTCCGAACTTGACCCTTGGCTTCGCCGCGAAGCCAAGCCCGAGCGCACCTTGGGCCCGGGGGCTACTGTCGGCGTTCTGGGAACGGGGGTCCCCGACTTGCCTGCCTGCGGCCCACAGCGTGGCTAAGCCAGCAGGCCGTACGGCCCATCTTCATCAACAAGGCATCCAAGACCCTCGCGAGGGTCCAAGCCTCGTGAGGCGGACGACGCAAGACCTCCTCTGGAGTGGCCTAGCCAGGCAGGCTCACGAGGAGCGGATATATTGTAACATCCCAAATTTTCAATTTGGAATGTTTTACAATTATTAGCTAAGCATCTATGCATTTTGATTGAAATTGAGTGGCATTTGAAAATTTCAGAGGCAGTTGAGTTTGTGTTGTGAATTTGAACTTGATTTGGCATTGAAATTTATTTCAAATATCCCTGACAAATACCTGATCAAAAGTATGAGAGGAGCTAACATGACACTCCAAAAAAATGTCAGAATAAATGTATTGCCAAAAAGTTTGAATTCAAATTTGAATTTTATTTGGGATTTCCAGAAATTGTTTTTTTTAGTTTCTGTTTTGCCTCTGGAAAAATGTCCACGTTGTAGGATAAATTCCCCTGAGAATTTTGATATATATATATGTCCTATATAAAAAATATATATATTCTCCTATATATTTTTCCTCCCTCTGTCTAATTCAAAAAAAAAGCCGGGCGCCAGGCCAGCAAGCCTAGCCACCCGGGCCGCAGCCCACTAGCCAGGCGCCAGCCCAGTCGCCCGCACAGGCCGCCAGCCAGCGCCGCTCCTCGCGCACGCTCGTGAGAGAGATCTCACGTAACTCCTCCCTCACGTAACTATCTCTTTCTTTCTTTTTCTTTCTTTTTCTCTTTCCTTGTCTTCTTTTCTCCTCTGACCGCTGGACCCCACCGCGTTATCTCCTTCCTCGTGAACAACCAGCGCCAGAATATCGCCAGCCCTCGACGTCCGCGCTCCCAAAACCCTAACCCGAGCTGCCCCTCCTCCACGAAAGCGTGTCCTATAAATACCTACGCACCTCGTCTTCCGAACCCCCCAAAAACCCTACCCCAACTCCCACCATAGCTCGCGCCCTCGCCGTCCCAATCTCGCCCCAGCCACCGCAGTTCACCGCCATTTTGTTTCACCGGTGAGCCTCCCCAACCTCTCTAACCTCTGCTATCGGTCTAGCCCGACCTCACAAACCTTTTTGACATGTTTTTGTTCGTCTTCGTCATCTACAGAGGCCGCCCCCAACCCCGCGTGCTCCGCCGGAGCACCGAGCTCCGCCACCTCGTCCTCGTCGTCTCCGCCGTCCCCGACGTCCCCTCGCCTCACCACCCACAGAAAATCGGACGCCCCCGAACTCCCGCATCACCTGGACAACCTTGCCGACGCCGCCGACGACCGGACCGCTGCCGCCCACCGGCCTCTCCTTCCCTACCACGCCCGTTTCCTCTCTGTAAGCGAGCGCACCCCCTCTATTTTTTTAGATCGAATCGTTAAGTTAGATTAGATCGGTGTAGTGGATCGTTTTATTTTCATTAGAACGGTTGTAGTTACGGTTTTTATTTGTGGTCCATTACGGTTTCAGATCAACCGGTAGATCGGTTTTGTTCTAAAGGAAAAAAAACGCACGTGTATGTTTCCTTCCGCCCGAGCGCTGTTTAGCTAGTTTCGGCCGAGCTTAGAATAGTTACAGATCGCCAACACCCTAGGCCCAGTAGCGTTGTCTGTTTTTTTTTCGTATCTGTTTTTAGAACAGAAAAGTTTCAGTTTTGTAAAATCTATATCTTTTAGGTTATTTAATATTTTTAGTTGATTCTTTTTGCTCTAGTTTGCAAATTTCCTATAGTTTCTGTGGAAAATAGATTCGGCCATGTTTAAGTTTATAAAAATAGTTTTATATTAGTTTTAGTCAGATTAGTATTTCTGCTATAAATTGAGTTAGGATTTTTTTTAGTGTTTCTTTTTGTCACTGCTTTGTTTTGACCTTGCCTAGCAGTAGGAATTTATTTGGGTATTTTTGTCTTTAATTAAAATTATTTTTTGTCGAAATCAAGTTTTTCTTGTTTATTTAGCTAACTGCTGTTTTCCTACTGTTCTAGTTAGCAAATTATTTTATTTTTATTATTTTATAGTTTATTTTAGATTAGTTTCTGTAGCTACAGAGGATGAACTTTTATTTACAGTAGAATAAAACTTTTATTTTATTTTCTTTGCTAGGATTGTTTTAGGCATAATAGGAGTTCTATAATAGCTTTTGATGTGATTCTTTTTGCTCCTAGTTTGTATGATGTTTTCCCTTCTGTTAGTTAGCAAAACCAATGCTTAGGTTCTGTTAAGAAAAGTTTTAGTTGTGTAAAACTATTTCTTAGTTGTTGCTTGATATGATGAAAACCTTGATTTGCTTTCTCCGAGTTTTTCTTTGGTTTTGGTTTGAGTACGTGGGTGTTTTACTTCAACTTGCTGTTATGTTATATTGTGCTATACTTATTTGTGCTATTGTTTGACTCGGTAGAATTCCGGAGTGCGAAGCCTGCTATTACGAGTCGCTAGCTTTCGAAGACCGTCAGCCAGGCAAGTCATTTGATCATGTTTTTACAATACCTATGATTTTATTGCATTAGAGTTATACCTCCCCACCATGCATGCAGTAGGAGAATTTTGTTAAGTTATGTTCTTGAGTAGTATCATGAGGTAGGATGAACCCTTCTCCCTTGTTACCAATGCCCGGGACGATGTAGTTTATTTTGCTATGCTCGTAGACGGGGTTGGTTGAGTGATTCATAAGGGAGATGCGAGAGTCAAGATGATGAAACCCCATGACTTCAAGCTCAAGATGGACTTCAAAATTCACTACTGGGTGGAGGACGGTTGACGGGCACCCTGGAGAAACCAGCGGATGGCCGGGATGCATGGAGAAGCGCCATGACATATTGCGGAAAGCTTCACCCAGCCACGAAGAGATGGATGGATACCCCATTGACCGGAAGCTTACCTGTGCAGCCGCAAGCCATTATGGGCTCTGGCTTGGTCGACCCTAGGCGTGACTCTAGCCGGACGGTGCTACGAGATGTAGAAGAACGGTAGGATTATGGGCACCGGCAGTGGCCTAGAGGAACTCTTCGGAAGACCCTGTTTCGTTCGTCCCGTCTTCAAACACCAGGCAGTGCGAAGACTTAAAGGAGGGAACGATTCTTGCGGATAAAGTGCACAAACCTCTGCAGAGTAACAACCTAATCAATTAGCCGTGTCCCCGGTTACGGACAAATGAGCCTCTGGAATTGGAGTATTTCGGATATCTCAACACTGAACTTAATAAATTAATTGAGGGGGTTATTTAATAATTGGGAACGAGACATTGGTTGGCGGAACCATCTCAATAACTACCAACATTTTGTAGTAATTGCAAACAAGTCCTTGTTGTAGAGAAAACCGGCTTTTGCGCAAAACAATGAAACTTAGAGCCCCACAGCCAAATTGCATATAGTATTAGAAATTTTATTGTTGTTCTCTCTTCATGACTTGCCGGCATATTCAAAATGCTGACCTACACGGCTGCAACGTCTTATGTTGCAGAGGAATTTTCCGATCAGGAGTGAGGCTACGATCCACACTTGGCGATTGCCCTATGGAGTCGGATGGACTCGCTATTCGTCTACGCTTCCGCAGCTTTATTTAGTTTATTTCTCATGAGTTGGCCTTCGGCCGAATTTATTATGATGTAATAAAGACTCGATATGAGAATCGTGTAATAAATTCAGGTGTGATTGAACTTTGAATCTTTGCATCAATGTACTGTGTGTGCCAGCATGATCTTGGGATGGTACAGCTACACAGAGACTTGACCGATTTCGGGTCGGGTCGTTACAGAGATGGTATTCAGAGCACACGCTGACCGTAGGACGTAACCCTAGGATCGGAAAGCCATAGGAAGAGACTATTTTATTTTATGTCCTTATCATTCCGTAATTCTCCCCTGTTCATTTCTGACTTCTCTCCGATTTTCAACATTCTAGATGGCCGCCGAGTTCACCCCAGTTCTGCTACCGGAGTTTTGCCAGCCAGATGAGACGATGCTTCTCGGCAAGAAGCTGGTTCAGATCGTGAAGAAGCTGAAGATTGCCCTGCCCTCAATCACCGGGAAGCCTATCAATGCACTTCCGACGGATACCCGCTACAGGATTATGGTGCACATTCCAGGGAGGACCTTCGGAGGACATTCAGAGCCCATTGACTTTGAGTTTACCGATTTCACTTGGATCCTCGGAAGAGACATGGCGATTTATCGTGCACTTGGACATCTCCGAGAAGAGTACAGGGCCGAGCTCGACCCATCAGACCTCGCCATGATTTCTCGCAGAGCTAGGAATGGAGATATCATCCGTACCGTAGAGGACGACTCCATTCTTTCATATGTCCAAGACTTGGAGAGTCTCATCAGGAACCGGGAAATCCAGACGCGCCGAAACTCGAAGGTACACAGGAGGTTGTTGTTCCGTGAACTGGAACTGGAGGAGAAAGCACGCGCGGACTTCCTTGAACATGAAGAAGAAGTCAAGGATTTTATGGAGAGAATCGAGGTCCGGGATAAATATATTGCCACACTGGAGGAGAAGATAGACCTGGGAGAAGACCTTTTTCCGAGTGGAGATGATGGACCTCTCATGAGCAATGACCAGGATTATGAAGAGAGCTCCACCGAAGGAAGCCGCAAGAGGAGACGCCGCACCAGAGGACGCCGCACCGGAGGACGCAAGAATAATTGATGAAGACATTTAGTCGACCGCCATGTTACTTTATTTTTTTCGTCGATCAGTTAGGCCGTTATTTTCGATTAGTCGTGAGATTTTTTTTGTAATCCCAGATTGAACCTTGTTTGAGATGAATGAATAAATGATTGGTGTGATTATGATTGTGCATTCATATGGGTAGTGCTATTTTCTCATTAGACCCTTGTTCTATTCTAATTTCTCATCCACTCCAAAACACCAGATGCCTCCGAGACGTGACCCCGGTTTCAACTTTCCGCCGGAGCTCACCCAGCTGATCCAGCAGCAGAATGCCCTGATGCAGATGCTCATCCAGAACCAGAACAACAACAACAACAATCCACCGCCACCACCCCCTGTTGACAACTTGACCCGCTTCCTAAGGCTGAATCCGCCAGTGTTCTCTAGCAGCACTGAGCCGATTGTGGCCGATGATTGGCTCCGCAAGGTCGGAAGGGAGTTAGCCACTGCTGGATGCACAGATGCAGAGAAGGTGCGCTTTGCCGCACATCAGCTTGATGGACCTGCAGCTTCTTGGTGGGAGAACTACACCGCCACTTATCCGGCCGCCACCGTGACATGGGCTGAGTTCTAGCAGGCCTTCCGCACCGCTCATGTCTCAGCTGGAGCCATGAGTCTGAAGAAGCGTGAGTTCCGCAACTTACGCCAGGGGAACCATACTGTGGGGCAGTACGTGGATGAGTTCAGCAAATTATCTCGCTATGCCCCAGATGATGTGGCCACAGATGCCGCAAAGCAAGAGAAGTTTCTCGAGGGACTCAATGATGAGCTAGGAATGCAGCTAATGGTGGCTACCTTCAACAACTACCAGGAGCTGGTAGACAAGGCCACCATACTTGAAGGCAAGCAACAACAGATTGATAGCCGCAAGCGGAAATATGGCCAGGGAAAGTACAACTCCGGAGCTCAGCAGAAGCCCCGCTATACCCCATACTCGGGAGGACATACCCATCACACCCATGGAGGACATAATCATGGAGGACATAACCATGGAGGGAATGGGAACAATCGCAACCACGACAACAACTCCAAGTCAGGCAATGGAGGCAATGGCAACCAGCACCGTCCTGCTCCGGCTCAGAAGGATCTGAGTCATATCACCTGTTTCAAGTGCCAGAAGACAGGACACTATGCCACCGATTGTCCGGAGGCCAAGCAGAGGAATGGAAACGGCAACGGCAATGGAAGCTCAGCAAAGAAGCCCAACCCTTTTCTCGTGCTCAGGTGAATCACCTTGACGTGGAGGACGTCTATGATCAGCCAGACACTGTGGTTGGTAAGTTTTTATTAAATTCACATCCAGTATTGGTACTCTTTGATTCCGGTGCAACGCATTCATTCATATCAAGGGTAGTTGTGGAAAAGTACGGGTTGCCCACTAGAACCCTTAGAACCCCGCTTCAGGTCACTTCCCTAGGAGGAGAGATGACGGCAGGCTTAGGCTGTCATTCGACCCTCAGCATCGGAAACCATGATTTTCCCACAGACCTCATAGTATTGGAATCCCAGAGTTTGGATGTAATTCTAGGCATGGATTGGTTGACCAAGTTTGAAGGAAACATCGACTGTGCTCGCAAGACGATTTTGCTCACCACCCCGGAGCAGAAAAGGATCAAGTATGTATCCAGACGCACACCGATGAAGAATCGGGTGAATTCCCACACGGGTGTTGTTCAGGAGGAAGTGCCCGTAGTGCAAGATTTTCCTGATGTGTTTCCAGAGGAATTACCAGGAATGCCACCGGACAGAGACATTGAGTTTTTGATTGAGTTATTGCCCGGCACAGCCCCAATATCCAAGAGACCCTATCGGATGCCCCCGAATGATTTGGAAGAGATCAAGAAGCAAATTAAGGAGCTATTGGAGAAGGATATATTCGCCAAGCTCGTCACCTTGGGGAGCCCCAGTTCTTTTGGTAGAGAAGAAGGATGGAACCCTGAGAATGGTTGTGGATTATCGTTCATTGAACGATGTGACCATCAAGAACAAGTACCCTCTGCCGATGATTAATGATTTATTTGATCAGCTAGTTGGAGCCAAGGTATTCTCCAAGATCGATCTTCGATCAGGGTACCATCAGTTGAAGATTCGTGAACAGGATATACCCAAAACAGCTTTCACCACCAGGTATGGTTTATATGAGTATACCGTCATGTCATTCGGATTAACTAATGCCCCTGCGTATTTCATGAGCATGATGAACAAGGTATTTATGGAATATCTGGACAAGTTTGTCGTGGTGTTCATCGATGACATATTGGTTTTCTCCAAGAGCGAGGAAGAGCATAAGGAACATCTGCGTCTAGTTCTGGAGAAACTCCGGGAACATCAGTTATATGCCAAGTTCAGCAAATGTGAATTTTGGCTGAAGGAAGTCGGATTCCTCGGACATGTTATTTCAGGAGAAGGAATAGCAGTCGACCCCACCAAGGTCGAATCGGTCACCAACTGGCAGTCCCCCACCTCAGTCAAGGAGATCCGCAGTTTTCTCGGACTCGCAGGATATTATCGGAGGTTTATTGAGAATTTCTCCAAGATTGCCAAGCCCATGACTGAGCTGTTGAAGAAGGAAGCCAAGTACATTTGGACCGAGGATTGTGAAGCCAGTTTTCAGGAGCTGAAGAAACGTTTGGTTACTGCCCCGGTGCTAATTTTGCCGGACATACACAAGGATTACCAGGTATATTGTGACGCTTCTCGTCAAGGACTCGGAGGAGTGCTCATGCAGGAAGGAAAAGTTGTAGCTTATACCTCCAGACAGCTACGACCTCACGAGATGAATTATGCCACACACGATTTGGAGTTAGCAGCCGTAGTGCACGCACTCAAGACCTGGAGACATTTCCTCGTCGGAAACAGTTGTGATGTTTACACGGATCATAAGAGCCTGAAGTATATTTTCACGCAGAAGGAATTGAACCTCAGGCAGAGGAGATGGCTTGAATTGATCAAGGACTATGACATGAGATTGCATTATCACCCAGGGAAGGCAAATGTTGTAGCAGATGCCTTGAGCCGTAAAAGTTATGTGAACACCCTCATAGCTGGAGGATTACCTCAGGAATTAGCCGACGATCTCAGAGAGCTCCGACTGGAGATAGTACCGAGAGGATTTGTCGCCACCTTGGATATACAGTCCACTCTGACCGAAAGAATCCGTGAAGCCCAGAAGACAGACAAGGAAATTGCAGAGATAAAGGAAAAGATGTGTAACGGAAAGGCGAAAGGTTTTCGTGAAGATGAGCACGGAACTTTATGGTTTGAGGATCGCATCTATGTGCCTAATGACCCAGAGGTCAGGAAGTTAATTCTTCAGGAGGCCCATGATTCACCATACTCGATTCACCCAGGCAACACCAAGATGTATCTGGATTTGAAGGAAAGTTTCTGGTGGACAGGTATGAAGAAGGATATTGCCGAGTACGTAGCAGTATGCGATGTTTGTCAGCGAGTAAAGGCGGAACATCAGAAGCCGGCAGGGTTACTTCAACCTTTGCCGATACCCGAGTGGAAATGGGAAAAACTTGGAATGGATTTTATCACAGGATTACCGAGGACCCGTTCAGGTTATGATTCTATCTGGGTAGTGGTTGATCGCTTGACCAAGGTAGCTCATTTCATTCCCGTGAAGACCACATATACCAGCGCTAAGTTAGCCAAGATATACATGACCAGGATCGTATGTCTGCATGGAGTTCCGAGGAGTATCGTGTCAGATAGAGGAACACAATTTACCTCAAAGTTTTGGAATCAGTTGCATGAAACTTTGGGAACGAGGCTGGAGTTCAGTACAGCTTTTCATCCGCAGACAGATGGACAGACCGAGAGAGTCAACCAGATTTTGGAGGACATGTTGAGAGCCTGTGCGCTAGACTATGGGTCTAGCTGGGATGACAACTTGCCATATGCAGAGTTCTCGTACAACAACAGCTATCAGACCAGTCTGAAGATGGCCCCTTTCGAAGCTCTATACGGAAGGAGGTGTAGAACACCATTGCTGTGGGATGGTGTTGGAGACCGAAAACTTTTTGGTCCCGATCTTATCAGAGACTCCGAAGAGAAGGTCAAGCTGATTCGAGATAGACTCAAGATAGCCCAGTCGAGACAGAAGAGTTATGCCGACAGTAAACGCAAGGAGATAACGTATGAAGTTGGAGACCGAGCATATCTCCGTGTGTCCCCACTTCGAGGAATCAAGAGGTTCGGTGTTAAAGGAAAGTTAGCACCCCGGTTTATAGGCCCCTATAAAGTCCTCGAACGCAGAGGAGAAGTCGCTTACAAGCTGGAATTGCCGGAAGGATTGTCCGGAGTTCACGATGTCTTCCATGTTTCTCAACTGAAGAAATGCCATGCTGAGATGGCCGAAATTCCGTTGAGAGACACAGTGCCCCTAGAGGCCATACAGCTCGACAGTGATCTGACTTATAAGGAGAAACCCGTCCGAATTCTCGAGACTGCAACAGAGTCACCCGCAGCAAGATCATCAAGTTTTGCAAGGTTCTGTGGAGTCATCATTCCGAGGAGGAAGCCACCTGGGAGCGAGAAGAAGACCTCCGCCGAGACCACGCGCACCTATTTGCTACCCAACCCGAATCTCGAGGGCGAGATTCATCTTAAGGTGGGTAGGTTTGTAACATCCCAAATTTTCAATTTGGAATGTTTTACAATTATTAGCTAAGCATCTATGCATTTTGATTGAAATTGAGTGGCATTTGAAAATTTCAGAGGCAGTTGAGTTTGTGTTGTGAATTTGAACTTGATTTGGCATTGAAATTTATTTCAAATATCCCTGACAAATACTTGATCAAAAGTATGAGAGGAGCTAACATGACACTCCAAAAAAATGTCAGAATAAATGTATTGCCAAAAAGTTTGAATTCAAATTTGAATTTTATTTGGGATTTCCAGAAATTGTTTTTTTTTAGTTTCTGTTTTGCCTCTGGAAAAATGTCCACGTTGTAGGATAAATTCCCCTAAGAATTTTGATATATATATATATGTCCTATATAAAAAATATATATATTCTCCTATATATTTTTCCTCCCTCTGTCTAATTCAAAAAAAAAAGCTGGGCGCCAGGCCAGCAAGCCTGGCCACCCGGGCCGCAGCTCACTAGCCAGGCGCCAGCCCAGTCGCCCGCACAGGCCGCCAGCCAGCGCCGCTCCTCGCGCACGCTCGTGAGAGAGATCTCACGTAAATCCTCCCTCACGTAACTATCTCTTTCTTTCTTTTTCTTTTTTTTCTCTTTCCTTGTCTTCTTTTCTCCTCTGACCGCTGGACCCCACCGCATTATCTCCTTCCTCGCGAACAACCAGCGCCAGAATCTCGCCAGCCCTCGACGTCCACGCTTCCAAAACCCTAACCCGAGCTGCCCCTCCTCCATGAAAGCGTGTCCTATAAATACCTACGCACCTCGTCTTCCGAACCCCCCAAAAACCCTACCTCAACTCCCACCATAGCTCGCGCCCTCGCCGTCCTGATCTCGCCCCAGCCACCGCAGTTCACCGCCGTTTTGTTTCACCGGTGAGCCTCCCCAACCTCTCTAACCTCTGCTATCGGTCTAGCCCGACCTCACAAACCTTTTTGACATGTTTTTGTTCGTCTTCGTCATCTACAGAGGCCGCCCCCAACCCCGCGTGCTCCGCCGGAGCACCGAGCTCCGCCACCTCGTCCTCGTCGTCTCCGCCGTCCCCGACGTCCCCTCGCCTCACCACCCACAGAAAATCGGATGCCCCCGAACTCCCGCATCACCTGGACATCCTCGCCAACGCCGCCGACGACCGGACCCCTGCCGCCCACCGGCCTCTCCTTCCCTACCACGCTCGTTTCCTCTCTGTAAGCGAGCGCACCCCCTCTGTTTTTTTAGATCGAATCGTTAAGTTAGATTAGATCGGTGTAGTGGATCGTTTTATTTTCATTAGAACGGTTGTAGTTACGGTTTTTATTTGTGGTCCATTACGGTTCAGATCAAACCGGTAGATCGGTTTTGTTCTAAAGGAAAAAAAACGCACGTGTATGTTTCCTTCCGCCCGAGCGCTGTTTAGCTTGTTTCGGCCGAGCTTAGAATAGTTACAGATCGCCAACACCCTAGGCCCAGTAGCATTGTCTGTTTTTTTTGTATCTGTTTTTAGAACAGAAAAGTTTCAGTTTTGTAAAATCTATATCTTTTAGGTTATTTAATATTTTTAGTTGATTCTTTTTGCTCTAGTTTGCAAATTTCCTATAGTTTCTGTGGAAAATATATTCGGCCATGTTTAAGTTTATAAAAATAGTTTTATATTAGTTTTAGTCAGATTAGTATTTCTGCTATAAATTGAGTTAGGATTTTTTTTAGTGTTTCTTTTTGTCACTGCTTTGTTTTGACCTTGCCTAGCAGTAGGAATTTATTTGGGTATTTGTTTGTCTTTATTAAAAAAAAATTTGTCGAAATCAAGTTTTTCTTGTTTATTTAGCTAACTGTTGTTTTCCTACTGTTCTAGTTAGCAAATTATTTTATTTTTATTATTTTATATTTTATTTTAGATTAGTTTCTGTAGCTACAGAGGATGAACTTTTATTTATAGTAGAATAAAACTTTTATTTTATTTTCTTTGCTAGGATTGTTTTAGGCATAATAGGAGTTCTATAATAGCTTTTGATGTGATTCTTTTTGCTCCTAGTTTGTATGATGTTTTCCCTTCTGTTAGTTAGCAAAACCAATGCTTAGGTTCTGTTAAGAAAAGTTTTAGTTGTGTAAAACTATTTCTTAGTTGTTGCTTGATATGATGAAAACCTTGATTTGCTTTCTCCGAGTTTTTCTTTGGTTTTGGTTTGAGTACGTGGGTGTTTTACTTCAACTTGCTGTTATGTTATATTGTGCTATACTTATTTGTGCTATTGTTTGACTCGGTAGAATTCCCGGAGTGCGAAGCCTGCTATTACGAGTCGCTAGCTTTCGAAGACCGTCAGCCAGGCAAGTCATTTGATCATGTTTTTACAATACCTATGATTTCATTGCATTAGAGTTATACCTCCCCACCATGCATGCAGTAGGAGAATTTTGTTAAGTTATGTTCTTGAGTAGTATCATGAGGTAGGATGAACCCTTCTCCCTTGTTACCAATGCCCGGGACGATGTAGTTTATTTTGCTATGCTCGTAGACGGGGTTGGTTGAGTGATTCATAAGGGAGATGCGAGAGTCAAGATGATGAAAACCCCATGACATCAAGCTCAAGATGGACTTCAAAATTCACTACTGGGTGGAGGACGGTTGACGGGCACCCTGGAGAAACCAGCGGATGGCCGGGATGCATGGAGAAGCGCCATGACATCTTGCGGAAAGCTTCACCCAGCCACGAAGAGACGGATGGATACCCCATTGACTGGAAGCTTACCTGTGCAGCCGCAAGCCATTATGGGCTCTGGCTTGGTCGACCCTAGGCGTGACTCTGGCCGGACGGTGCTACGAGATGTAGAAGAACGGTAGGATTGGATGGGCACCGGCAGTGGCCCAGAGGAACTCTTCGGAAGACCCTGTTTCGTTCGTCCTGTCTTCAAACACCAGGCAGTGCGAAGACTTAAAGGAGGGAATGATTCTTGCGGGTAAAGTGCACAAACCTCTGCAGAGTAACAACCTAATCGATTAGCCGTGTCCCCGGTTACGGACCAATGAGCCTCTGGAATTGGAGTATTTCGGATATCTCAACACTGAACTTAATAAATTAATTGAGGGGGTTATTTAATAATTGGGAATGAGACATTGGTTGGCGGAACCATCTCAATAACTACCAACATTTTGTAGTAATTGCAAACAAGTCCTTGTTGTAGGGAAAAACCGGCTTTTGCGCAAAACAATGAAACTTAGAGCCCCACAGCCAAATTGCATATAGTATTAGAAATTTTATTGTTGTTCTCTCTTCATGACTTGCCGGCATATTCAAAATGCTGACCTACACGGCTGCAACGTCTTATGTTGCAGAGGAATTTTCCGATCAGGAGTGAGGCTACGATCTACGCTTGGCGATTGCCCTATGGAGTCGGATGAACTCGCTATTCGTCTACGCTTCCGCAGCATTATTTAGTTTATTTCTCATGAGTTGGCCTTCGGCCGAATTTATTATGATGTAATAAAGACTCGATATGAGAATCGTGTAATAAATTCAAGTGTGATTGAACTTTGAATCTTTGCATCAATGTACTGTGTGTGCCAGCATGATCTTGGGATGGTACAGCTACACAGAGACTTGACCGATTTCAGGTCGGGTCGTTACGGATATCAAGGTAGGACAAACCTCACAAGGCTCTCGTGACGTGAGCCATGACGAATGACACCAGGCGGGCGCCAGCGCGCGCAGCGTCCTTATTTCCTCTTTGGTGCTAAGGAGGCCAGCGCAGGCGAAGAGTACCAAGGCATCAGGCAAAGGTTGCTATATTGGTGCAACAAGACCAAGACCAGGAGGACGGCGAGACGGAGGTCATCGTGGAGCCCAATACGGCGTCACCACCAGAGCTTTTCGCAGGCGAAGACCGCTTTGGTCAGGATAGCTTGTACTAGCTGTCCCCCTTCAAATTTGCCCGCCGTTGTTGGCTCCCTTCCCGCTCGATATTTGGGAAGAGGACCAGGGCCTATATAAGTAGAGCTAGCCACCATAGTAGAGGCATCTCATCTTAGCTTGATCCAACCCGATCGAGAGCCTACCCACAAGAACACCTCAACCTCAGGAGGTTGTTCTTCCCTTGTACTGTTCATCATCAGCCCTAGAGGCAATCCACCACCACCACACTGGAGTAGGGTATTACACCACAACGGTGGCCCGAACCAGTATAAACCTCGTGTCTTTCTGCGTTGCGAGTTCATCGAGTTCGTCCGCGAGATCTTAGCGAGCTAGGGCGTAGATCGGTAGGAGGGAAAGACTTCGCGCGCACCCCAGTGTTCGAACCTTAAGGGTTTGCCGGAACCCCACATCCGACAGCCCCTGGTATGGCCATAGCTTCCCCTGCCCTCCCAGCTTCCCTCCTCCACCTGATGCACACCGCCAGTAGCACGCCCGCAGTCCTCGGGTGCGAGGGCTTGCAGCCCAACCGCCCACCGGCCATGGACTTCGGTGAGGGCGAAAAGGCCATGGCCACTCCAAGGAGGAAGCGGTGACGCCTTACAGCCTAAAGATGGGCAGGGCAGCGGCATGGGGGCTGGCGAAGCAGGGCCAGCATGGAGGAGTAGGGCCGGCGTGTAGTTTGGTTGCTCTCCAGGGCCATCCTATCGTGCCCACCCGCGTTGGACCCTCCTCACAAACGCAGTGCGGCCCCGTGCGGCATGCAGGCCAGCGCTCCACCACCTGCAGATCAGGGGCACGGGGATTCCATCTCCAGGCATCACATCCGCCGGACGGCAACAACACAACATCACCGGAGGTGAGCGCCCTCCTCTCTCTCCTTTCCTACTTCCTCGATCCATACCGCGGGATCAGTTGTTCCATCGTATGATTCGATATTCACGGGTTTAAACCCTTCTGGGAATTCATGCTCCATTACTTCGTATGTGAAGCAAAGAGGGTGTGCGGCGCCTCTATATTGGGCCACATTGCGACGTAGCTCCGATGGAGTCCGTCTACGGTTTTCGGCCCGGTGTGAAGGTTTGTCACGTCCGAATAGATAGCCGTCGTCATCTGTCGAGGCATGTCCTCGCGATCCGTAGATCGATCTGGTATGTCCTGCTCTATTGTCCAGGTCCTGCCGAAGGTCATATGTATAACCCCGAGCTGTTTTATCTCTGCCTTTACGGCGAGGTGGGGCGGGCTGGTGTTCGGCTTGAGTTGTCGTCTTGTCTCGACCGTGTGGTGGTCGGTTAGCCGCATTGTGCGATGATGGTATGGGCTTCGGTGCCTCATCATCGAACTGAGGTAGCAATTTGCGCTTCGGGTAATTTTTGGCTGGGCGCTTGAATCCGTATTCTTCGGCTGCTAGGACATCGGTCCATCTATCGTTGAGCAGATCTTGGTCAGCTTGCAACTGCTGCAGCTTCTTTTTCAGGCTCCTTGCGATGGCTATTAGCCGGCGCTTAAAGCGCTCCTGCTCGAGAGGTTCCTCGGGCACGATAAAATCCTCGTTGCCAAGGCTCACCTCATCCTCGGAGAGTGGAAGATAATTACTATCATCCGTGTCTTCGTTTATGGCATGTTCATCAGGGCTAACTTGCCCGTTTTCCCGTTCCTCCTGTTCGGAAGTTATCTCAACGGGGTCTTCATCATCTTCGGCATCGCCCAGAGTATTGTTTTCTCCCGTGCCAGTATTGCTGTCTTTTCCACGACGCAACTTAGAGCTGCACCGCTGACGCCGGTGTTTTGGCTGTATCACAGGAGGTTCATCCTCAACTGGATCTTCTTTGTCATCGTCGTTAGTTCTTTTAGGTGTATCCACCATGTACACTTCAAAAGAAGAGGTGGCCGTCCAATGTTCGGTAAACGGCGGGTTTTGGCCCTGCTCCTCATCGGCATCGTCGTCCATACCGTCTATGTCTTCGGAGCCGTAATCGAGCGTGTCGGCTAAGTCTTCGATAGTGGCTATGAAGTGGGCGGTGGGAAGCGAAATTTTCCGTCATCAGCCTCCAGTTCGAACCGGATATAATTCGGCTGTGAGCCCCCCGCTAAGAATAGATTCTTTAATGAGTTTAGCACGTCGCCTAAGTGCGAGTGCCGGAAGATGTTTGCAGAGCTGAATTCGAAGATCAATGACTGATCAGGATCGACGTACGCGGACACACAAGGTTCGGAACCTGTAGCTGGAGACGAGTCCGTGGTTCAAGTGACACAGATGTTACTTGAAGTTAGGTCTGTGTGCGGCTCCAACGCTGTTGAGACTGCGACATCCGAGGCGGGGTTGAGCTTCCCGTCCTCGGATGGCACGATCTGCTCCAGATCTAAGGCCGGAGCCGTTACAGGTGCTATCTCCTGGGTATGGTTCGATGACAGATCTACGTCATGTTCATCACGGTGGCAGGGAGCGGCTGTCATGGTCTCGAATCCGTCGAAGATCAAGTCTCCGCGGATATTCGCGACGTAGTTCAAGTTTCCAAATCTGACCTGATGGCCTGGGGTGTAGCTTTCGATCTGCTCCATATGGCCAAGCGAGTTGGCCCGCAGTGCAAAGCCACCGAATATGAAGATCTATCCGGGGAAAAAGACTTCTCCTTGGATAGTATTGTTGTGGATGATTGAAGGGGCCATCAAACCTTTTGAGGATGGCACAGTGGAACTCTCAATGAAAGCACCAATGTCGGTGTCAAAACCGGCGGATCTCGGGTAGGGGGTCCCAAACTGTGCGTCTAAGGTCGATGGTAACAGGAGACGGGGGACACAATGTTTACCCAGGTTCGGGCCCTCTCTATGGAGGTAATACCCTACTTCCTGCTTGATTGATCTTGATGAATATGAGTATTACAAGAGTTGATCTACCACGAGATCGTAATGGCTAAAACCCTAGAAGTCTAGCCTATATGACTATGATTATAATGGTTGGCCTCTACGGACCTAGCCCTCCGGTTTATATAGACACCGGAGTGATCTAGGGTTACACAAGGTCGGTTACAGAGAAAGGAATCTTCATATTTGATCGCCAAGCTTGCCTTCCACGCCAAGGAGAGTCCTTTCCGGACACGGGAGAAAGTCTTCGGTCTTCGTATCTTCACAGCCCATCAGTCCGGCCCATGTCTAACAGGTCGGACGCACGAGGACCCCTTAGTCGAGGACTCCCTCACATCCTGCCATCATATGGCGGCGGAGCCTTAGCCGCGCGTGCGTAGACGCACATGTACTGGTATTATCGAACTTCAGAATCATGTCTGTTCCGAACTTCAGAATCATGTATCTTCAAAACCCCCGTGCAACGCTGTCGATAACAACTACTTAATGTCTCTCTAATTTCTGTTGTTATTATCTTTACAGAGATAGCAAGGAGAAAAGACAATAGTCAGTGTGCACGTTCTAAAATAATTCTAGAAGTTCAGACATGCTAACAAGAGAAGTAGAGACAACACGCTAGAAGAAAAAATTGTTAAACAAACACACACAAAAACATGGAATTAAGAAAAAAACACATCATAGTTGCACGCACAAAAAAGTAGATATAATTTTGGTTGAAGCTCATTTGTTTTCGGGTAAACCAGCAACATTTGGAGAGAATAGTGTGATACTAGATTGCATAAAAAATAGAGGTTTACAAAAACTTACGAGGATGTTGATTTAAAAAATCTCAAAGTTAAAATAAATTGAGCAAGAAGTTCAAAACAAATGTACTTAAAAAATCTCAATAAAAAATGGATTTCCCCTTTGTTAAAAAAATCTGAGAAGTTGAAATTAAAAAGAGGAACATTTCAAAAAGAATATATAAAAATCTGAGAAGTCCAAATTAAAATAATGGTGTGGTTCAATGTTTATTAAAAAAAAGATTTTCCTTTTATTAACAAATAAAACTAAGAAGTTTGAATTTAAAAATTGGTGAAGCTCGGTGTCTATAGAAAATTCAGATTTTTCTCATTAGTTTTTCCATTACTAACGAATAAACCAAGAAGTTTAGTTCGAAACAACCAAAAAGTAGTACGATGTTTATTACAAAACTAGGGTTTTTTCGTTACAAATAAATAATACCAAGAAGTACAAATTGAAAAATCCAGGAAGTTCAATTTTAAAAAATAGAATAGTTCAATGTATATGAAGAACCCAGATTTTCCTTGTTACTAAATATTAAACCAAGAAGTGCAATTTAAAAAAACGGAGCAACTCAATATTTATTACAAAAACTTGAATTTTTCCCGTTACTAATGATTAAACAAGAAGTTCTGTTTGAAATAACAAAGAAGTTCAACATTTACTAAAGAAACTGCAATTTTCCCATTTCTAGAAATACATAGAGGTTCAAAAAATTGAAAAAATAGAGCGGTTTGATGTATATAAAAAATTCAGATTTTTTCCATTGCTAAAGGGTAGCTTCGTTTTTGCATTTTAATTTTTTTGGAGCAATTATATTTTAAAAATAAATTCAATGATTTCATATTAAAAAATAGAATAGTTCGATGTATATAAGAAACTCAAATTCTTCTTGTTTCTATGCAAAATTAACGTATGAAGTTCAATTTAAAAAAGGTTGTTTGATGTTTACTTAAAAATCTTTTTTTTCTTTTATAAGAATAAAACTAAGAAGTTCAAATTATAAAAACAGAGAAGTTCAGAGATTATAAAAACTTAGGATTTACATGCTCAATTTCGATGAGTTAGGAGTTAGGGCAAAAAAAGCAGAGAGCAATTAAAATAGATAACAACCAGAAGTTCACGTACTACATGGTGTGTGTTTCATATGAGAAAAGGTTGAATAAAAAGGCAAAGTCCAAAAAAATTTGTTGCTAGAAGTTCAAGTCCTCGGCTGGAGCATTTTCAAAAATTCTTGTGAGAGAGGTTGAATAAAAATATGTGACAGAAGTTCAAGGTGAAAACAGCGTGAAGTTCAAGTACTACACGGAATGCGTTTTAGATAAGAATATAAGAATAGAAAACAAAAAGCTTAAAAGGTTTGTTGGAAGAAGTTGATGTGCTCCTCCTAGCATAGTTCAATTCATGTGCGAGACGTTCGTCGTTCATTTGCATGTTGAAAAAAAGGCAAAAAACAACGTTGTTTTTTATTTTAAAAACTGCTCTCAAGCGGCAATGAATTTGTAACACGTGTCTACATAAAAAAGTTGCTCTTATTCGTAAGCTTTCAAACAGTATATTATATGCTACATTCCGATATATGGTTTAAAAGTTTCATGTATACCAATTCAAACACGTTTTTATATATTGAAAAAAATTCATTTGAACCGTCGCGAGTATGAAAAATGATCAACACGGGAAAGCTGCATGTTTTCAACAGCTTTCCATCGGTATATCATTTGCTCAAATCCGGTAAGTGCTTGGGGACTTACGGGCAAAAAACAACACATGAAAAACGGAGTGAAGTTCAAACAGAACTGCTCCAGAAGTTCAACCTCTTCACGCAGTGCATTTTAGGAGACTCTATTTTTGCGACGAAGGCGGAACTCATGATCTCAGAAGTTCAGATTCATAATGCCAGAAGTTCACGTACTACACGATGTATATTTTGTATTAACAAAAGAATGAAAAAACAAAGGCTAAAAGTTTTGTTGCTAAATGTTCAAGTGCTCGGCGCGAGAAAGCTCAAAAATTCTTGTGAGAGAGGTTGAACAAAAATACGTGACAGAAGTTCAAGGTGAAAATAGCGCGAAGTTCAACTACTGCAAGGAATGCATTTCAGGTGAGAATAAAAGTATTGAAAAATAAAAGCTTAAAAGGTTTGTTGATAGAAGTTCAAGTGCTCTGTCTGGGGAAGTTCAAAAATTCTGGCGAGAGAGGGTCACCTTGTATTTCCGTATTCGAAAACACAAAAAATAATTTTTTTTGCGTTTTAAAATAATTCTCTCAATCCACAAAGAAGTTCAGTTATTATTTGGGAGCAATTCAATTTCAAAAAGGAAATAAAAAATCAAATTATAAAAATGGAAAAAGTTCATGTACTACATGGTGCGTGTTTAACATGAGAAAAATGAATTCAAAGGCAAGGTCCAATTTTGTTGTTGTTATAAGTTCAAGTCCTCGGTCGGAGAAAGTTAAAAAAATATTGTGAGGGAGGTTTGTACAAAAGGAATGTCATTTGTGTAACACCGACGAATGGATGAGAAAATTATAAACAAAAATACGTCACAGAAGTTCAACGTGAAAACAGCAGGAAATTCAACTACTAAAGTAAATGAATTTCAGATGAAAAACATTTAAAATCATCGCGAGTATGAAAAATGATCAACTCAGGAAAGTTGCGTTTTTATAGCAGCTTTCCATCCGTATATCACTTGTTCAATTCCGGTGAGTGGATGGAGAGCTACGAGCAAAAAAAAGTACGTGAAAAACAGAGTGAAGTTCAAGTAGACATGCCAAGAAGTTCACATTCTTCACGCGGTGCATTTTCGAAAAATCTGTTTCGCGATAAAGACAGAACGAATGATCTCGCCATTTTCGAAATTAGTTGAAAACGGCTAGGAATGAGAGAAAACCATCAACATGAAAAAGTTTCGCATTTTCCTTAGCTTTTCAACGGTATATTATTTGTCCAATTCCGATAAAGTTTGTAGAAATTACGGCAAAAATACGTTTTTATCCATTTTCAAAATTGACTTAAAACAGTAATGAATTGGGAGAAACAATATATACCAAAAAGTTTTACATTTCCTCAAGCTTTCCAACCCCATATCATTTTCTACATTCGGACGTACGGTTAAAAATTTAGCTCGAAAATACAAACTCAGTGCAACTTGGACCGTTTTATAAATCACTTTTACACCGTTCAAAAGTAGAAAAAACTTTCCACATTAAATAGTAGCGCATTTTCATAAGATTTCCAATGCCATATAATTTGCCTCAATTGTATGAGCCATTTAGAAATGACATCAAAAATACGAACTCGGCTATTCGGTTTGTGAAATTTTACGATTTTCCAAACTACTCTTTAACCGTAGGGAATTAGAGAAAACTTTCAACATGTGGAGGGAGCGGTTTTGCAGCATCTTTCCAATGCCATATTATTTGCCTCATTCTAATAAACGGTTTTGAAATGCGATCAAAAATATGATTCATGTTTTTTGTATGAAGAAATAACGATTTTCAAAACTGCTCTTAAACTGCTTACATTTTGCCAAATTTAACTTGGGTCATGATACTGGTGTCCATAGCTTTCCAACGGTATACCGCAAGCCCCATTTGGGCAATGTTGGCGGAAGTTCAACCTAGCACTAGGGGAAGTTCAGGTCGAACAACTCAGGTAGTAAAATTGCAAAAACGCAATTTCATCACGACCCGAGAGCAAAATCCGCCAACGAGCGAGATACCTATTTAAAACTGGTATTTAGTTGCTAAAAACGTTTATAGATTACACTAACATCATATAGAACACGACTAACCAGAATAATTCACGGGGAAGCCACGGTTGCGAAGATAGCCCGAATGTCGGGTTCAAACAGAGGGATGTTCAGGCGCGTTACTCAGGCAGTTCAGGTTGTGATCGGAATATTATTCTGATCCCGTGATCAGAATAGGGTTTATGTGTGTATGTGTGTGTGTGTGTATGGATCTCCCCCAACATATAGTGCTTGCCAAAAAGAAAAAGTGTAAAAAGAATAGGTGATGATCACCATGACTCTTGCATTAAGGTAGAGGGTAAAAAATGATAGGCCCTTCGCAGAGGGAAGCAGAGGTTGTCATGCGCTTTTATGGTTGGATGCACAAAATCTTAATGCGAAAGAACGTCACTTTATATTGCCGCTTGTGAGAAAGAACTTTATTATGCAGTCTATCGCTTTTATTTCTTCCATATCACAAGTTCGTATAAAGCTTATTTTCCTCACACTAATAGATCATACATATTTAGAGAGCAATTTTTATTGCTTGCACCGATGACAACTTACTTGAACGATCTTACTCAATCCATAGGTAGGTATGGTGGACTCTCATGGAAAAACTGAGTTAAGGGATTTTGGATGCACAAGTAGTATCTCTACTTGGTGCAAAAGATTTGGCTAGCATGGGATGAGAAGCAGGCTCAACATGTTGGAGGATCCATGACAATATAGCTTCTATTCGGATATAAAGAAACATAACCCATTACGTTGTCTTCCTTGTCCAACATCAACATTTTAGCAATATTTTAGTGAGTGCTCACAATCACAAAAGATGTCCAAGATAGTATATTTATATGTGGGACCTCTCTTTCTTTATTACTTCCTATTAATTGCAACAATGACCAAAACTATGTTTGTCAACTCCCAACAAATTTCATGCAACATATTTCTTATATGTGAAGTCATCACTTCCCATAAGATCATTATATAATATTTTTATATCTTTTACTCTTTTTTTCTCATGATCATAGCAAGAAAGCAAAGCCCTCAACTCAAAACTAATCTTTATTGTATAACTCTCGGACTCAATTACACAGAGGGAACTCAAAGAAAAACTCGAAGCTAGATCGTACTAAAATTTCATTCTACTAAACAGAGATGTAACCAAAAGGATCGAACTAAAAACGATAAAGGTGAAGATGTGATGGTGATATGATACTGGGGCACCTCCCCCAAGCTTGGCAGTTGCCAAGGGGAGTGCCCATATCCATGTATTTATGTCTCTTTTTTCGGAGGGGGTGGTGAAGTTGATGATGATGTTGTGGGCTTGTCCTCCATGTTCCAAGGCATAGGTTCACCATCGTAAAAAGATGAACGAGTCTCCGGGATCCTCAAATCTGTAGCCAAACTCATCCTATTAAATATGTATTCATACTCATAGTTTTGGTTTTGTAGGTCATAGATCTGGGCTTGCAGATGCTCTATTTTCTCATGAAGCTTGAAGATGGCCTCCCTGATGTTCTATGCGTCCAGCATGTGGTCACGGGTAAATTCCTTGATCATGGAGTGATTGGTGCCGAGTCTAAGTGAAGCATGAGAGCATTTCTTCAAAAATTAAACAACCACCATGCTCAAAAAGATATAAGTGAAGCACTAGAGAAATTCCATAGCTCAAAAAATTTAAGTGAAGCACATAGAGCAATTCTAACAAATCATGGCATCATTATGGCTCTCTCAAGTAGGTGAGTCCAACAAGGATGATTGCGATAGACTAAAAAGAAAAACAAGCAAAGACTCATACAATACAAGACGCTCCAAGCAAAACTCATGATATGTGACGAATAAAAATATAGCTCCAAGTAAAATTACCGATGGTTGTTAGAAGAAAGAGGGGATGCCTTCCGGGCATCCCCAAGCTTAGTTGTTTGGTTCTCCTTGAATATTAACTTGGGGTGCCATGGGCATCTCCAAGCTTAGGCTCTTTTCACTCCTTATTCCTTCATCCATCATGATCTCACCCAAAACTTGAAAACTTCAATCACAATAAACTTAACAAAACCTTCGTGAGATCCGTTATTATAATAAAGCAAATCACCACTCTAAGTACTACTGCAAACCTTTCGTGGAATTGTCACGGCAGATGTCCTCGAGCTAGGACTTAGTCGTGGAGCCATCGCAACTAGGAAGCTTGAAGGGGTTATGCGGGACAAGGAACACGAGGGTTTATACTGGTTCGGCCCCTTACGGTGAAGGTAAAAGCCTACGTCCAGTTTGAGGTGTTACTGATTAGGGTTACGATCGCCATGGAGCTCAATAGCTATGCCCGGCTCTCGATCAGATTGTTGTCGCCCTTAAACCGCTGCCGGGTCGTCCCTTTATATAGGGAGGCTGACGCCCAGCAGCCCTTAGAGTCCCGGCCGGCTCATAAGAGTGTCCGGCTCGGACTCTAAACAATACTTGCCTTACACTACAAGTTCTACTATAATGATGATTGTAACTACGGGCCTTAAGCCATATCCGGGTCTCAGCCCATCTCTGGCCCATCGTCTTGAAGCTTGGCTCCGGGCTTCTGGCAATGACCAGCGAGTAACCCGGCCCCTCCTGGCGGGTGACTCTAAGGTCTATATCCTCAACATTAGGCCCCCAGATTGATTTGAGCCGGCTCATGTCAATCTTCAACTCTGCCGACAGAAAAAATCTCCGGCTTACCATTCATGTGAAGGCCATAACCCGGAGTGACGTCATCCTCTGGACTCCGGATAATCCGCCGTGACGTCATCCTCCATTAAGTCCGTTTTTTACTCTGCCAGATCCGCAACGGATCTTTGCTTTTATTGTCATTCCGAAAATCGAGGCGTCGTGAGGGGGAGATAACCAGGCCGTGGTCTCCTTGAATCTCGCGCCCACTTATGACTTCACCTTATAAATAGGCCGGCCCAACGTGCTTCTTCTCACGCCCTCTTCTTCCTCCTCGCGCCGTCGCTCTTCTGCCCGAGCTCTGCCACTGCCGCCGCCGTCGCGCCCCTGGTCTTCATCAACCCGGCCGCTGCATCACCCTGATTCGGACCAGATTCACGGCAGCGACCTCCGCTCTTCTCCAACTCCGGTGAGTCTCCTTTGCCCTGTCAGATAGATCTACTGTAGGGTTCATCTTGTGCCCTTCGCGTTCATCGCCATTGCCGCAAACCTCAGCAGTCCTCATAGTCACCGCACTTGGTTGATCTTTAGCCTTGCATAGAACTAGCACGGTAGTTGTTTTTAGGCCTCATCTCAAGTACCAGTAGATCTCTTTCTACTGTATAGATGCTTCATTCGAGCTCAAAAACTCCCCTGCATCCGCATTTTAGGTCTAGAAAATTTTCTTTGCTCTGGCCATTTTGATCCAAAAAAGTTACGGTAGTATGCGAAACCTGTTTTACCATACTTAGTAAAAACTGCCACCATTGAATCTTGGCGGCTTACATTTCCGGCTTAAAGAAAAACACGTGCTGTAGAACCTTCCGGTTTAAAGAGAACCATGCTCTGTAGAATCTTCCGGTTCAACTGTGGTAGAGCCGTAGATAACCAATTTACCCTGAATCCCCCTGCGGCTTAAATAACCCACTGTATCTAAATATATATCATTAGTCCCCTTCATAAGCCGCCGTCTTGGTTTGAACGATAGATTTCCGGCTTATAATTAACCCGGACACTTTTCTCTTTATCATAGACCAACCTTCACCATGCCTCCCAAGGCTCCCATCACTTGCAACTGGATGAGGTCCAACGTCACTGACGAGACCCTGGCCAATTTCGTTAAGTCCGGATATTTGCCTAAGAAGGAAATCATGTCCTACCGTGCCCCTGACCCATCGGAAGAAAGACTACAGCCAAGGGACGGGGAGGTAGTGATCTTCGCAGACCATATGAGCCGGGGCTTCGCACCGCCCGGCTCAAAGTTCTTCAGGGACGTGCTCAACTTCTTTGACCTACGGCCTCAGGATATAGGACCCAATTCCGTATCCAACATCTGCAACTTCCAAGTCTTTTGTGAAGTGTACCTTGGAGAAGAGCCCAGTTTGCTGCTTTTCAGAGAGCTGTTCTACTTAAACCGCCAAAATGAATGTGCCAACGGGCCAAGTCTGGAATTAGGCGGCATCTCCATCCAACGGCGTAGGGACTGTCTGTTCCCTTACGCAGAGCCGCCAAGCCACCCTAAGGACTGGAATATGACTTGGTTCTACTGCCAAGACACGTCCCCGGCTGACGAGAACCCGCTGCCCGGCTTTCGCCCAACGCGCCTAGAGCCGACCCATCCGCTATCCGACAAACTGACTGCCGCGGAACGCCAACCTCTGCTTCCAATGATCAATAAGATCAAGGCCCTGCTAGGCAACGGCCTGAATGGAATTGATCTGGTCCGGGTCTGGATCTCATGGCGGGTGATCCCATTGAGCCGCCGCCCCGGCTTAATGTGTGAGTACACCGGGCGAAAGGATGACCCTCAGAGGCACAGTCGCAACGATCTTCCAGAAGACGTTGCTGAAGAAGAGACCAAGGCTCTGTTAAACGAGAGTCTGGCAGACTGTGGAAGGACCGGGCTAGCCCCGTTCTGCAAGACCAATCCAGCCCCAGCGGTAAGCCGCTGACTTTAACCTTTCAACTTCTTTTGCATATTACCTTAATCTGAACCATTTTAAGAATTCATTACTGTATTTCTCAGGCTGATGATAAATTCTGGCGGGTCAAGTATGACCATGAGGCGGCCAAGAAGGCCAGGAAGGCGAAGAAAGCTGCCAAGAAAGCCGCCCCTCGCAAAAAAGGAAGCAGACCCACTGCTTCGGAGCTATTGCAATTAAGCGACAGCTCCGAGTCAGAGGTAAGCCTTAAACCTTTAAACTCTTGCCATATTTGTTGTTTGTTGCTGTCCGCCTTATCAACATTTGCTCATTGACAGGATGACACCGGCGCCAGTAACCCGGTGGTTGAAGAGGTAATGCCACTTTCCTCTGACTCGGAGCCTTTGCCACAGCTGAAAGTCCGAAAAGTAACCCGGAAAGTAAGCTTTTCCCATCCATTAGCTCATCAAGACCCTCAATTTCTTTTGAAGCAGCAGGTTCACGAAAGTTGGCGTCACACCCGGGCCCGCAAAGACACCGACCTCTCCGCCGGGTTACCTGACGCAACATGGAAGCGTCGCACTGAGGTTTTTTCTCACCTGTACCCTTTTCATCCGTTGGCGGGTGTTATCCGTCAGCCACTCAACTCTTCTGACTCCAATTATCAGGAGACCTCCCCCTCTTCGGGTGACTCCATGCAGTCGAGTTTGCCGGCCTTCAAGACTGCATCCGGGTAATAACAATCCCCTTACCTTATCTGTCTGTATTTACTCTTTGTGTGCCTAACACTTCTGTCTTTTCAGTGCCCAGGCAAAGCTCGCCAAAAGAGCAAAGAAAACCAGGTCAGCCGGAGTGCCAGACTTGCCTGACCCGGAGGCGACGGCTCAAGAGCCGCCAGCTACCTCCGCCCCCGAAGCCACCATTCCAATGGACACGGCGCCTGAGGCTCCTGCCCCGACTACCAAGACAACGACCGAAGCGGCGGTTAACCCGGAGGCCTCCGGCTCAGCCCCACCAACAGACAACCCGGACGTGGTAATCACCCGGACGGAATTCGTTGAGCTGGGGAGACCGACCGCATTGGCCAAGTGCTCCGCGAAGGGGGAATTACTGCAGCCCCACCGGGTGAACCTGGACCTCTCCGGCTACACCGACTTGAGCATCGGAGAGCTCGTCTCTGGCTACATCAGCCAAGTCCACAAGAGCCGGGACGCCGAGGTTGCCATGGTCAACCAGATCCAACAAAAATCCGAGGTACCCTTCTGCTGTCTTCTTACTTTACTGCATAGTTACCTTTGCCATGCTAGCCCCCAAGTCAACGACTTATACTTGAATATGTTGTAGACTTAGGTTCCGGCTTACTCAACTGAGCCGGCAGTATGTAGATAGATACATTCGATATGCATTAGCCCCCAAGTGCCAAGTGTCTTTGCTTGGAAAGCGCTTGGGACTTATATAATGACTGTTAATAACCCGGAAATATATGCAGGCTATTGGCAAGAAATTAGAGGCGACCTTGCGGATCTCAACAGCCGGCTGAAAATGCAGGAGATGGAGACCCGGAAGGCAAACGCCAAGTTTGTATCCAGCATCGCCACCCAAGAGAAATTAAAGACCGAGTTTGATGCTGAGAGAAAGGTCTGGGTCGAAGAGAAGGCCGCACTGGTGACCCGGACGGAACAGGCGGAGAAGGCTCTCGCGGAGAAGACCGCCGAGCTCTCCGGCCTGAAGCGCCAGGTTTCCCAAATGGTGGCTGCTATCTTCGGTAAGTCGCCTCACCGGCTTTCATCAAGTTAGTATAAGTCATGACTCATCCTTGTCACTGGCTTATCTGATTCTGTTAAACAGGTCCCAGGAGCGCCAACCTCAACCAGAGCGTGGTCACCAAGTTAAAGGCCGTGTACACCCTGGTGGAGCAGCTCTACACCGGGTCACAGCGTGCCTTAGCTGTGGTGGCCCTATCCAACGAGGTGCCAACTCATCTGGCCGAAGTCCTGCGCCGGCTCGCAGTTCTGCCGCAGCGGATCCAGGAGCTACGACGAGCATCCGCGAGAGCCGGAGCAATCACCGCGCTGAGCCGGGCCAAAGCATTCCTGCCGGAGCTGGACCCGGCAGACATCACCCTGGGTTACCCAAGCCTGAAGGAAGACGGCTCAGCCTTCGACCAGAGGGACTTCGCGACGTGTGTGAAGGCTGTACGCCCGGTGGCCACCATCATCGGGAACGACACCGACTTAACCAAGTATCAGCCGGGTTACAATGCGGAGAATCAGAGGATTCCAACCCCTCACTATGAAGCTCTCAATCTGATTCCTCCGGCTCGTCAGCACACCTTCGCCCCGGAGATTAACCCGGCCGAGTTAATTGACGAAGAAGCCCACTTCGAAGCTCTCAGCGGCATCGACTGGAAGTCGTCAACCTTCGAGGTCTTGGGATCAGCCGGAGCAGAAGACAGGAATGAGACGGGGACTTCAACTCAGCGGGCCTCATAAGTTGGCTGGCGGCTTACCAAACATTGTTCCATCTTTTAGACTTGAAAAAATTATTGTAATAGAGTAAGTGCAACGATTTATCTCTGCCGTGCCATCGTGCACGTTTTGAATGCGAAAATCCTTTGAAATTGTCTCTTTGATGTTTCTCCGGGTCATAATCATCCCTTTGTTTTTTCTCAACCTTAAAAGGTGCCTTTAAGTATCTGCATAGAAAAGCAAATCACAAGTCTCGAGGCGGCTTACCGCCCTGAGAATCAGGTGTTTGAGATAGATAATCCGGAATATGAATCAAAAAGGACTGGTCCTTGATTATACTCTGAACATAGCCGTAATAACACCCTTAACGGCCTGTAAGCATACTTCCGGTTTAAATAACCCTGGTAGTAAGGTTGGTACCTTAACTTCCGATTTACTTGCCTTGACGACACCCATGATGTTCAATTAACACTGTAAACCAAAGTTAAGCCGGTAAGTGAAACCCGGCCATGCACACCTTGTCATAATCAGAGTAAACTTGTGATAAATCAGAACTTAGGGGCTTCCGGTTCGAATACGACCAGAGACCCGGCCCAAAGGGGTTAAGCCAAGATTCGGATACGATCATATAGCCCCCAGTGGGTGTGGCGATGCCAATCAAGAGGGTACCGACAGCTATGTTCTCTTTGGTTCGAATACGACCCATGTTTGAACAGGAAGCCCCCAAGTGATTCTTAAAATTGTTTAACGACGCTAATTCGGATACGATCGACGTCGGTTCTCAGAGGGGTTAGGCTATGATTCAAATATGACCAAAGGTAACCTCCCAATGAGCTCGGCACCTTGCCAATCAAGTGGGTATCGACAGCTATGTTCTCTTTGGTTCGAATACGACCCATGTTTGAACAGGAAGCCCCCAAGTGACCTTACTGTTTACGGCTAGATTCGAATACGATCATAAGCCGGATCCTCCTTTAAGTCAGCATGTAAAAAACAACACACGCATATTTGGAGGAGAAAAAAGGACAGAGGTCCTGCTTTATTGCTTATCATAATATATACATGTCTGAGATAAATATGTACACCACGAGAGCCGGTAGCTCAAGTGTAGTAAGGCCGAAGCTGAGCTATGTTCCACGGCCGACGGGTCTCCTCCTCAGATTTACACGAATCTTTATGCTCCCGAATATCAATGAGGTAATATGACCCGTTGTGCAAGTTCTTGCTGACCACAAAGGGCCCTTCCCAAGGTGGGGATAACTTGTGTGCATCTGTTTGATCCTGGATGAGCCAGAGCACAAGGTCGCCTTCCTGGAAGACCCGGGATCTGACCCGGCGGCTATGATAACGGCGCAGGTCTTGTTGGTAAATCGCTGAACGGCTGCTGCCACATCACGCTGTTCGTCCAACAAGTCCAGAGCATCTTGACGCGCCTGTTCATTATCCGACTCAACATAAGCCGCCACGCGAGGTGAATCGTGACGGATGTCACTGGGGAGGACTGCTTCTGCTCCATAAACCATGAAGAAAGGCGTGAAGCCTGTAGACCTGTTAGGAGTAGTGTTGATGCTCCATAAGACGGAGGGCAACTCCTCCACCCAACAACCCGGCGTCCGTTGCAAAGGGACCAAAAGCCGGGGCTTGATGCCCTTCAGAATTTCCTGGTTAGCTCTCTCAGCTTGACCATTGGATTGAGGATGAGCCACTGAAGAAACATCAAGTCGGATATGCTCTCGTTGACAAAATTCTTCCATGGCGCCTTTGGAGAGATTGGTGCCATTGTCAGTTATAATGCTGTGCGGAAAACCAAAGCGGAAAATCACCTTTTTCATAAATTGAACCGCCGTGGCTGCATCGCACTTGCTAACTGGCTCAGCTTCCACCCACTTTGTGAATTTGTCAACTGCCACCAAGAGGTGGGTCTTCTTATCCTTGGACCGTTTAAAAGGCCCAACCATATCAAGCCCCCAGACCGCAAAGGGCCAAGTGATTGGGATCATCCTCAACTCCTGAGCCGGCACATGAGCCCGTCGTGAGAACCTTTGGCAACCATCACATTTACTGACCAAGTCCTCTGCATCAGCGTGAGCCGTCAGCCAATAAAAACCATGACGGAAAGCCTTGGCTACAAGAGATTTTGAGCCGGCATGATGACCACAATACCCTTCATGGATCTCCCGCAAGATCTCTTGGCCTTCCTCAGGGGAGATACAACGTTGAAATGCCCCGGAAACACTGCGATGATGCAACTCTCCGTCGATAACAATCATTGACTTAGCCCGCCGGGTTATTTGCCTGGCCAGAGTTTCATCCTAAGGCAACTCTCCCCGGGTTATATAAGCCAGATATGGCATTGTCCAGTCCGGTATGACATGAAGAGCCGCCACCAGTCGTGCCTCCGGGTCAGGGATAGCCAAGTCCTCCTCTGTAGGCAACTTAACCGAAGGTTATACAAGACATCCAGGAAAGTGTTAGGCGGCACCGGCTTTCGCTGAGAGCCTAGCCGGCTTAGAGCATCAGCCGCCTCGTTCTTCCTGCGATCAATGTGCTCCACTTGGTACCCCTGAAAGTGCCCAGCAATGGCATCAACCTCGCGGCGATAAGCCGCCATGAGAGGATCCTTAGAATCCCACGTGCCTGATACTTGTTGAGCCACCAAGTCTGAGTCACCAAAGCACCTTACCCGGCTTAAGCTCATCTCCTTAGCCACCCGAAGACCGTGGAGCAAAGCCTCGTATTCAGCCGCATTGTTAATGCAAGGAAACATCAACTGTAGCACATAATGGAACTTGTCACCCTTAGGGGAAGCCAATACAACGCCAGCCCCCGAGCCCTCCAGCTGCCTGGACCCATCAAAGTGAATAGTCCAATAAGTGTTATCCGGCTTTTGCTCAGGCACTTGTGACTCTGTCCAATCATTGATGAAATCCACCAAGGCCTGAGATTTAACAGCAGTGCGTGGCACATATTTAAGGCCATGAGGTCCAAGTTCTATAGCCCACTTAGCAATTCTCCCTGTGGCCTCTCTGTTTTGAATAATATCACCAAGAGGGGCAGAACTGACCACAGTGATGGGATGACCCTGAAAATAATGCTTAAGCTTCCGGCTCGCCATGAACACACCATACACAAGCTTCTGCCAATGTGGGTACCGCTGTTTGGACTCAATGAGCACTTCGCTGACATAATAAACCGGTCGCTAAACCGGATGCTCCTTACTCGCCTCCTTGCGCTCCACCACAATAGCCACGCTGACGGCTCGTGCATTTGCCGCCACATACAGTAGCAAGGGCTCCTTATCAACCGGAGCAGCAAGGACTGGAGGCTCTGCCAGCTGCCTTTTCAAATCCTCAAAGGCGGTATTAGCTGCATCATTCCATACAAAGTTATCAGTTTTCTTCATCAACTGATATAAGGGCATGGCCTTCTCACCCAAATGGCTTATAAACCGGCTTAAAGCAGCGATGCGACCCGCCAGGCGCTGTACGTCATTTATACATGCCGGCTTAGCTAGGGAAGTGATGGCCTTGATCTTCTCCGGGTTAGCCTCAATGCCTCTGTCAGAAACCAAGAAGCCCAATAGTTTGCCTGCTGGAACACCAAAAACACACTTGGCCGGGTTGAGCATCATCTTATAGACCCGGAGATTATCAAAGGTTTCCCTTAAATCATCTATCAGGGTTTCCTCTTTGATGGATTTAACCACAATATTGTCCACATATGCGTGAACATTGCGCCCAATCTGCTTATGAAGACAGTTCTGTACACAACGTTGGTAAGTCGCCTGTGCACACTTGAGCCCAAACGGCATAGACACATAGCAGAAGGCTCCAAAGGGAGTGATGAACGCCGTCTTCTCCTGGTCCTTAACTGCCATTTTAATCTGATGATATCCAGAATAAGCATCCAAGAAACTTAAGCGTGCACAACCTGCCGTAGCATCAATGATTTGATCAATACGGGGGAGGGCAAAAGGATCAGCCGGACACGCCTTGTTCAAGTCCGTGTAATCCACACACATCCGCCAAGTGCCGTTCTTCTTGAGTATGAGCACCGGGTTAGCCAACCACTCTGGGTGAAAGACTTCAATGATAAACCCGGCCGCCAAGAGCCGGGCCACTTCTTCCCCAATAGCTTTCCGCCTCTCTTCGTTAAACCGCCGAAGGAACTGTCTGACCGGTTTAAATTTCGGATCAACATTGAGAGTGTGCTCAGCGAGTTCTCTAGGTACACCTGGCATGTCAGAAGGTTTCCACGCAAAGATGTCCCTATTCTCACGGATGAACTCGATGAGCGCGCTTTCCTATTTTGGATCCAGATTGGCACTGATGCTAAACTGCTGAGATGAATCTCCTGGAACAAAATCAACAAGCTTAGTTTCATCAGCTGACTTAAATTTCATCGCCGGCTCAGTCTCCGTAGTCGGCTTTTTCAGAGAGGTCATATCTGTTGGGTCAACATTGTCTTTATAAAAATTCAACTCCTCTGTAGCGCAAACAGACTCGGCATAAGCTGCATCACCTTCCTCACACTCGAGAGCCACTTTCCGGCTGCCGTGAACCGTAATGGTCCCATTGTGACCTGACATTTTGAGCTGTAAGTACACATAACACGGCCGTGCCATGAACTTGGCGTAAGCCGGCCGTCCAAATATAGCATGGTATGGACTTCTTATCTTGACTACCTCAAAGGTCAACTTCTCCACCCTGTAATTGTTCTCATCACCAAAAGCCACTTCCAATTCGATCTTGCCGACTGGATAAGCCGACTTACCAGGTACCACACCATGGAAGATAGTGTTTGACTGGCTGAGGTTCTTATCAACCAACCCCATACGGCGAAAGGTCTCATAATAGAGGATATTGATGCTGCTGCCTCCATCCATGAGTACCTTTGTGAACTTATAGCCTCCCACCTGAGGAGCCACCACTAAGGCCAAGTGGCCCGGGTTATCCACCCGGGGAGGGTGATCCTCCCTGCTCCACACTATAGGCTGCTCAGACCACCGCAAGTAGCGTGGAACCGCCGGCTCAACAGCATTCACAGCCCTCTTGTGAAGCTTCTGATCTCGTTTGCACAAACTAGTGGTAAACACATGATACTGTCCACCGCTAAGCTGCTTTGGGTTGGTCTGATAACCCCCCTGCTGCTGTTGGTGACCCTGACCAGACTGTTGATTAAAGCCCCCTTGACCGTTCTGAGGACCAGAGTTTGAGCCGCCGCCCGGGCCATGAAAGCCGCCGGCGCCTGAACCGCCGCCCGGGCCATTGTAGCTCTTAAAGGCTTTCATGATCGCGCAATCCTTCCACAAATGAGTCGCGGGCTTCTCTCTAGAGCCATGCCTTGGGCAAGGTTCATTCAACAGCTGCTCCAGCGTTGGACCTGACCCGCCGCCTCGGGGAGGGGGCCTCCCCTTGCGTCGCTGGTTATTACCTTGAGAGTTGGCATTGGCTACAAACTCTAGGCTGCCATCGGCCTTACGCTTGCCTCCTCCTTGGTTCCCTGGGTTAAACTGAGGACCCTTGCCATTGCCGTTCTTCTTTTCCTTCCCTGTCCTTTCATCATCTGAAGGGGGATCCTTGGTATCATCGGAATCGGCGTACTTAACAAGAGCCGCCATCAGTGTACCCATATCGGTGCAGTCGCGTTTAAGCCGCCCGAGTTTCATCTTAAGGGGCACAAAGCGACAGTTCTGTTCCAACATTAAGACTGCAGAGCCGGCATCCATCTTATCTGATGAATGTATGATCTCCTTGACCCGGCGAACCCAATGGGTCGTGGATTCACCCTCCTGCTGCTTACAGTTAGTCAAGTCCACAATTGACATAGACTGCCTACAGGTATCTTTGAAGTTTTGGATGAACCGGGCTTTCAGCTCAGCCCAAGACCCAATGGAATTTGGTGGTAGCCCTTTTAACCACGTGCGGGCAGTTCCATCTAACATCATGGTGAAATACTTGGCCATGGCCGCCTCACTGACCTCCAGCAATTCCATAGCCATCTCATAACTCTCAATCCAGGCTGCAGGCTGTAAGTCAGCTGTATAGTTAGGCACCTTCCTAGGGCCCTTGAAGTCCTTAGGTAGACGTTCATTACGGATAGCTGGCACCAAACAAGGGACACCCCCGGTCCTGGTAGGGATACCCACATCAACGGAAGTCGTCGGATAAGCCAGGGGGTCTGGTAAGCCGTCAATTGAGGCACCTGCTCTGCCTCTTGCCGTGCTTGGTCTGCTGCGTAAAACGCTCCATTATGAGCCGGGCCATGGCCAGGGGGCGGGTCATGGCGTCGGACGTTGCTTGAGCCGGTTGCCGAAACCATGTGCCGGCTGTAACTCGGGCTCTGACCTGGACGAGGAGTCGAGTGGATCCTGTCCCGGCTGTAGGAGTACGCCTCTTGCTGCGCCAGTGCTGTTTGAAGGAGTTCCCTGACCCGGCGGGTCTCGATAGCCGTCGGAGAGTCACCGTCAACTGGTAGGGCCGCCAGTCGTGCTGCCGCAGCGACCATGTTCTCCAGCGGGTTGTTATAATGACCCGGGGGTATTGGCACGTACTGAGGCGGGGCAGGGGGCACCTGGGGAGGCCCCATCACTCGCGGCTGAATAAGGGGTCCAGACCCGGGTGCCATGACCCCTGGCGGGTTACTAGACCCTGCACCTGGCGTGTTGAAGAGGTTGTGTGGATCGTAAACCGGCGGGAGTCGGGACTGGGCCTTTTGATGCCTCCTTCTCATGACCTCATTGGCCGCGTTCTGATCCATCGTGAGTTGGAAGGACTGCGCCTGAATCAGCTGAGTCCGGGCATCGAGAGCCGCCCGCTCCGCAGCCAGCCTGATTCCTTCTGCTGCAAGATCCTCTTTAGCTTTTATCAGATCCAATTTCAACTGTGCCACCTCCGCATCATGCTGGGCTTGATCCGCCGGGTCAACCGTGGCGGTTAACAGGGCCGTCATCTTGTCCGTGAGATCCATCAGCACCTGAGCCGGAGAAGGCACCGGGTTTCCCGATCCAGCAGCGGGGTTCTGAATAGGCTGCGCACCAGCCATAAAAACTCCAACCTGACCTGGCGGCTCAAAAAGGTCCGAAATACTGTCGCCATCGGAACAACCCATGAGCCTACCATCTTGAAGTTGGTACAACGAGTTTGACTCATCGGTGGCCGACTCGCCGTCAGAGCCGGCGGCCGCCTTATCACCGGACCCAGATGGATCAGAGGGCCCTCCATGGATGCATCCCAAAAAAGGGGGCCTTAAGGCAGGTCGGGCCCGGGCGGGTCGTGTGCGCTGAGCCGTTTCGATGAGATCGGCGCAGAGATCCAGCTCGGGGCCCGGCTCACCAATCTTGCCAATGAAGACATGAATTCCGCCAAAGGGGACCCGGTACCCGTACTCAATTGAGCCGGCGTCGGGGCCCCAGTCCGCATCGTCGATGTAGAGCTTGCCGCGACGACTCTTGGTCATCCGGCCCACAGCGTATCCCTTGAGCCCTTCGAAGCTGCCCTTCAAGAACTCAAATCCACCGTGCGCTAGCCCCACGGTGGGTGCCAACTGTCGTGGAATTGTCACGGCAGATGTCCTCGAGCTAGGACTTAGTCGTGGAGCCATCGCAACTAGGAAGCTTGAAGGGGTTATGCGGGACAAGGAACACGAGGGTTTATACTGGTTCGGCCCCTTACGGTGAAGGTAAAAGCCTACGTCCAGTTTGAGGTGTTACTGATTAGGGTTACGATCGCCAGGGAGCTCAATAGCTATGCCCGGCTCTCGATCAGATTGTTGTCGCCCTTAAACCGCTGCCGGGTCGTCCCTTTATATAGGGAGGCTGACGCCCAGCAGCCCTTAGAGTCCCGGCAGGCTCATAAGAGTGTCCGGCTCGGACTCTAAACTATACTTGCCTTACACTACAAGTTCCGCTATAATAATGATTGTAACTACGGGCCTTAAGCCATATCCGGGTCTCAGCCCATCTCCGGCCCATCGTCTTGAAACTTGGCTCCGGGCTTCTGGCAACGACCGTGCGAGTAACCCGGCCCCTCCTGGCGGGTGACTATAAGGTCTATATCCTCAACAAAACCCATTCATATTTTAATATTGCGTTATACCTACTGTATTCTATCTTTACCATGGCTTATACCCCCCCCCCCCGATACAATCCATAGATTCATCAAAATAAGCACACAATGCAACGAAAAGAGAATATGCCAAAAACAGAACAGTCTGTAGTAATCTGGACTTTGACCATACTTCTGTAACTCCAAAAATTCTGAAAAACTAGGACAACGTAGGCAATTTGTATATAAATCTTGTGTACAAAAATCATTATTTTATCGCGCTTCTGTGATTTTTAACACTTCTGCTACTAGGCGCAAAAGTTTTTGTTTTTCAACAAGATCAAATCAACTATCACCCAACATGATCCCAAAGGATTTACTTGGCACAAACACTAATTGAAACACAAAAATACAATCATAACAGTAGCATAATTGTGCAAACACTCAAGAACAGAAAGAAAACGCAAAAATAAATTTTATTCATTGCGTTGCCTCCCAACAAGCGCTATCGTTTTATACCCCTAGCTAGGCATAATGCATAGATTCAAGTACTGTCATCTTTAGTTTTCGTCCCATAGGTTTCCCTCATGATTGATTCATATGGTGGCTTAATTCTTGTTCTAGGGAAGTGTTCCATACCATTTCTTAGTGTAAATTGAAATTTGATATTCCCTTCTTTCATATCAATCACGGCACCTATAGTTCGTAAAAACGGTCTACCAAGTATGATGGGACAAGACGGATTGCAATCACTATCAAGAACAATAAAATCTATGGGCACATAGTTCCTATTTGCAAGAATAAGAACATCATTAATTCTTACCAAAGGCCTTTTAATAGTAGAATCCGCCAAGTGCAAATTAAGAGAACACTCTTCAATATTGGTGAGACCAAGCACATAATACGTCTCCAACGTATCTATAATTTTTGATTGTTCCATGCTATTATATTATCTGTTTTGGATGTTATATGCATTAATATGCTATTTATATTGTTTTTGGGACTAACTTATTAACCTAGAGCCCAGTGCCGGTTTCTGTTTTTTCCTTGTTTCTGAGTTTCGCAGAAAAGGAATATCAAACAGAGTCCAAACGGAATAAAACTTTCGCAATGATTTTTCTTGGACCAGAAGACACCTACGAGACTTGGAGTTGAAGTCAGAAGACCCACGAGGTGACGACAAGCCGTAGGGCTGTGCCCTAGGGGGGGGGGCGCCCCTGGCTTGTGGCCCCCTCGGGAGTCCACCGACATCCTTCCTTGGCCTATAAATTCAGATATATTCCCAAACCCTCAGAACAAGCCACAAAAAAACTTTTCCGCCGCCGCAACCTTCTATTCCCGTGAGATCCCATCTTGGGGCCTTTTCCAGTGATCTGCCGGAGGGGGATTCGATAACGGAGGGCATCTACATCAACCCTATTGCCCTTCCGATGAAGCGTGAGTAGTTTACCTTAGACATACGGGTCCATAGCTAGTAGCTAGATGGCTTCTTCTCTCTCTTTGATTCTCTACCATGTTCTCCTTGATGTTCTTGGAGATCTATCCGATGTAATATTCGTTTGCAGTGTGTTTGTCGAGATCCGATGAATTGTGGTTTTATGATTAGATTATCTATGAATATTATTTGAATCTCCTATGAATTCTTATATGCATGGTTTGATATCTTTGTATTTCTCTTTGAATTATCGGTTCGGTTTGGCCAACTAGATTGGTATTTCTTGCAATGGGAGAGGTGCTTAGTTTTGGGTTCAATCTTGCGGTGTCCTCACCCAGTGACAAAGTAGGGGTAGCGAGGCACGTATTGTATTGTTGCCATCAAGGATAAAAATATGGGGTTTTCATCATATTGCTTGAGTTTATCCCTCTACATCATGTCATCTTACTTAAGGCGTTACTCCGTTCTTTATGAACTTAATACTCTAGATGCATGCTGGATAGCGGTCGATGTGTGGAGTAATAGTAGTAGATGCAGAATCGTTTCGGTCTACTTGACACGGACATGATGCCTATATGCATAATCATTGCCTTGGATATCGTCATAACTTTGTGCTTTTCTATCAATTGCTCGACAGTAATTTGTTCACCCACCGTATTATTTGCCTTCAAGAGAGAAGCCTCTAGTGAATCCTATAGCCCCCGGGTCTATTTGCCATCATATATTTCAGATCTATAAACCAAAAATACCTTGCTGCAATTTTGTTTACTTTTATTTAGTTTTATGTTCTAGCAATCTTTTATACCTATCTCTATTAGATCTCACCTTTTCAATTGACCGTGAAGGAATTGACAACCCCTTTATCACATTGGGTGCAACTGTTTGATTGTTTGTGCAGGTGCATAGATTGGGGACTTGCTTGTACCTCCTACTGGATTGATACCTTGGTTCTCTAACTGAGGGAAATACTTATCTCTACTTTGCTGCATCACCCTTTCCTCTTCAAGGGAAAAACCAACGCAAGCTCGGGAAGTAGCAAGAAGGATTCCTGGCGTCGTTGCCGGGGAGGTCTACATTAAGCCTACCAAGTACCCATCATAAACTCTCATCTCTTGGATTATATTATTTGCCATTTTCCTCTCGTTTTCCTCTCCCCCGCTTCTAAAACGATCTTCAAAAAAATACAAAAAGATTTGCCTTTTTATTCTCCATTCTTTCGTTCGTATTTTTGTTTGCCCTTATGTCTTACTTGGTTTGTTTGCTTGGCATACTTGTGTATTTTATTGAACAATAGTAAGCAAAGAGTTTATGGATCCTCATCCACTTGCGAATCTTTTTAAGAGATCCAATTATGATGAACCTATTGCTAGTGAGTTGAGTGCACTAGACTATCTTTATGAAGTTTTGCTTGAAATTCGTGAATCTAAAAATTGTGATGAAGTGTTAAAAGAAGAAGTTTATGAAGTGATTCACGATAGCTCCTTGAATGAAAAGCATGATTGCAATGATGTCATTATAAATTCTATTGATGTCAATTGTGCTAATAATATGCAAAACCCTAAGCTTGGGGATGCTCATTTTGCTATGCCCTCTACTTATTGTAATGATCATGATTGGGGTGATTCTTATTATGATCTTGAAAATTTATTTAAGCCTCATGATGAATATATTTGCAATAATATTGAAAGTGGGTTTGGAAGAGTGTCAACTTTAGGTAATAATGATCCCACTACTTTGGAGTATGATCAATCCTAAGATTTTTTTGATAAAAGTGGGCTTGGAGAGGTCATGACTTTATTTGATGATAATCCCACTATATTGGAAGAATGTCAACTTTGCATGCATGAGGATCATGTAGAGAATATGTTATGTGATAGCTATATTGTTGAATTTTAATATGATCCCACATGTAATTATTATGAGAGAGGTAAATATGGTTGTAGAAATTTTCATGTTACTAAATTACCTCTCGTTATGTTGAGATTGTCAATGTTTTATTCTTCTCCTTTGCATATGCTAGTTTTTGCTTGTCTTGATAAATCTTTTACGTATAAAATGCCTATGCATAGGAAGCATGTTAGACTTAAATTGTTTTTCACATGCTATATGATGCTCTCTTCGTGCTTCAAGTCTTTGTCATTCATGTGAGCATCATTAAAATTATCAACGCCTAGCTAAAAGGCTTTAAAGAAAAGCGCTTGTTGGGAGACAACCCAATATTTTTCTTTTCTGTTTTTATGAGTATACACATTATTACCTCTGTAGTAATTGTGTTTTGGTGTTTTTAATTAGTATTTGTGCCAAGTAAGACCTTTGGGATGGCTTACGGTGATAGTTGATCTGATCTTGCTGAAAAGCAGAAACTTTTGCACCCAGTAAAATAATATTCATAATTTACAGAAGCGCGATAAAATATTGATTCCTTTTGCACAAGATTTATATAAAAATTGCCTCTCATTTCCTAATTTTTTCAAATTTTTGGAGTTACAGAAGTATTCAAAGTTTACAGATTGCTACAGACTGTTCTGTTTTCGACAGATTCTGTTTTGTATGTGTTGTTTGCTTATTTTGATGAATCTATGGATAGTATCGGGGGGTATGAACCATGGAGAAGTTGGAGTACAGTAGATATTAGACCAATATAGATAAATAATGAGTTCACAACAGTACCAGAAGTGGTGATTTTATTTTCTTATACTAACGGATCTCATGAGTTTTCTGCTGAGTTTTGTGTTGTGAAGTTTTCAAGTTTTGGGTAAAGATCTGATGGACTACGGAATAAGGAGTGGCAAGAGCCTAATCTTGGGGATGCCCAAGGCACACCAAGGCAATATTCAAGTTCAACCAAGAGCCTAATCTTGGGGATGCCCCGGAAGGCATCCCCTCTTTCGTCTTCAATCCATCGGTAAATTTACTTGAGGCTATATTTTTATTCACCACATGATATGTGTTTTGCTTGGAGTGTCTTGTATGATACGAGTCTTCGCTTTTTAGTTTGCCACAATCCTCCTTGTTGTACACACCTTTTGGGAGGGACACGCATGTATCGTGAATTTATAGAATACTCTATGTGCTTCACTTATATCTTTTGAGCTAGGCAATTTTGCTCTATTGCTTCAGTTATATCTTTTTAGAGCACAACGGTGGCTTTATTTTATACCAATTATTGAACTCTCTTGCTTCACTTATACTATTTTGAGAGTCTCTCTAAATAGCATGGTCATTTGCTTAGGTTATGAATTTAACCCTAATATGATGGGCATCCAAGAGAGATATAATAAAAATTTCATATTAAGTGCATTGAATACTATGTGAAGTTTGATTCCTTATGATTGTTTTGAGGTATAAAGATGGTGATATTGGAGTCATACTAGTGAGTAATTGTGGATTGGTAGAAATACTTGTGTTAAAGTTTGTGATTCCCATAGCATGCACGTATGGTGAACTGTTATGTGATGAAGTCGGAGCATGATTTATTTATTGATTGTCTTCCTTATGAGTGGCGGTCGGGGACGAGCGATGGTCTTTTCCTACCAATCTATCCCCCTAGGAGCATGCGTGTAGTACTTTGTTTTGATAGCTAATAGACTTTTGCAATAAGTATGTGAGTTCTTTATGATTAATGTTGAGTCCATGGATTATACGCACTCTCACCCTTCCACCATTGCTAGCCTCTCTAGTACCACGCAACTTTCGCCGGTGCATTACACCCACCATTACCCTTCCTCAAAACAGCCACCATACCTACCTATTATGGCATTTCCATAGCCATTCCGAGATATATTGCCATGCAACTTCCACTGTTCCATTTGTTATGACACATACCATCATTGTCATATTGCTTTGCATGATCATGTAGTTGACATCGTATTTGTGGCAAAGCCACCATTCATATTTTTTATACATGTCACTCTTGAGTCATTGCACATCCCGGTACACCGCCGGAAGCATTCATATAGAGTCATATATCTGTTCTAGTATCGAGTTGTAATTCTTGAGTTGTAAGTAAATAAAAGTGTGATGATCATCATTATTAGAGCACTGTCCCATGTGAGGAAAGGATGATGGAGACTATGATTCCCCCACAAGTCGGGATGAGACTCTGGACGAAAAAAAAAGAGAAAAAAGGAAGAAAAAAGAGGCCCAAGAGCCCAAAATAAATAAAATGAGAGAAAAGAGAGAAGGGGCAATGCTACTATCCTTTTTCCACACTTGTGCTTCAAAGTAGCACCATGATCTTCATGATAGAGAGTCTCCTATTTTGTCACTTTCATATACTAGTGGGAAATTTTCATTATAGAACTTGGCTTGTATATTCCAATGATGGGCTTCCTCAAATTGCCCTAGGTCTTCGTGAGCAAGCGAGTTGGATGCACACCCACTTAGTTTCTTTTTGAGCTTTCATACACTTATAGCTCTAGTGCATCTGTTGCATGGCAATCCCTACTCACTCACATTGATATCTATTGATGGGCATCTCCATGGCTCACGCTCATGTATTGCGTGAAAGTTGAAAAAGTTTGAGAACATCAACAGTATGAAAATATTGCTTGGCTTGTCATCGGGGTTGTGCGTGATTTAATACTTTGTGTGATGAAGATGGAGCATAGCCAGACTATATGATTTTGTAGGGATAACTTTCTTTGGCCATGTTATTTCGAGAAGACATGATTGCTTTATTAGTATGCTTGAAGTATTATTGTTTTTATGTCAATATTAAACTTTTGTTTTGAATCTTATGGATCTGAATATTCATGCCACAATAAAGAAAATTACATGGATAAATATGTTAGGTAACATTCCACATCAAAAATTCTATTTTTATCATTTACCTACTCGAGGACGAGCAGGAATTAAGCTTGGGGATGCTTGATATGTCTCCAACGTATCTATAATTTTTGATTGTTCCATGCTATTATATTATCTGTTTTGGATGTTTTATATGCATTAATATGCTATTTTATATTATTTTTGGGACTAACTTATTAACCCAGATCCCAGTGTTGGTTTCTATTTTTTCCTTGTTTTTGAGTTTCGCAAAAAAGGAATATCAAACGGAGTCCAAACGGAATAAAACTTTCGCAATGATTTTTCTTGGACCAGAAGACAGCTACGAGACTTGGAGTTAAAGTCAGAAGACCCACGAGGCGACGACAAGCCATAGGGACGCACCCTAGGGGGGCACCCCACTGGCTTGTGGCCCCCTCGGGAGTACATCGACCTCCTTCCTTGGCCTATAAATTCAGATATATTCCCAAACCCTCAGAACAAGACACGAAAAAACTTTTCCGCCACCGCAACCTTCTGTTCCCGTGAGATCCCATCTTGGGGCCTTTTCCAATTATCTGCCGGAGGGGGATTCAATCACGGAGGGCATCTACATCAACCCTATTGCCCTTCCGATGAAGCATGAGTAGTTTACCTCAGACCTATGGGTCCATAGCTAGTAGCTAGATGGCTTCTTCTCTCTCTTTTTGATTCTCAATACCATGTTCTCCTCGATGTTCTTGGAGATCTATCCGATGTAATATTCTTTTGCGGTGTGTTTGTCGAGATCCGATGAATTGTGGATTTATGATCGGGTTATCTATGAATATTATTTGAATCTCCTCTGAAATCTTATATGTATGATTTGATATCTTTGTATTTCTCTTCGAATTATCGGTTTGATTTGGCCAACTAGATTGGTATTTCTTGACAGGTGCTTAGTTTTGGGTTCAATCTTGCGGTGTCCTCACCCAGTGACAAAGTAGGGGTAGCGAGGCACGTATTGTATTGTTGCCATCAAGGATAAAAATATGGGGTTTTCATCATATTGCTTGAGTTTATCCCTCTACATCATGTCATCTTACTTAGGCATTACTCTGTTCTTTATGAACTTAATACTCTAGATGCATGTTGGATAGCGGTCGATGTGTGGAGTAATAGTAGTAGATGCAGAATCATTTCGGTCTACTTGACATGGACGTGGTGCCTATATGCATATTCATTGCCTTGGATATCGTCATAACTTTGCGCTTTTCTATCAATTGCTCGACAATAATTTGTTCACCCACCGTATTATTTGCCTTCAAGAGAGAAGCCTCTAGTGAAACCTATGGTCCCCGGGTCTATTTTTCATCATATATTTTCAGATCTATAAACCAAAAATACCTTGCTGCAATCTTTTATACCTATCTCTATCAGATCTCACCTTTGCAATTGACCATGAAGGGATTGACAACCCCTTTATTGCGTTGGGTGCAAGTGTTTGATTGTTTGTGCAGGTGCATAGATTGGGGACTTGCTTGTACCTCCTACTGGATTGATACCTTGGTTATCTAACTGAGGGAAATACTTATCTCTACTTTGCTGCATCACCCTTTCCTCTTTAAGGGAAAAACCAACGCAAGCTCAAGAAGTAGCAACACATCACATAGAGATTTCGGAGTTTTGGAAACACTAGCACCCAAATCACATAAAAGCAAGCACTCATAATTTTTAATCTTGACTTCAATGGTAGGTTCCCATTCATCATCTAATTTTCTAGGAATTGAAATCTCTAATTCCAACTTTTCTTCTAAAGCTCTCATCATCACTTCTACAATATGTTTAGTAAAAGCTTTATTTTGTTCGTAGGCATTGGGTGAATTTATCACGGATTGCAACAAAGAAATACATTCAATCAAAGAGCAACTATCATAATTAAAGTCTTTGTAATCCAAAAGAGTGGGCACATCACTAGTTAAAGTTTTGACCTCTCCAAACCCACTTTTATCAATTTTTTCAACAAGATTTTCACCCTCCGAATGATGAGGACGCCCTCTAGCTAAAGTTGACTCTTCTTCAGTCAGCTTTTCATCAAGTTTTATATTACTAAACAAAGAATCAATAGAAGAAACACCAATCATTTTAAGAACTTCATCATTTTTATCCCCTAGAGAAACTGGCTTAGCGGCCATTTGATTTACTAGTGTAGCTTGTGCATCGGATATTTTACCTTGTCCATTTTCAGCATGAGCATACTTAGATTGGAGATTAGAGACTTCTCTACTAACATGATCAAGTTGTTTTATTATAGCATCTAGCACAGTAGAGTGTTCTTTAAGCTCTTCGGTAAACAACTTACTATGCTCAAATTGTGTAGTCATATATTCCTTAGTACTTTTCTCAATCTCAAGCAAAATATTGGGGTAAGGAACATCATAATACTTTCTTTAAGACATCGTGACTATGCAAACAAGATTGCAAGCAAACAAGAGATCTGACAAGAAAAAGGCGAACGAAAAAGAAGGCGAATAAAAAGGCATTTTTTGTGAAGTGGGGGAGATGAAAACGAGAAGCAAATGGAAAATAATGTAAATTGCAAGGAGATGAGGTTTGTGATTAGGAACCTAATAGATGTTGATGATGTCTCCCCGGCAATGGTGCTAGAAATTCCTTTGACGTGGCTTGAGTCTGTGTTGGTATTTCCCCAAAGAGGAAGGGATGATGTAGCACAGCTACGGCAAGTATTTCCCTTAGTTATGAAACCAAGGTTATCAATCCAGTAGGAGAACTAGGCAACACTATGTACACGGTACCTGCACACAAAGAACAAATACTTGCAACCCAACGGGCAAGAGAGGTTGTCAATCCCTCTACAGTAAAAAGATATATTAAATTGTATGAGATTGGATAAATAGATCTAGCAAAAACACAAAATAAAATAAGTAAAGAAAAAGTGCAGCAAGATATTTTTGGTTTTTGGAATAATAGATCTGAAAACAATATGATAAAAGATAGACCCGGGGGCCATAGATTTCACTAGTGGCTTCTCTCGAGAAAATAGCATACGGTGGGTAAACAAATTATCGTTGGGCAATTGATAGAAGAGCAGATAATTATGATGATATCCAAGGCAATGATCATGTATATAGGCATCACATCCAAGATTAGTAGACCAACTCCTGCCTACATCTACTACCATTACTCCACACATCGACCACTATCCAGCATGCATCTAGTGTATTAAGTTCATTGAGAAACGGAGTAATGCAATAAGAACGATGACATGATGCAGACAAGATCTATTCATGTAGGAATAGACCCCATCTTTTTATCCTTAATAGCAATGATACATGCGTGCCTCGCTACCCCTTCTGTCACTGGGTGAGGACACCGCAAGATCGAACCCATCACGAAGCACCTCTTCCCATTGCAAGAAAAATCAATCTAGTTGGCCAAACCAAACCAAAGTTTCGGAGAAGAAATACGAGGCTATAACAATCATGCATATAAGAGATCAAAGAAACTCAGATAATATTCATAGATAGATCTGATCATAAACTCGCACTTCATCGGATCCCAACAAACACACCGCAAAACGTCATTACATCAAATAGATCTCCAAGAACATAGAGAAGAACATTGTATTGAGAATCAAAAAGAGAGAAGAAGCCATCTAGCTACTGCCTACGGACCCATAGGTCTTTGGTGAACTACTCATGCATCATCGGAGGAGCACCAATGAGGATTATGAACCCCTCCTTGATCGTGTTCCCCTCTGGCAGAGTGCTGGAATAGGGCTCTAGATTGGACCTAGTGGTTCTGGAACTTGCGGTGGCTGGAATTGTGTTTCGATCGCTCCCCTAGGGTTTCTGGAATATCTGAGAATTTATAGAGCTGAGAGGCGGTGGAGGAGACCTCCATGGGACCCACCACCCATCAGGGCGTGCTAGGGGCCTCTTGCGTGCCCAGGTGGGTGGTTGGCCCCATGGGCCTCCCCTCTGGTGCTTCCTTGGCTCCCAAGTTGTCTTCTGGTCCAAAAAATCTCCAAAAAGTTTCGTGGCATTTGGACTTAGTTTGGCACTGATATTCCGCGAAGTAAAAAACAAGCAAAAAATAACAACTGGCACTGGGCACTATGTCAATAGGTTAATTAGTCCCAAAAAATGTTATAAAATTGCTATAAAATGAATGCAAAACATCCAAGAATGATAATATAACAACATGGAACAATAAAAAATTATAGATACGTTGGAGGCGTATCACCCCCCACCATTGCCATGACCAACACTTAGATGATAAGTTAATAAAAAGCTTTAATACCGATATTTCTACTAACCAATGATCATGGACCAATATCCTTTCATATTATGACATCAATATCATTAAACCATGTGTTTCATATTTACTAATCTACATGAAAGTTTTTATTATATCCCTCTTAAATACCTATTCTTCTTGGACTAGGCTTATAACACGTGCACATTACCACTTCTTATTCATAGATTCAAAAAGATTTAAGTGAAGCATGAGAGTGCAATCATTTCTGTAAAATATAACCACAGTTGTGCTCTAAAAGATATCTGTGAACCACTAGAGCAACCGCCTAGCTCAAAAGATACAAGCGAAGCACATAGAGTATTCTAACAAATCACGATAAATACGTGTCCCTATCAAAAGGTGTGTCCAACAAACAATGATAGTGGCAAACTAAAAAGCAAACTAAAAAGCAAACAAAGCAAAAACTATGGTAGAAGACGCTCCAAGCAAAACTCACAACATGTGATGAATAAAAATGTAGCTTCAAGAAATATACCGATAGATTGTAGACGAAAGAGGGGATGCCACCCAGGGCACCCCCAAACTTAGACGCTTGGGTCTTCCTTGAATATTACCTTGGGGTGCCTTGGAATCCCCAAGCTTAGGGTCTTGCCGCTCCTTATTCCTTTATCCATCGTGATCTCACCTAAAACGTGAAAACTTCAGCACATAAAACTCACCAGAAACCTCGTGAGATCCGTTAGTATAATAGACAAATCATAAACTGTAGGTATTGTTATAAACTCATTCATAATTTATCCTTGCATAATATCTACCGTATTCTAACTTCACCATGACTTATACTCCCCGATATGTTAGAGTTGTGTCGAATATTGTGTACAATGTAGGTTACAGTTGAGTTGTAGTTGTATTGTGTTTAGATAGGATATGGAGTCGTGTACAAGTAGGACACTTGTATCATATGCCTCTCATATATAGCGAGGGTAGACACACGATGTAACCTATGCCAACATAATAGCACAGGAACACAGGGGAAGCCGGCGGCATGTGCCGGTGTCCAGGGCGACCGGGTGCGGTATTGTAGCGGTATCATAGGGAGGAGCGCCCATAGTCAGGCCCCGGGGATGTAGCCATATCAGTGAACCTCGTTAACAAATCTCGGTGCCATGCTTCTGTGATTGCTTGGTCCTTGGATGATCGACGGAGTGCCTCGGATTTATTCTGACAAGTGGTATCATGAGCTAGGTTGTTTGGAGGTTGATGTGGATCATTGAGCTAGAGGAGGAAGAAAACAAATGACAAAAATCTGCGGGAAGAGGTCGTAATACAGAACAAAGTCATCGGCGAGTTGCAACCTGAAAGCAGGCGTTGGTCGTTGCAATCTTCATGGAAGCGATCAAGTCAGTCAGGCATCAGATCGGTCTAAAGTGGGGCTGTGCCGCGGAAAACGCAAGGCGGGTATGTGGTGCAGCGGCATAGACGGACTAGCGGAGGCAGGTGGCCAATTCGGGCGCGTGGCTCTCGAGATCATAGTCGTGGGCAACCGTAGCCAGGTCCAGGATGGGTCGTGTGGCTGAGTACGTCAGGTGAGCGGCAACAGGCAGGCTGCTGGAAGCGATCGCATCGAAGGATTTGTTTTGGAAAAAAGGGACCGAGTCCCGGGAGGAGATGTGTTCTCTTCGTGTATGAGCTGCAGACGTGCAACATCAGTTATTTTCCTACCGGACAGAAGCAAGTCCATGGGCAGTTTAGTAGTATATATCGGAGCAAAGGGCATTGGTAAAAGCAAGAGCTATGCATTGGAGTTGAGCCAAGTGAGCCATCACGTGAAGACCAACTCTTGGTTGGTTGTGCTAGTAGTACACGGAGGATCTATTCGTATACTTGGGGCATCGTGTGGAAAGCTCGGATAATTTTTTACAGGGTTAGCCGTACAAAGAATCATGGCACCAAGGGGAACCAGGTTTGAGGTGGAGAAGTTTGACAAAATTGAAAACCTTGGGTTATGGCAGACAAGGGTGAAAATTTGTTGGCACAATAGGGATGCTTGAAGGCGTTGCGGGATGTCAAGCCAGTTAAAATGGACAATGATGGTTTTGAGGAGTTGCAGATGGTTGTAGTCAGGAAAGTTCGGCTCGGGTCAGACACATAGGGCAGTTGGCCTGGATAGTCTGACGGATCGACACGAGTCGGTTGGTATAGAAGACGGTGATGGAATTGGCGACGACGACATAGGAGCGTGATGCTGATCGTGACCGACTTCTGGGCGTGGAAACACGTGGCACATGCCCGAGGGCTGTGTGTCTTTAGCAAGACTATGGCGCGGGGTTGATTCAAGGTGATGTACACACGGAGCTTGAAGTCGACGAGGCGCGAGGGTAGACTGATCATCTACCATAGATTCATGTTGAAGGTGGAGCTGGAGTCTGGCGGAAGACTTCACTCAGGGTTGATTGAGGGGCTACGGCGTAAGTGCATAGAGAGTCGAAGCTTATTCAGCGGGAAAAAAGCGAGTGACACGTAGTTCGGACTAAAGCCCATGGTCTGATGGAAGTGTGAAACTCGTCATCGATCGGCGTTGATCGGTGGTACTCTGTAGTGGGGGTTGAGTGGTGTGGGTTCGCGACCCTTGAGACTCGACCGGGATAGCGGAGGCTTGACGCGGTAATAGTGGTGAGGCGTGCGGTATGCACGGGGCATGGAGACGGGCCAGGGCTCTGGTGGTCATACATGTGGTGAGACAACTGCGAATTTGACTCGGGATGACTACAAGCAATGGTGAAATTCCTTCAAGTTTCAGACACGCGGTCAAGGAAGAGCGGTGATGTTGAGTTCAGGTAACTCTTATGTGCGACACCCAATATGTGAGTTGTTCACTTTCACGCCGGTCAGTGATCAGTGCGTGATGGCTTGGATTGATCTCTGGAAGTTGCATTGGGAGCACAAACTAGAGTAATGTGAAACTTAATTTCGCTCAAACGTTGACTATGGTCAAGAAAAGAAGGGACTGCAAGTTGCGGGTGGAGTCACACGGAGTCTTGGAGTAGCAGCCGTGCTCATGGGATAAACTCAAGTCCAATGTACATGGAAGTTTGACGCATGGACGAATTCAAGGTGGTGGAGAATATTCGCCAAGGTGGAGTTTGTTAGAGTTGTGTCGAATATTGTGTACAATGTAGGTTACAGTTGGAGTTGGAGTTGTATTGTGTTTAGATAGGATATGGAGTCGTGTCCAAGTAGGACACTTTTATCCTATGCCTCTCATATATAGCAAGGGTAGACACACGATGTAACCTATGGCAACATAATAGCACATGAACGCAGGGGAAGTCGGCGGCATGTGCCGGTGTCCAGGGCGACCGGGTGCGATATTGTAGCAGTGTCATGGGGAGGAGCGCCCATAGTCAGGCCCCGGGGATGTAGCCATATCGGTGAACCTCGTTAACAAATCTCGGTGTCGTGCTTGTGCGATTGCTTGGTCCTCGGATGATCGACGAAGTGCCTCGGATTTATTCTAACACGATATAATCCATAGCATCATTAAAACAAGTAAACTATGTGCAATTAAAACTGAATCTGTCTAAAATAGAATAGTCTGTAATGATCTGAATTCTAAACAAAAACTATACTTCTGTAACTCTGAAAATTCTGAAAAAATAGGAAAATGTGGGAAATTTGTATATCAATCATGTGTAAAAAATTATAATTTTATCACATTCCAGTGAATTATACTAGTTCCAGCACTGGGCGCAGAAGTTTATATTTTTTGACATAATCAAGTCAACTATTATCCAAATCATCCCAAAGGCTTTACTTGGCATAAACACTAATTGAAACATAAAAACACAATCATAACAGTAGCGATAATTTTGACAACACACCAAAACAGAAAGTAAGAGCAAAAATTTAAGATAACTATTGGGTTGCCTACCAACAAGCGCTATTGTTACGCACCTAGCTAGGCGTAAGGCATTGTTTCAAGTAACATAATAAAAGTAAGGGCGATCATCCATGTTCATCTGATACTCCGTTCTTTCAGCAGCAAGCTTCCTAAGACGTAAGCAAAATAATCAAAAGGGCTAAATTTAATAGGGATAATTAATTCTATGCCCTTAGTTGTGTCCCCCTCAGCAGGTTTACCCCTAATTTCCGAACGTTCGTTCCTGCCCAAAGCACTTTGCTTCTCTTATGCTTTTGCCCTTCCGTCTCAATTTCGTCCGGTCAAAGGCGTTTGACTGTTAGGGAGACGTTTTTCTAGAACATTTTGCCCCTCCTTACAACTTCAGTTAAAAAACAAGTTAAGCTTACATGTGGGACCCAATTAAATACAAAATAAAAAAGGCTTCCTCTCTCTTCCCTATGTGACCCACACCCACATCCACCTTCCTCTCTTCTTCCTCCCCCCACTCCTCACAAACTTCCATCCCTGCCATGGCGCCCTGAGCCCCGTCACCACTCCCCAATCCCTCCCTGACCTCCATCTCAGCCGGATCTGGTCCAGCCAAGGCCTCCCACAACTAGATCTGTCGTCTCCGCTGCTCCTCCATGCCCCGCGCCAATCCTGGCCTCCCCTGCATCGCGCCGCCGCCCCATGCCCCAGGTTCCGCACCGCCCATCCCTGGATCCACCTTGTCTCAGTGGCTCTGGCGGATTCGACCGCGGGAGGCTTGTGCACTCCGGCCACCTACCTCGGCGTCATGCAACGCAGGGCTCTGCCGCGGCTGCGATGTAGAGAGGCGAGGTGCGGGTGCTCTAGCGATGGGAACGGCGAGGAACTGCGCGGATCTGGACGACGGAGGCGAACTCCAAGGGCAGCTGCGGTGCTCTACACATCCGAGGGAGAGAGAGAACCCAGGGGAGAGGGGAAGGAACTGGAGTAGTGCAAGGCACACATCTTCTCGTCAGCGACTTGCCGAAGCGGGTTGGCACTGGTTGGGGCTTCGGGAGCTCCAGGAGGCTGGCGCTCGCGGAGGCTGGCGTGCAGTCACTCCGCTGCGGTGGGGCAACCTGGCCGGGAGGGCCAGATCTAGGCCACGGTGGTGGTGGTTGGCTGGGGAAGCACCAATCGACAAGGGCAAAATGGTCCAAAAAAAATGTCCCCCTAACAGTCAAATGCCTTTGACTGGACGGAATTGGGACGAAGGGCAAAAACATAAGGGGACCAAACACACTTGGGCAAGACCAAGGGTTTTTCAAAATTAGGGGCAAACCAGCTGAGTGGGACGCAACTAAGGCATAAAATCAATTATCCCAATTTAATAGGGTAAGTATCCGTGAGATCAAGTTTAGGAGGAGGAGGTTCCTCCTTTGGCCCTTTGTAAGTGATGACTATTTCTTCATTATACATGTTTCTATGAAGATAATACTTTAGCCTTTTCTTAAGCACACACCCCAATCCATTATTTGTATAATTATCATTATGTTTGGAAAGTTTATCAAGCAAGACGGATGGGGGTACCCTTTTCCTAATATTCTCATTGTAAGCAGCATAGTTTGTAGATTGTGATTTTCTTATCTCCTCTTGATTATAAAGAATTTCTTCTATAGGAGGGCACCCACTATTTATTTTATAATAATAAAATATCTCTGGTGCCTCCTTCATGATGTGGCTAAATTCATAAGCCAGAAATATAGTGGTTAAATGCTAAACAGAAGGATCATGAATGTTTGAGAATTCTAGAAGTAATGTGATGCCCCCGAAATTAATCATGCACTAAACATCCACGCAGCATGCGCGATCAAGATCAGTGACTCACGGTATAATATCATAACACAACTCTATGACTCCAATTTAAACAAATAAACAATATATTACAAACCAGGGTCGTAAGACCCGATATTACATCAAGAGTTAGGTCTGACTACAGACAAATTAGAAAGGTGCCTTAAGAAGGAGAAAACAAACAACGACTCTAGATCCAAAAGGCGCAGGCCTCCTGCCTAGGACCTCCAAACTAATCCTCGATGTCGAACTCCACGTAGAAAATCTTCGGTGATGGAACCTGCATCCGGGGCACTACTATCTGATAGCAGCAATCGGATTGGATGAAAAGAGTAGCAAAGCAACGGTGTGTACTCATCCAAAGTACTAGCAAGACTTACATTAGATCTATACTTTGCGGCAAAGGAAGGAGTATGAGTGCATACGATGCCAACTTGTAATTAGCACAATAATACAGTACCCTGATATCCTTCCTCGACTCCCTGTGAGAAAAGATCCGCGGGCATTCCATAGTTATTGAGCAATGTAATTCATCAAGTATCTGGTTCAAGTTGTATAAGATCAGGATACTCTCATATATCCAAGCGTCATATTAACGTGGACACGACTATTCAAATAGTTTAACTTCCCTGCAGGGGTGCACCACATTACCCGATACGCTCAATTACCTCTGGCCAAACACACTTTTCTAGGTAATGTCGGCCTTGGGCGATCGACACGCCGTAGTCCTACCTAGACTCCGCAGAGAGGTCCCCGCCGGTCTACATCCTAAGCACAAAGGGGTTGTTTGGCCGCTCACTGTCGGCGTCCTGGGAACGGGGGTCCCCAGACTTGCCTGCCTGTGGCCCACGGCGTGGCTCCACTAGCGGCCCCGTACGGCCCATCTTCACCAGCAAACACTCAAGACCCTCCCGAGGGGCCTAGCCTCGCGAGGCGGACGACGCAAGACCTCCTCGGGGGCAGCCTCGCCAGGCTGGCTCGCGAGGGGCGGAGAGATCAAGGCCAGGGGGAACCTCGCGAGGTTCCTATGACGTAAGCCATGATGACTGGAGCCAGGTGGGCGCCAGCGCGCGCAGTGTCCTCATTTCCTCTTTGGTGCTAAAGGCGCCAGCGCACAGTGTCCTCATTTCCTCTTTGGTGCTAAAGGGCCAAGCGCAGGCGAGGGGTCCCGAGGCATCAGGCAAAGGTTCCATATCGGTGCAGCGAGACCAAGACCAGCAGGACGGCAGGACAGAGTTCACCATGGAGCCCAAGACGGCGTCACCACTAGAGCCTTTCACAGGCGAAGACCACCTTTAGTCAGGATAACTTGTACTAGTTGTCCCCCTTCAAATTGGCCACTGTGGCATCCCTTCCCGCTCAATATTTGGGGAGAGGACCAGGGGCCCTATAAATAGGACTAGCCACCACCATAGGAGGCAACTCATCTTGGACTGGATCCATTCCATCCTCACACTCACCAAGCACAAGAACACCTTCTCCTCAGGAGGCTGTTCTTCCCTTGTAACTGTTCATCCTCAGCCCCAGAGGCAATCCACCACACCACACTGGAGTAGGGTATTACACCACAATGGTGGCCCGAACAAGTATAAATCTCATGTCTCTTGTGTTGCGGGTTCGACGAGCTAGGCTTTGAGATCGCTGTGAGGGTGAGGGCGTGATTCGGTAGGGGGAGATCTTCGTGTGCACCCCAGTGTTCGAACCTCAAGGGTTTTGCCAGAACTCGAAATCCGACATTTGACGCGCCAGGTAGGGGTGTGCGGAAGGCTCTCTTCCATCGACAGACCCGCCAGTGCTCTGCAGCAACGATGACCGGCGACCTGAGGGCCAACGCCGACCACTGGGCGCCCAGCCCAGCCCGAACGGCGTCAGCCACCCAAGAAGACCTCAACCTCGCGCCTCGGGCGGCACGCGCGCCACCAAACGCTGCGGGGCACGGGCGGCGCGGCTCGGCGCCGTCCACCCTCACACCGCGGTGCGCGCGGGCCGCCGCAAGAGCCTCAAGCTATGCCGCAGTGACGGCGCCACACACCCGGTGGGAACAGGCGAACATGAGGGCCGCGCTCATGGTGGCACGGGAGCTGCTGCGGTGCCGACTGATGGAGAGCGGCCGGGATGCATTGCTGGAGCGCGTCGCCGAGCTACTGGATGCGGCGACTACGGGAGCACCGCCCTTCTGCTCCCTGCTTACGCCTCAGGCTGCGGCCGGGTCACATGGCGGGCATCGCCGCGCCCGCGTGCCCCCGAGCGCGCCTGGAGGTTTCGTCGACACCGGCGCGACCAGCGGCGCCGGACGCCTCATCGCACCCGCGCCACCTCCGATGAACGCGGGCACGACCGTCGCCGCCCACGGACCCAGCGGGATGCCGCCCTACCATCCACAGGGCGGCGCGCTGGGTCGGGCGACATGGAGCGTGGGACACTTCGGCGAGGTTTTTGGGGCGACGGCCTCGGAGGCCTATGTGCCCCGCATGATGGACCAGGAGTACATGCCGGAAGACGACCCTGGCTCGTTCCTCGAGCCAAGTTGGGAGGAGGAGGCGCTAGAAGTTGAGGCCTTCCAAGAGCCGCCCGGGAGCCACGTCGACCACGCTGGCGACAACAGCTACAGGGTACCGCTAATCTCTCAGGAGCAAGCTTACGCTAACCATGGGTCGCAGGTGGATCAGGTCACAACGGCGGACGGCGGCCCCAGTTCGACAGCCCCCCTTCCACCGGGAGGAGCACACTGGGGGGCGCAGGGAAGGAGCCGGGAGCAAGGCCCCTCCCCACATCGCGCGGATCAGGGCGTTACCCGAAGGTAGGCCCTCTGCCGCAGAAGTGCTTGCGAGCCTTCCCCCGGCAGAGGACCCGTGGTCGCCGAGGGCGCCGCTGGCGTCCCCTTTGCCCCTTGGTGTCGTCCTGGTTTCCGGACACCCCCAACGGTGGTCGAGGGAGGCGCAAGGCGGGGCCCTCGTCTGGCGATATGAAGTAAGGCTCACGCCTGTGAAGTTCTCCGCTCGTGACACTCTCACGTAATAATGAGTGGGGCTGTACATGCCTCGGAGTCTCCGGAGTGCCGCCCTCGGGCCTCGGGGGCTCCCGCCCATGTCCTAGTGGAGGCACTATGCTCCGCGCTGGTGGAAGACCGGAAGACTAGACTAGGCGCCGGACGCGGCCATTTTCTTTAAACCTCTTTTCTGTAGCCCTGTTTTCTTGCCCTGGATTTAAGTTCGAAGTTGAATTTTCATTGATTTGCACGGAGGTGTCTTTTCTCGTTCGTGCAATTTCTTGCGATCTGGTTCCTTGCCCTGATTCGGAGTTCGCACCTGCTGCCTCCCTTTGCGAGCCCCTCGTGAGCGGGGGCTGGATGAAGCGCACACACGCCACACGCGCGTCCTGCCATGACTGGCGCTTGCTTCTCGCGAGGCCCTCTCGGGCGGTTCGGCAGAAGCTCACGACCTCACGAGCCGGTTCGGAACTTGTCTTGACTAAGGTAAATCGCAGCGGTAAGTTCGCGGCAGGACTCACAGGCTCGCGAAAACACATATCCAGCTTGGCCTAAGGGATAGAAGCAGTAACCTGTTTACATGAGGGGCTTCCCCTCCCAAAATGCTCTTACAACTTCCAGGGCCGCGCCCGAGCTTTTGCATGCAGGGTAAACAACAGGGAAGCATGGGTTCAATCGGACATGTCGCTCGCTGTGTCCCCCGGGTCACCTTCGGACGCGTCGCTGGCATCACTGTCGCCGTCGCTGGCATCACCATCACCATCGCCGGCGCCGCCCTCACCATCATCGACCACGTCGCCTTCATCCGCCACGACCACCACCGCGTCGTCCTCGGAAGCGAAGGCCCTGACCAGCGCGTCCACATTGTCTTCCACCCATCGTGCCAGATCGCCCCGGATGGCCTCAGGGACTGGAGCAATGGCGGCATCAAAATCAAAGTTGGGGTAGGTGTTCCGGAGGTGGCTGAAGACGCGGGAGAACGCGCGCCCGAGCAGGCCACGGCTCCTCTCTTCAACAAGTTGGCGAGCCCTCTCGGATCGGTTCTCCAGGCATGTCACCATGTCGGTGAAGAAGCGGAGGTGACTGGCATAATCATTCGCGTGGGGATGAGGAGCATTTTCGTCACAGATGAAGCCCAGTGCCGTGTTGGCCCTGATCCTGAGGCCTTGGAGCATGGGGGCGTGCACGCGCTCCAGCATCCGCCGCCGAAGCACTTCCTCCCTGCTCTGTTGCGCGAAGGACTCGGTGTTGGCAACTCGCTGCTGAAGAGAAAGCAGCTCGGTGCAGGCGGAGGCCAGCTCAGCCTGCGCCGAGACCAAGGCGGCTGTGGCGGCCTCCTCGCGCCGTTCCGCCTCAGTTAGCCTAGACTTGAGGGCAGCAGTCCTGCCCGCGGGCTCGGCTTCTGCGAGCTTCAGCTTCAGGTTGTACCTGCCCACAAGATCCTCGCGGGCCTCGGCCACCCGGCGATCGACCTCCTCCTAGGCCCTGGCCTCGCGCGCGCCAATAGCATCCTCCGCTTGGGCAACTTGGCGCTCCCTCGTCTCCAACTGCTCAAGCTCAAGGCCGCGCTCCATGGCTTCCAGCGCCAGCGCTTCCTCGCGCTTCAGGATCTCTTCCGCCTCAGCAGGCGTCCCCCTCATCGACGCAAGGGCGGCTTTGCGCGCCTCCACTTGCTGCTCCAAGGAGACGCTCCAGGCTTGGAGCTCCCACGCGTGTTTCTCCGCAATCTCGTGGCGACAGTCGGCTTCCCGGGCCTCTTCCAAGGCTCGAGCGCAGGCCTCACGTGAGGTCGCAAGAGACACCTCGGCCTTCGCATTATCAAGCTCGTGCTGGTGGTGCCCGAGGCTGATGGCCGCCTTTAGTTTATGTCACTCCTCCATCAGCCGAAGACCCTCGACCTCGAGGTGCGCGTCTACATCCACGAGCTCTCCGCCGAGCCGGCTCATCGCACCCATTGCCTCCTGAAAGAGCTCATGGCGGACGACACTCCGTTCGTGCGCAAGCTTCAGCGCGCGGCCAATTCCGTCCTCCACAGCGGGGGTTGCCGACAGGATCCGAAGCGGCTCGCCCCCTTTCAGCAGGGGGCTGGGGGCTGGCGCCCCCCCCCCCAGTCGCCCACTTGGCTTCGGCCGAAGCCCGGTTGAGTTGAGGTTCGCCACTCGAAGAGGAAGCCAAGACCGAAGCCATCCAGCCGCCGTCCACAACCAGAGGAGGAGCCCTTGGCACGCTCGTCGCGCCCTCGGTGAGGCCACGAAGAAGAGACGGCAGGAGCGCGGGCTCAAGGCGCCAGGCTAGCGTGTCTGCCTCCCTGGCCGACCTCGCGCCGGGGGAGGCATGCTGGCTTGGGACGCTCAAGGCCAGCGGGAGATTCGGGGGAGGAGAAGGTTGCCTCCCGGGAGGCTTCACGGCCTCTGTAGAGGGGGTCCTGAAGAGCCACCGTCGGGAAGGGAAGCAGCACTCGAGGAATTATAAAGATAAGGTACTTACTCATCTATGGCGATGTACTTCCTTTGTTTCAATGGCCGGAAGGCGCCACTGCTGCAGCTTGGGGACCCCTTCCTCTTGCGGAGCGCTTCGAAGTCCACGCGGAGCCTGCCGAAGCGTTGGACGTGGTGGCCAGCACGACGCGCGATTGGTGAAGCGCCCAAGGAGACGACCTCAGGAGCGCCAAGCTGGGGAGAGCTGTCGGGCTCCGCCTCGCGATGGCTCGCTGAGGCCTCGGGGGGTTCAACCTCAGGAGCAGCGAATTGCATCGCCCCCTCAGCTGCCACCCCAGGGCAAGAGTCATGGGTTCCCGAGGATGGCGCCTCAGGAGCCTCGGGCGGCATCGGCACCTCAGCACCCGCGCCCCCGGCCTCCAGCGATGCTTGCCCCCCTGCGTCCACTCTTGGGGCAAGTTCAGCGTCGGCGACAAGGAGGGGAACCACGGTGACGGGGTTCTCGTGGGCCCCACAATGCCAACTAGACGCAACCCCCATTCATCAAAGGGGGGCATCTGCCCCATGAACTCCACCCTGTTCGAGCAGCAGTACAAGAGACAACCCTCCTGCGGCATATCGCCTGGCGAGGGGTCGCCTGTCAAGACTTCGAGCACCGTTCTTCATGCCTTGGCTAGGAGCCCCGACTCCTGAAGCCTCATGCGATCCTGGTCGCCGGTCAGGGCCCACATCGGCTGGGAGTGGCGCTGGAGTGGGGCGATGCGGCGTCGGAGGAACTCCTTCATCACCTTGGGCGCGGTCACACCAAGGTCCTTCAGCCTCCTCAACCGGAGCTAGACGAAAGCAAGGCGGGAGCCCGCGAGCTTCTCGTGGCCCCAGCCAGAGCTGGGGACGGCAGGCGACGACGGAGGCGAGAGCAAGGGGCTGAGTACTCTGACATCGACATACACCCATCACGTCCGGAACTCGCTCGTAGACAGCGGGAGTTCAAAGTCAATCCCCGAGCCGGCTGTCGCCACCACGGCCTGGAAGCTCAGGCACCCCAAGCACTGCCGGGGGTCAGTCAGGTGCAGCGAGAAGAAATGGTGCAGAAGGGCCACGGAGGGGGCAATGCCCACCATGGCCTCGCAGACGAAGGCAAAGACGGCAAGGAGGGTGACAGATTGGGGATCTAGGTGCATCATATGGATCTGGTAATGGGAAAGCACGGCGTTGAAGAAGGCGGAGAAGGGAGGGACCAGGCCGGCCCATAGGGCGTCGATGAAGAATTGGACCTCGGTGGCTGTTCTGTCGACAGAAGCTAGGGATGTAGGCCAGGCCATCGTCCCTCCCCATTCGTTGAAGCTGGTGGCGAGCGCAGGGCGGACCTTGTCCATGGCCTCCTGATTGAGCACCCGCGATTGGCCGACGGCGGGCTCGACGGCCGGAGGCGGGCCGACTGGGAACAGGGGCTTCTTCCCTTTCTTCGTTCGGTTCGGCGCCATGGCGATGGAGAGGACTGAGCTCGGGTCGGATTCGAAGAGGAAGTTGAGGTTCGAGGAAGCGGAGGAGTTGGGGAGCGCGTTGCCAGCAATGGGGAAATAACTGTGTAGGACGCCGTGGCCGCCTAGCCAGGTGGATATCAAGGCTGCGTGGGGAAGCGGGGCCGCCCACGTCCAATCGATCACCACGCATCGACCAAGGCCGCAAGCTATTGGGGCCGCAGCGCTCCGCATTTGCCCTTTGGCTTCGCCTTGAAGCCAAGTCCGAGCACGCCTTGGGCCCGGGGGCTACTGTCGGCGTCCTGGGAATGGGGTTCCCCAGACTTGCCTGCCTGCGGCCCACGGCGTGGCTCCACTAGCGGCCCCGTACGGCCCATCTTCACCAGGAAACACTCAAGACCCTCGCGAGGGCCTAGCCTCGCGAGGCGGATGACGCAAGACCTCCTCGGGGGCAGCCTCGCCAGGCTGGCTCACGAGGGGCGGAGAGATCAAGGCCAGGGGGAACCTCGCGAGGTTCCTATGATGTAAGCCATGACGACTGGAGCAAGGCAGGCGCCAGGCGGGCGCCAGCGTGCGCAGTGTCCTCGTTTCCTCTTTGGTGCTAAAGGGGCAAGCGCAGGTGAGGGGTCCCGAGGCATCAGGCAAAGGTTTCCATATCGGTGCAACGAGACCAAGACCAGCAGGACGGCAGGACGGAGGTCACCATGGAGCCCAAGACGGTGTCACCACCAGAGCCTTTCGCAGGCGAAGACCACCTTTGGTCAAGATAACTTGTACTAGTTGTCCCCCTTCAAATTGGCTGTTGTGGCATCCCTTCCAGCTCAATATTTGGGGAGAGGACCTATAAATAGGACTAGCCACCACCATAGGAGGCAACTCATCTTGGACTGGATCCATTCCATCCTCACACTCACCAAGCACAAGAACACCTTCTCCTTAGGAGGTTGTTCTTCCCTTGTAACTGTTCATCCTCAGCCCCAGAGGCAATCCACCACACCACACTGGAGTAGGGTATTACACCACAACGGTGGCCCGAACCAGTATAAATCTCGTGTCTCTTGTGTTGCGGGTTCGGCGAGCTAGGCTTTGAAATCGCGGTGAGGGTGAGGGCATGATTCGGTAGGGGGAGATCTTCATGCGCACCCCAGTGTTCGAACCTCAAGGGTTTTGCCGGAACCCAAAATCCGACACTCACCCCTAAGAACTCCGGGTCATTGCGAGGGTGACCGGGACAAAACGGAACTCTTCTAGGATCCGCTTCCTCGACCACGCCACAATGCTGAACTGGACGTCTGACAGAGCTTTTGGAAGAAATCATATAATGTTGAGGGTCCCATATACCATCACCCCGCATGGCAGTTAGTGCGTTTAGGCCTGCGGCAACTCAGATCAAATACCCAAATCCATTAGTGTATTATTAGTAGCTCGCGGACACGAATAGGTCTCCTGTCGTGCCGACTTGGTAACTCGCGGACCATGACCAGGGACCAGGCCCACCTCTCTCCTAGGTGGTCTCCACCTGTCCTGTCGTTCCGCCACGTTATCCCTCCCGGGTACCCTTGGGGCCGACCTGTCTTTATCATTGTAACAGTCGGGGTTCAGGTCCATACCATCAAGGTGAAACCAGAGGAATCACCCTTGACATGTTTACCTTGATATCCTGCACGGCAGAGTCATCACCTAGAGTGATATATGAGGAATCACCGTCAGTATCTCTTGAATTGAGACTTAAGAAAAACATCGAGAGCAGAGTAAGAAGGTACAATAAGAAGTTTCAAGTGGGCAGACAATCGTTCGATGCCTAATCAAAAGGTGAAATGGGTTCGGAGCAATGAAAATAAATATTGCGTCTGATACCAGAATAGAACATCATAAGGAAAGTGGCTTGTGGAATTCCATACGAAGCCAAATACAAAGGACAATTTTGGAGAGGGTTCAACGATCTACATACTTAGGTCAGAACGATAACTGATTACATGGGTAACTTGGAGATATAGTCCCAAGTACTATCAAAAGGCAGCAGTGGCTAAGGTCGTTGTTGAATGCTTCTCGATTCAGCATCTTCTCTCTGAGCTCTCTTGTCCTGTTGACAAGGCCACCGTGGTGTATTGCAACAACATCTCCGCCGTCTACCCCTCCGCCAACCTCATGCATCATCGCCGCACCAAACATATTGAGTTGGATATCCACTTTGTTCACGAGCAGGTGGCTCTTGGTCATGTTTGATTTCCTCATGTGCCTACCTCTCAGCAGTTTGTGGATCATGATGAAGGGGTTGCTGACGTCGGTTTTCGATGAGTTTCGGTCCAGTCTGTGCATCAGCACCGATGCTTCGACCGCTGAAGTGTTGAGCGCCCTATATACACGTACACATACATGTATTCTAATCTCCATCCATCTCTTTTTTTCCTCGAATACGCACGAGTGTGCGTATCATATATTAAGAGAAGAAAGGGGGAGAGAAGCCCACCCACAGTTATTTACAAGGCGTTCACATACGGACGCACTCCACCCCTCGACACATTTACATTACATAGGACTACTCATCGGCCGCCCACCCATCTACCTCTACAAAGGAGATTGGAAAATCTGCATGTAGGATGCCAGCCAGCTTCCATGATACACACTCTGAGGCAATCCGTCTTATGACCAGTTGCACATCTGGTCTCATTCCGTCAAACACGACAGAGTTCCTGTGCTTCCACAACGCCCACATGGTCAGCAAGTGAACGGCTCGATAGGTCTTACCATGCTTTCCTTGTGGTATGGCTCTTGTGCACCAAGCTTGTAGGTCCTCGCCCACTGATGGTGTCAGGCCTGTCATGCCCATAGCTTGGCCTAACTTGTTCCATATCTCTTTCGTGAACACACATTGGAGCAGGAGGTGATTTATATCTTCGTCGACCTGGTCGCAAAGTGGGCATGCATTCTGGTGTGGGAGTCCACATTTTGCAAGCCTGTCAAAGGTCCACACCCTGTTCCTCAGGGCCAATGAGACGTCTCCAACGTATCTATAATTTATGAAGTATTCATGCTATTATATTATCCATCTTGGATGTTTAATGGGCTTTACTATGCACTTTTATATTATTTTTGGGACTAACCTATTAACCCAGAGCCTAGTGCCAGTTTCTGTTTTTTTCCCTTGTTTCAGTGTTTCGCATAAAAGGAATATCAAATGGAGTCCAAACGGAATGAAACCTTCGGGAGCGTGATTTTTGGAATGAACATGATCCAGGAGACTTGGAGTTGAAGTCAAGGAAGCTTCGAGGTGGCCATGAGGCAGGGAGGCGCGCTTGCCCCCCTGGGCGCACCCCCACCCTCGTGGGCCCCTCATGGCTCCCCTGACCAACTTCTTTCGCCTATATATGTCCATATACCCTAAAAACATCGGGGAGCACAATAGATCGGGAGTTCCGCCGCCGCAAGCCTCTGTAGCCACAAAAAACCAATCGGGACCCTGTTCCGGCACCCTGCCGGAGGGGGGATCCATCACTGGTGGCCATCTTCATCTTCCCGGCGCTCTCCATGACGAGGATGGAGTAGTTCACCCTCGGGGCTGAGGGTATGTACCAGTAGCTATGTGTTTGATCTCTCTCTCTCTCGTGTTCTTGAGGTGGTACGATCTTGACGTATCGCGAGCTTTGCTATTATAGTTGGATCTTATGATGTTTCTCCCCCTCTACTCTCTTGTAATGGATTGAGTTTTCCCTTTGAAGTTATCTTATCGGGTTGAGTCTTTAAGGATTTGAGAACACTTGATGTATGTCTTGCATGTGCTTATCTGTGGTGACAATGGGATATCACGCGATTCACTTGATGTATGTTTTGGTGATCAACTTGCGGGTTCAGTGACCTTGTGAACTTATGCATAGGGGTTGGCACACGTTTTCGTCTTGACTCTCCGCTAGAAACTTTGGGGCACTCTTTGAAGTACTTTGTGTTGGTTTGAATAGATGAATCTGAGATTGTGTGATGCATATCGTATAATCATACCCGTGGATACTTGAGGTGACATTGGAGTATCTAGGTGACATTAGGGTTTTGGTTGATTTGTGTCTTGAGGTGTTATTCTAGTACGAACTCTATGATAGATCGAACAGAAAGAATAGCTTCGTGTTATTTTACTACGAACTCTTGAATAGATCGATCAGAAAGGATAACTTTGAGGTGGTTTCATACCCTACCATAATCTCTTCGTTTGTGCTCCGCTATTAGTGACTTTGGAGTGACTCTTTGTTGCATGTTGAGGGATAGTTATATGATCCAATTATGTTATTATTGTTGAGAGAACTTGCTCTAGTGAAAGTATGAATCCTAGGCCTTGTTTCCTAGCATTGCAATACCGTTTACGCTCACTTTTATCATTAGTTACCTTGCTGTTTTTATATTTTCAGATTACAAATACTCATATCTATCATCAATATTGCACTTGTATCACCATCTCTTCGCCGAACTAGTGCACCTATACAATTTACCATTGTATCGAATGTGTTGGGGACACAAGAGACTCTTTGTTATTTGGTTGCAGTGTTGTTTGAGATTGACCATCTTCAACCTACGCCTCCCACGGATTGATAAACCTTAGGTCATCCACTTGAGGGAAATTTGCTACTGTCCTACAAACCTCTGCACTTGGAGGCCCAACAATGTCTACAAGAAGAAGGTTGCGTAGTAGACATCAAGCTCTTTTCTGGCGCCGTTGCCGGGGAGGTGATTGCTTGAAGGTATATCTTTAGATCTTGCAATCGAATCTTTTTGTTTCTTGTTTTATCACTAGTTTAGTTTATAAAAGAAAACTACAAAAAAAAGGAATTGAGGGTACCTCATTTGCTTCACCTTTTTAATATCTTTCATGAAAATAAGGATTCCGATAATTGTGCTCAATTGCTAGAGGAAGAATGCATTAGAATGTTTGGCACTAAATCTTTGAATGATGAACATGATTGCAACTTTGTTAGTATGAACTCTTTGAATATCCATAGTACTAATGATGATTGCACTAGTCATGATCAAAATGTCTTAAGCATGTCAACTTTTGTGGAGTGCATAGAGTTTGCAAGTACACACCAAACAGGGAAGATAGATTTTGCAAGAGGCATAAGTATTTGGAAACTAAATGGTTGCAAGAGAGGCTAGATGTTTGTGCTGAAAATTTAAAATTTCTTTGCCCTACTTGTGAACTTTGCAATGAACGTAGTCATTTAAATCTCCAATGCAGATTGTTTCATGATCGAATCGTGTCCAAAAATTGTGATGACTTGATTTCCCTTGCACATCATAATGAACTTAGTTTGCTTTTGGGTTATGAAGAAATGAAACGTAGAACTAAGCATATCCCAAAATATAACCTTGAGAAATTCCTCGATATTGATCTAGAAGAAAATTTTATGTATTGTGCGGTGAATTGCATTGAAAATCCTTATATTGCCAATTACATAAAGAAAAGAAAACAAGTAGAGGATGAAGAGAATACTAATGAAAGGGAAGAGACTTCCCAATATCCTCCTATTATTTCTTATGATGAATCAGGTAACGAGGAGGAGCCTTCTATTCAACCAATCTCATCAATAAGGAGCTCAAAAAAGAGGGTTAAACCCACACATGAGGTGAAGAAGAAAAAGAAAAGACGGAGAAGCAAAGGTAGAAAGGTACCCCTCCCAAATGATGTTGCTCCTATTACTCATTGTGATGATGATAATTGCTATACTATTGGTGCTATTCATACTATTAATGATGAGAGTGATTATGCTTATGATATGAAAAGGCCCAAGCTTGGGGATGCTATGTTTGAGAATATATTTGCTGCAATTAATGTTTGTCCCAAGCTTGGGGATGCTATGATTTATGAAGATGATATTTTTAGCCTCCCAAGTTTTGATGAGCAAATTTATTATGATGATAGCATGCCTCCTACTTATGATGATTCTTGTGATGACACTTATGCTATAAAAAGTAGTGATGAGTGTATTAAAACTTGTCATGATTATGATTACCCTTTTTCTGAACATTACTCTTTTAATGTGGAAACAATTTATAGTATTCAAGTCTCTTATGATACTCCCACTATTCCGAATGAGAATAAATTTGCTTATGTGGAGAGTAGTAAAATTTCTATGCAAGTAGATCATGAAAAGAATGCTTTAGGTGCTGGTTATATTGTTGAATTCATTCATGATGCTACTGAAAATTATTATGAGGGAGGAATATATGCGTGCAGGAATTGCAATAATATCAAGTTTCCTCTCTATGTGCTTAAAGTTTTGAAGTTATGCTTGTTTTGCCTTCCTATGCTAGTTGATTATTGTTCCCATAAGTTGTTTGCTCACAAAATCCCTATGCATAGGAAGTGGGTTAGACTTAAATGTGCTTGCCATGTGTTTCATGATGCTCTCTTTATGTTTCAATTCTTATCTCTTATGTGAGCATCATTGAAATCATCATGCCTAGCTAGGGGCGTTAAACGTTAGCGCTTGTTGGGAGGCAACCCAATTTTATTTTTGTTTCTTGCTTTTTGGTTCTGTTTAGTAATAAATATTTTATCTAGCCTCTGGTTAGATGTGGTTTTATGTTTTAATTAGTGTTTGTGCCAAGTAAGACCTATAGGATCTTCTTGGATGATAATTATTTGATCTTGCTGAAAAAGACAGAAACTTTCTTCTCACGAAAATAATTGTTAAAAATCAGCAGAAAGTGATAAAATACTGATTCCAATTGCAGCATATCAATAATCAAATTATATAGGTCTTCCTATTTTTGTAGAATTTTTTGAGTTCCAGAAGTTTGCGTTAGTTACAGATTACTACAGACTGTTCTGTTTTTGACAGATTCTGTTTTTGTGTGTTGTTTGCTTATTTTGATGAATCTATGGCTAGTAAAATAGTTTATAAACCATAGAGAAGTTGTAATACAGTAGATTTAACACCAATACAAATAAAGAATGAGTTCATTACAGTACCTTGAAGTGGTGTTTTGTTTTCTTTCGCTAACGGAGCTCACGAGATCTTCTGTTAAGTTTTGTGTTGTGAAGTTTTCAAGTTTTGGGTAAAGATTCGATGGACTATGGAATAAGGAGTGGCAAGAGCCTAAGCTTGGGGATGCCCAAGGCACCCCAAGGTAATATTAAAGGACAACCAAAAGCCTAAGCTTGGGATGCCCCGGATGGCATCCCCTCTTTCGTCTTCATTCATCGGTAACTTTACTTGGAGCTATATTTTTATTCACCACATGGTATGTGTTTTGCTTGGAGAATCATTTTATTTTCTTTAGCTTTGCTTGCTGTTTGAATAAAATACCAAGATCTGAAATTCTTAAATGAGAGAGAGTCTTCACATAGCTACATAATTATTTAACTACTCATTGATCTTCACTTATATCTTTTTGGAGTAGTTTGTCATTTACTCGTGTGCTTCACTTATATCCTATGAGTAAATGGTTGAATGATTTGAATTTCATAAATCTGAAATTATATATGTTTCATATGCTTATCCCATGGGGAGTGATGACTTCACATATAAGAAGTAGAGGTGGTAAATTTATTGAAGGTTAGCAAACATTGTATTGGTCACTTGAACAATTCATGAAAGAATATTGAAGGAAGAGAGATTTCACATATAAATATACTATCTTGGACATCTTTTGTAATTGTGAGCACTCATTAAAATATGACATGCTAAAAGGTTAATGTTGGACAAGGAAGACAACGTAATGGATTATGTTTTCTTATATCCGAAATAAAGTATATTGTCATGGATCGCCCAACACGTTGAGCTTGCCTTTCCCCCTCATGCTAGCCAAATTATTTGCACCAAGTAGAGATACTACTTGTGCTTCCAAACATCCCTTAAACCAGTATTGCCATGAGAGTCCACCATACCTACCTATGGATTGAGTAAGATCCTTCAAGTAAGTTGTCATCGGTGCATGCAATAAAAATTGCTCTCTAAATATGTATGATCTTTTAGTGTGGAGAAAATAAGCTTTATACGATCTTGTGATATGGAAGCAATAAAAGCGACGGACTGCATAATAAAGGTCCCTATCACAAGTGGCAATATAAAGTGATGTTCCCTCGCATTAAGATTTTGTGCATCCAACTATAAAAGCACATGGCAACCTCTGCTTCCCTCTGCGAAGGGCCTATCTTTCACTTTTATGCAAGAGTCATGGTGATCTTCACCTTTCCTTTTTACATTTTATCCTTTGGCAAGCACATTGTGTTGGAAAGATTCTCATATATATATCCAATTGGATGTAAGGCATCATGAGCTATTATTGTTGACATTACCCTTGAGGTAAAAGGTTGGGAGGCGAATCTATAAGCCCCTATCTTTCTCTGTGTCTGATTAAAACTTTGAACCCATAAATATCGCGTGAGTGTTAGCAATTGTGAAAGACTAAATGATAGTTGAGTATGTGGAGTTTGCTAAATAAAAAGCTCTGACATAGACTCTTCCTGAAAATAAGATGAATTGTAATTGTTTGATGACTAATAACACAGTTTGTTAGTTTTCAAGAAAGTTTATGATCTATACTTTAACATGTGAATAGCTTGTTACTTGATCATGAGAAGCTTTATGAGATGAGCTACTGTTATGATATATAATGATGCTAGAAAGGTGATTGAAATTATCGTTGATCAAACTTGTGCACCTGCTAGCATTCACACTTCATAAATTATCTCTTTTATCATTTACCTACTCGAGGGCGAGCAGGAATTAAGCTTGGGGATGCTGATACGTCTCCAACGCATCTATAATTTATGAAGTATTCATGCTATTATATTATCCATCTTGGATGTTTAATGGGCTTTACTATGCACTTTTATATTATTTTTGGGACCTATTAACCCAGAGCCCAGTGCCAGTTTCTGTTTTTTCCCTTGTTTCAGTGTTTCGCAGAAAAGGAATATCAAACGGAGTCCAAACGGAATGAAACCTTCGGGAGCGTGATTTTTGGAATGAACGTGATCCAAGAGACTTGGAGTTGAAGTCAAGGAAGGTTCGAGGTGGCCACGAGGCAGGGAGGCGCGCCTGTCCCCCCTGGGCGCACCCCCACCCTCGTGGGCCCCTCGTGGCTCCCCTGACCGACTTTTTTCGCCTATATATGTCCATATACCCTAAAAACATCGGGGATCACAATAGATCGGGAGTTCCGCCGCCGCAAGCCTCTGTAGCCACCAAGAACCAATCGGGACCCTGTTCCGGCACCCTGCCGGAGGGGGATCCATCACCCGTGGCCATCTTCATCTTCCTGGTGCTCTCCATGACGAGGAGGGAGTAGTTCACCCTCGGGGCTGAGGGTATGTACCAGTAGCTATGTGTTTGATCTCTCTCTCTCGTGTTCTTGAGGTGGTACGATCTTGATGTATCGCGAGCTTTGCTATTATAGTTGGATCTTATGATGTTTCTCCCCCTATACTCTCTTGTAATGGATTGAGTTTTCCATTTGAAGTTATCTTATCGGGTTGAGTCTTTAAGGATTTGAGAACACTTGATGTATGTCTTGCATGTGCTTATCTGTGATGACAATGGGATATCACGTGATTCACTTGATGTATGTTTTGATGATCAACTTGCGGGTTCAGTGACCTTGTGAACTTATGCATAGGGGTTGGCACACGTTTTCGTCTTGGCTCTCCGGTAGAAACTTTGGGGGCACTCTTTGAAGTACTTTGTGTTGGTTTGAATAGACGAATCTGAGATTGTGTGATGCATATCGTATAATCATACCTGTGGATACTTGAGGTGACATTGGAGTATCTAGGTGACATTAAGGTTTTGGTTGATTTGTGTCTTAAGGTGTTATTCTAGTACGAACTCTATGATAGATCGAACGGAAAGAATAGCTTCGTGTTATTTTACTACGAACTCTTGAATAGATCGATCAGAAAGGATAACTTTGAGGTGGTTTCGTACCCTACCATAATCTCTTCGTTTGTTCTCCGCTATTAGTGACTTTGGAGTGACTCTTTGTTGCATGTTGAGGGATAGTTATATGATCCAATTATGTTATTATTGTTGAGAGAACTTGCTCTAGTGAAAGTATGAACCCTAGGCCTTGTTTCCTAGCATTGCAATACCGTTTACGCTCACTTTTATCATTAGTTACCTTGCTGTTTTTATATTTTCATATTACAAATACTCATATCTATCATCCATATTGCACTTGTATCACCATCTCTTCGCCGAACTAGTGCACCTATACAATTTACCATTGTATCGAGTGTGTTGGGGACACAAGAGACTCTTTGTTATTTGGTTGCAGGGTTGTTTACCATCTTCAACCTACGCCTCCTACGGATTGATAAACCTTAGGTCATCCACTTGAGGGAAATTTGCTACTGTCCTACAAACCTCTGCACTTGGAGGCCCAACAACGTCTACAAGAAGAAGGTTGCGTAGTAGACATCAGCCAACCATGCAAAGAAACGACAACGCAAAGGTGCGTTCGATGCCCAGGTGAAAACTGCCGTCGGTGAGACATGGAGCGTGGCGAATCTGGCCGCGTATGCCGATCTTGCCGAGAAATGGCCATCCTTCTCCCATGACCATGAGAGCTGATCTGGCACCTGAGTGTTTAGTGCTACATTTGCCACCCTCGACCAGGTCTCCAAAAACTGTCGAAGGCTGGTCTCGTCCATGTTTGGTCCAATGTCACGGGCCCACGTTGCATCCATTAGAGCTTCAGCCATGGTTCTGGAGCTTTGAACTTTCTTTGGCACCTTTTCATATACTGCTGGGGCCAGCTCTTGTATTCGGTAACCATTTAGCCATCTATCCTCCCAGAACAAAGCTATGCGACCATCGCCGAGGGTCAATCTAGTCGCTGCCTGAAACAGGCCTTTTGCCTCATCGGTGATTGAAAAACTGAATTCTGCCCAAGGTCTAGATGGGTCTGTCCGCTGCAACCATAGCCATTTGGCTTGCAATGCCACATTCATCCACCTTAGGTTAGGAACACCAAGACCACCTGCCCACTTTGGTCGACAGAGAGTCTCCCAAGCAACAGCACATTTACCTCCTCCTGCTTCCTCCTTTCCACACCACAAGAAACTTCTGCAGATCTTGTGAAGGAAATATGCCCTAGAGGCAATAATAAAGTTGTTATTTATATTTCCTTATATCATGATAAATGTTTATTATTCATGCTAGAATTGTATTAACCGGAAACTTAGTACATGTGTGAATACATAGACAAACAGAGTGTCACTAGTATGCCTCTACTTGACTAGCTCGTTGAATCAAAGATGGTTCAGTTTCCTAGCCATAGACATGAGTTGTCATTTGATTAACGGGATCACATCATTAGAGAATGATCTGATTGACTTGACCCATTCCGTTAGCTTAGCACTTGATCGTTTAGTATATTGCTATTGCTTTCTTCATGACTTATACATGTTCCTATGACTATGTGATTATGCAACTCCCGAATACCGGAGGAACACTTTGTGTGCTACCAAACATCACAATGTAACTGGGTGATTATAAAGGTGCTCTACACGTGTCTCCGATGGTACTTGTTGAGTTGGCATAGATTAAGATTAGGATTTGTCACTCCGATTGTCGGAGAGGTATCTCTGGGCCCTCTCGGTAATGCACATCACTATAAGCCTTGCAAGCAATGTGACCAATGAGTTAGTTGCGGGATGATGCATTACGGAACGAGTAAAGAGACTTGCCGGTAACGAGATTGAACTAGGTATTGATATACCGACGATCGAATCTCGGGCAAGTAACATACCGATGACAAAGGGAACAACGTATGTTGTTATGCGGTTTGACCGATAAAGATCTTCGTAGAATATGTAGGAGCCAATATGAGCATCTAGGTTCCGCTATTGGTTATTGACCGGAGACGTGTCTCGGTCATGTCTACATAGTTCTCGAACCCGTAGGGTCCGCACGCTTAACGTTCGGTGATGATCGGTATTATGAGTTTATGTGTTTTGATGTACCGAAGGTAGTTCGGAGTCCCGGATATGATCACGGACATGACGAGGAGTCTCGAAATGGTTGAGACATAAAGATTGATATATTGGACGACTATATTTGGACATCGGAATAGTTCCGGGTGAGATCGGGCATTTACCGGAGTGCCGGGGGGTTACCGGAACCCCCGGGGAGGTATATGGGCCTTATTGGGCCATAGTGGGAGAGGAGAGAAGGGAGCAAAGGAGGGGGCGCCTCCCCCCCAAGCCCAATCCGAATTGGGAGGGGGGTCGGCCCCCCCTTTCCTTCCTCCTTCCTCCCCCTTCTCTCCTAATCCAACTAGGGAAGGGGGGAATCCTACTCCCGGTGGGAGTAGGACTCCCCTTGGGGCGCGCCTATGAGGCCGGCCCCCTCCCCCTCCTCCACTCCTTTATATACGGGGGAGGGGGCACCCCATAGACACACAAGTTGATCATTGATCTCTTAGCCGTGTGCGGTGCCCCCCTCCACCATAATCCACCTCGGTCATATTGTCGTAGTGCTTAGGCAAAGCCCTGCGCCGGTAGCTTCATCATCGCCGTCATCACGCCGTCGTGCTGACGAAGCTCTTCCCCGACACTCTGTTGGATCGTGAGTTCGTGGGACGTCACCGAGTCGAACGTGTGCAGATCGCGGAGGTGCCGTACCTTCAGTGCTAGGATCGGTCGATCATGAAGACGTACGACTACATCAACCGCGTTGTCATAACGCTTCCGCTTACGGTCTACGAGGGTACGTAGACAACACTCTCCCCTCTCGTTGCTATGCATCAGCATGATCTTGCGTGTGCGTAGGATTTTTTTTGAAATTACTACGCTCCCCAACAGTGGCATCCGAGCCAGGTTTATGCGTAGATGTTATATGCACGAGTAGAACACAAGTGATTTGTGGGCGATACTAGTCATACTGCTTACCAGCATGTCATACTTTGATTTAGCGGTATTGTTGGATGAAGCGGCCCGGACAGACATTACGCGTACGCTTACGCGAGACTGGTTCTACCGACGTGCTTCGCACACAGGTGGCTGGCGGGTGTCAGTTTCTCCAACTTTAGTTGAATCGAGTATGGCTACTCCCAGTCCTTGTTGAAGGTTAAAACAGCACATACTTGATGAAATATCATTGTGGTTTTTATGCGTAGGTAAGAACGGTTCTTGCTCAGCCCGTAGAGGCCACGTAAAACTTGCAACAACAAAGTAGAGGACGTCTAACTTGTTTTTGCAGGGCATGTTGTGATGTGATATGGTCAATACATGATGCTAAATTTTATTGTATGAGATGATCATGTTTTGTAACGGAGTTACCGGCAACTGGCATGAGCCATATGGTTGTCGCTTTATTGTAAGAAATGCAATCGCCATGTAATTGCTTTACTTTATCACTAAGCGGTAGCGATAGTCGTAGAAGCAATAGTTGGCGAGACGACAACGATGCTTCGATGGACATCAAGGTGTCAAGCCGGTGACGATGGTGATCATGATGGTGCTTTGGAGATGGAGATCAAAGGCACAAGATGATGATGGCCATACCATATCACTTATATTGATTGCATGTGATGTTTATCCTTTATGCATCTTATTTTGCTTAGTTCGACGGTAGAATTATAAGATGATCTCTCATTAAATTTCAAGGTACAAGTGTTCTCCCTGAGTATGCACCGTTGCGAAAGTTCGTCGTGCCGAGACACCACGTGATGATCGGGTGTGATAAGCTCTACGTTCACATACAACGGGTGCAAGCCAGTTTTGCACACGCAGAATACTCGGGTTAAACTTGACGAGCCTAGCATATGCAGATATGGCCTTGGAACACTGGGACCGAAAGGTCGAGCGTGAATCATATAGTAGATATGATCAACATAGTGATGTTCACCATTGAAAACTACTCCATCTCACGTGATGATCGGACATGGTTTAGTTGATTTGGATCACGTGATCACTTAGATGATTAGAGGGATGTCTATCTAAGTGGGAGTTCTTTAGTAATATGATTAACTGAACTTTAATTTATCATGAACTTAGTACCTGATAGTATTTTGCATGTCTATGTTGTTGTAGATAGATGGCCCGTGCTGTTGTTCCGTTGAATTTTAATGCGTTCCTAGAGAAAGCTAAGTTGAAAGATGATGGTAGCAACTACATAGACTGGGTCCATAACTTGAGGATTATCCTCATTGCTGCACAGAAGAATTACGTCCTAGAAGCACCACTAGGTGCCAAACCTACTGCAGGAGCAACGCCAGATGTTATGAATGTCTGGCAGAGCAAAGTTGATGACTACTCGATAGTTCAGTGTACCATGCTTTATGGCTTAGAACCGAGACTTCAACGACGTTTTAAACGTCATGGAGCATATGAGATGTTCCAGGAGTTGAAGTTAATATTTCAAGCAAATGCCTAGATTGAGAGATATGAAGTCTCCAATAAGTTCTACAGCTGCAAGATGGAGGAGAATAGTTCTGTCAGTGAGCATATACTCAAAATGTCTGGGTATAACAATCACTTGATTCAACTGGGAGTTAATCTTCCTAATGATAGTGTCATTGACAGTATTCTTCAATCACTACCACCAAGCTACAAGAGCTTCGTGATGAAATATAACATGCAAGGGATGGATAAGACAATTCCCGAGCTCTTCGCAATGCTAAAGGCTGCGGAGGTAGAAATCAAGAAGGAGCATCAAGTGTTGATGGTCAACAAGACCACCAGTTTCAAGAAAAAGGGTAAAGGGAAGAAGGGGAACTTCAAGAAGAACGGCAAGTGATGACCCACAAGTATAGGGGATCTATCATAGTCCTTTCGATAAGTAAGAGTGTCGAACCCAACGAGGAGCAGAAGGAAATGATAAGCGGTTTTCAGCAAGGTATTCTCTGCAAGCACTGAAATTATTGGTAACAGATAGTTTTGTGATAAGGTAATTTGTAACGAGCAACAAGTAACAAAAGTAAATAAAGTGCAGCAAGGTGGCCCAATCCTTTTTGTAGCAAAGGACAAGCCTGGACAAATTCTTATATAGAGAAAAGCGCTCCCGAGGACACATGGGAATTATCGTCAAGCTAGTTTTCATCATGTTCATATGATTCGCGTTCGGTACTTTGATAATTTGATATGTGGGTAGACCGGTACTTGGGTGCTGTCCTTACTTAGACAAGCATCCCACTTATGATTAAACCCTATTGCAAGCATCCGCAACTACAAAAGAAGTATTAAGGTAAACCTAACCATAGCATGAAACATATGGATCCAAATCAGCCCCTTACGAAGCAACGCATAAACTAGGGTTTAAGCTTCTGTCACTCTAGCAACCCATCATCTACTTATTACTTCCCAATGTCTTCCTCTAGGCCCAAACAATGGTGAAGTGTCATGTAGTCGACGTTCACATAACACCACTAGAGGAGAGACAACATACATCTCATCAAAATATCGAACGAATACCAAATTCACATGACTACTAATAGCAAGACTTCCCCCATGTCCTCAGGAACAAACGTAACTACTCACAAAGCATATTCATGTTCATAATCAGAGGAGTATTAATATGCATGATGGATCTGAACATATGATCTTCCACCAAATAAACCAACTAGCATCAACTACAAGGAGTAATCAACACTACTAGCAACCTACAAGTACCAATCCCAGACTTAGAGACAAGAATTGGATACAAGAGATGAACTAGGGTTTGAGAGGAGACGGTGCTAGTGAAGATGTTGATGGAGATTGGCCCCCTCCCGATGAGAGGAGCGTTGGTGATGACGATGGCGATGATTTCCCCCGCCCGGAGGGAAGTGTCCCCGACAGAACAGCTCCGCCAGAGCCCTAGATTGGTTCCGCCTCGTGGCGGCGAAGTATCGTCCCGAAAGCTTGCTTATGATTTTTCTTCGGACGAAAGACTTCATATAGCAGAAGATGGGCACCGGAGGGCCAACAAGGGGCCCACGAAAGACTTCATACACCCTGGGCGAAGTCTCGTGCCCAGGGTGTGGGTCCCCTCTGGTATTTTCTTCGCTCAGTATTTTTTATTATTTCCAAAAATAACTTCCGTGGAGTTTCAGGACTTTTGGAGTTGCGCAGAATAGGTCTCTAATATTTGCTCCTTTTCCAGCCCAGAATTCCAGCTGCCGGCATTCTCCCTCCTTATGTAAACCTTGTAAAATAAGAGAGAATAGGCATAAGTATTGTGACACAATGTGTAATAACAGCCCATAATGCAATAAATATCGATATAAAAGCATGATGCAAAATGGACGTATCAGCAAGCAAGTTGCTGCTCAAGTGAAGAAGCCCAAGTCTGGACCTAAGCCTGAGACTGAGTGCTTCTACTGCAAAGGGACTGGTCACTGGAAGCGGAACTGCCCCAAGTATTTGGCGGGTAAGAAGGATGGCAAGGTGAACAAAGGTATATGTGATATACATGTCATTGATGTGTACCTTACTAATGCTCGCAGTAGTGCCTAGGTATTTGATACTGGTTCTGTTGCTAATATTTGCAACTCGAAATAGGGACTACGGATTAAGCGAAGATTGGCTAAGGACGAGGTGACGATGCCGTGGGAAATGGTTCCAAAGTCGATGTGATCGCGGTCGGCACACTACCTCTACATCTACCTTCGGGATTAGTTTTAGACCTGAATAATTGTTATTTGGTGCCAGCGTTGAGCATGAACATTATATCTGGATCTTGTTTGATGCGAGACGGATATTCATTTAAATCAGAGAATAATGGTTGTTCTATTTATATGAGTAATATCTTTTATGGTCATGCACCCTTGAAGAGTGGTCTATTTATGTTGAATCTCGATAGTAGTGACACACATATTCATAATATTGAAGCCAAAAGATGCAGAGTTGATAATGATACTGCAACTTATTTGTGGCACTGCCGTTTAGGTCATATTGGTGTAAAGCGCATGAAGAAACTCCATTCTGATGGACTTTTGGAATCACTTGGTACTTGCGAACCATGCCTCATGGGCAAGATGACTAAAACGCCGTTCTCCGGAACAATGGAGCGAGCAACAGATTTGTTGGAAATCATACATACTGATGTATGTGGTCCCATGAATGTTGAGGCTCGCGGCGGGTATCGTTATTTTCTCACCTTCACAGATGATTTGAGCAGATATGGGTATATCTACTTAATGAAACATAAGTCTGAAACATTTGAAAGGTACAAAGAATTTCAGAGTGAAGTAGAAAATCATCGTAACAAGAAAATAAAGTATCTACGATCTGATCGTGGAGGAGAATATTTGAGTTACGAGTTTGGTCCTCATTTGAAACAATGCGGAATAGTTTCGCAACTCACGCCACCCGGAACACCACAGCGTAATGGTGTGTCCGAACGTCGTAATCGTACTTTACTAGATATGGTGCGATCTATGATGTCTCTTACTGATTTACCGCTATCGTTTTGGGGTTATGCTTTAGAGACGGCTGCATTCACATTAAATAGGGCACCATCTAAATCCGTTGAGACGACACCTTATGAATTATGGTTTTGCAAGAAACCAAAGTTCTCGTTTCTTAAAGTTTGGGGCTGCAATGCTTATGTGAAAAAGCTTCAACCTGCTAAGCTCGAACCCAAATCGGAGAAATGTGTCTTCATAGGATACCCAAAGGAGACTGTTGGGTACACCTTCTATCACAGATCCGAAGGCAAGACATTTGTTGCTAAGAATGGATCCTTTCTAGAGAAGGAGTTTCTCTCGAAAGAAGTGAGTGGGAGGAAAGTAGAACTTGATGAGGTAATTGTACCCGCTCCCTTATTGGAAAATAGTTCATCACAGAAATCAGTTCCTGTGACTCCTACACCAATTAGTGAGGAAGCTAATGATGATGATCATGTAACTTCAGATCAAGTTACTACCGAACCTCGTAGGTCAACCAGAGTAAGATCCACACCAGAGTGGTACGGTAATCCTGTTCCGGAGGTCATGTTACTTGACCATGATGAACCTACGAACTATGAGGAAGCGATGATGAGCCCAGATTCCGCAAAATGGCTTGAGGCCATGAAATCTGAGATGGGATCCATGTATGAGAACAAAGTGTGGACTTTGGTTGACTTGCCCAATGATCGGCAAGCCATCGAGAATAAATGGGTCTTCAAGAAGAAGACTGACGCTGGCGGTAATGTTACTGTCCACAAAGCTCGACTTGTTGCGAAAGGTTTTTGACAAGTTCAAGGAGTTGACTACGATGAGACCTTCTCACCCGTAGCGATGCTTAAGTCCGTCCGGATCATGTTAGCAATTGCCGCATTTTATGATTATGAAATTTGGCAAATGGATGTAAAGACTGCATTCCTCAATGGATTTCTAGAAGAAGAGTTGTATATGATGCAACTAGAAGGTTTTGTTGATCCTAAAGGTGCTAACAAAGTGTGCAAGCTCCAGCGATCCATTTATGGACTGGTGCAAGCATCTCGGAGTTGGAATAAACGTTTTGATAGTGTGATCAAAGCATATGGTTTTATACAGACTTTTGAAGAAGCCTGTATTTACAAGAAAGTGAGTGGGAGCTCTGTAGCATTTCTAATATTATATGTGGATGACATATTGTTCATTGGAAATGATATAGAATTTCTGGATAGCATAAAAGGATACTTGAATAAGTGTTTTTCAATAAAAGACCTCGGTGAAGCTGCTTATATAGTGGGCATCAAGATCTATAGAGATAGATAAAGAAGCTTAATTGGACTTTCACAAAGCACATACCTTGATAAAGTTTTGAAGAAGTTCAAAATGGATCAAGCAAAGAAAGGGTTCTTGCCTGTGTTACAAGGTGTGAAGTTGAGTCAGACTCAATGCCCGACCACTACAGAAGATAGAGAGAAAATGAAAGGTGTTCCCTATGCTTCAGCCATAGGCTCTATCATGTATTCAATGCTGTGTACCAGACCTGATGTGTGCCTTGCTATTAGTTTAGCAGGGAGGTACCAAAGTAAACCGGGAGTGGATCACTGGACAGTAGTCAAGAACATCCTGGAATACCTGAAAAGGACTAAGGATATGTTTCTCGTTTATGGAGGTGACAAAGAGCTCGTCGTAAATGGTTACGTCGATGCAAGCTATGACACTGATCCGGATGACTCTAAGTCACAAACCGGATACGTATTTATATTGAACGGTGGAGCTGTCAGTTGGTGCAGTTCTAAGCAAAGCGTCATGTCTGGATGAAGGAGTTCATATCCGATCTAGGTGTCATACCTAGTGCATTGGGTCCAATGAAAATCTTTTGTGACAATACTGGTGCAATTGCCTTGGCAAAGGAATCCAGATTTCACAAGAGAACCAAGCACATCAAGAGACGCTTCAATTCCATCCGCGATCAAGTCAAGGAGGGAGACATAGAGATTTGCAAGATACATACAGATCTAAATGTTGCAGACCCGTTGACTAAGCCTCTCTCACGAGCAAAACATGATCATCACCAAGACTCCATGGGTGTTAGAATCATTACTGTGTAATCTAGATTATTGACTCTAGTGCAAGTGGGAGACTGAAGGAAATATGCCCTAGTGGCAATAATAAAGTTGTTATTTATATTTCCTTATATCATGATAAATGTTTATTATTCATGCTAGAATTGTATTAACCGAAAACTTAGTACATGTGTGAATACATAGACAAACAGCGTGTCACTAGTATGCCTCTACTTGACTAGCTCGTTGAATCAAAGATGGTTCAGTTTCCTAGCCATAGACATGAGTTGTCATTTGATTAACAGGATCACATCATTAGAGAATGATGTGATTGACTTGACCCATTCCGTTAGCTTAGCACTTGATCGTTTAGTATATTGCTATTGCTTTCTTCATGACTTATACATGTTCCTATGACTATGAGATTATGCAACTCCCGAATACCGGAGGAACACTTTGTGTGCTACCAAACGTCACAACATAACTGGGTGATTATAAAGGTGCTCTACAGGTGTCTCCGATGGTACTTGTTGAGTTGGCATAGATCAAGATTAGGATTTGTCACTCCGATTGTCGGAGAGGTATCTCCGGGCCCTCTCGGTAATGCACATCACTATAAGCCTTGCCAGCAATGTGACTAATGAGTTAGTTGCGGGATGATGAATTACAGAATGAGTAAGGAGACTTGCCGGTAACGAGATTGAACTAGGTATTGAGATACCGATGATCGAATCTCGGCAAGTAACATACCGATGACAAAGGGAACAACGTATGTTGTTATGCGGTTTGACCGATAAAGATCTTCGTAGAATATGTAGGAGCCAATATGAGCATCCAGGTTCCGCTATTGGTTATTGATCGGAGACGTGTCTCGGTCATGTCTACATAGTTCTCGAACCCGTAGGGTCCGCACGCTTAACGTTCGGTGACGACAGGTATTACGAGTTTATGTGTTTTGATGTACCGAAGGTAGTTCGGAGTCCCGGATATGATCACGGACATGATGAGGAGTCTCGAAATGGTCGAGACATAAAGATCGATATATTGGACGACTATATTTGGACATAGGAATAGTTCCGGGTGAGATCAGGCATTTACTGGAGTACCAGGAGGTTACCGGAACCCCCCGGGAGGTATATGGGCCTTATTGGGCCATAGTGGGAGAAAGGAGAAGGGAGGAAAGGAGGGGGAGCCCCCCCCCCAAGCCCAATCCGAATTGGGAGGGGGGCCGGCCCCCCCTTTTCCTTCCTCCTTCCTCCCCCTTCCTGCTCTCCTAATCCAACTAGGGAAGGGGGATCCTACTCCCGGTGGGAGTAGGACTCCCCTTGGGGCGCGCCTAGGAGGCCGGCCCCATCCCCCTCCTCCACTCCTTTATATACGTGGGAGGGGGGCACCCCATAGACACACAAGTTGATCATTGATCTCTTAGCCGTGTGCGGTGCCCCCCTCCACCATAATCCACCTCGGTAATATCATCGTAGTGCTTAGGCGAAGCCCTGTGCCGGTAGCTTCATCATCACCGTTATCACGTCGTCGTGCTGACGAAGCTCTTCCACGACACTCTGCTGGATCGTGAGTTCGTGGGACGTCACCGAGCCAAACGTGTGCAGATCGCGGAGGTGTCGTACCTTCGGTGCTAGGATCGGTCAATCGTGAAGACGTACGACTACATCAACCGCGTTGTCATAACGCTTCCGCTTACGGTCTACGAGGGTACATAGACAACACTCTCCCCTCTCGTTGCTATGCATCACCATGATCTTGCGTGTGCGTAGGAATTTTTTTGAAATTACTACGTTCCCCAACATCTTGATGATTGCCTTGATCGTTTTCGGAGGCAGACCCATGGCGATCATAGAGTGCACCGGGATTGCACACTGGACCGACTGGATGAGTAACAGCCGGCTGCTCTTCCATAGGGATGCCGCCTTCCACGTTGGCAGGCGCGCTGCAATTTGATCTACCAGGTCTTGAAAATGCGCAGCTGTTTGCTTCCGAATGGACAGTGGTAGCCCGAGATAACGACATGGGAAAGTTGTATTTGCACATCCCAGCAACCCGGACACCAGCTGCATGTGTTCTTGCGTGCATCTGATCGGTAGAGCAGAACTTTTCTGAAGATTGATCTTGAGCCCAGATGCTTGCCCAAACAGTTCCAAGATGGCAGCACACGCCTGAAGGTCCAACTCCTTTGGTTTCAGAAAGATCATTGCATCATCTGCATACATGGATACCCGGTGCCGAAGTCCTGTCCTGGCCAAAGGGGCGAGTAGTCCAGCTGCGGTGGCATACTCAAACAGTCGGTATTGGGGTTCCATGTAGAGAATGAAAATCATGGGTGAAAGCGGACTTCCTTGACGCAGCCCTTGACAGTTGAAGATTGTTTCGCCGGGAATTCCATTGACAGCTATCTTGGTAGATGATGTCACAAGCAATCCACAAATCCATGAGGTCCACCTTGGTCCGAAGCCCATCTGTCTCATTACCTCCAGAAGAAAGGGCCATTGCACAGAATCAAAATCCTTGCTTATGTCTAGCTTCACAAGGACCGTCGAGTCCTTTAGAGCGTGCAGTCTACGTGCCATGCCTTGCACGAGAATGAAATTTTCATGCAGAGATCGTCCGCGCACGAACGCGCTTTGATGGTTGCCCACCGGGTGCGGTAAATCGTCAGTGAGCCGAGAGGCGAGAACTTTGTCGAAGATCTTGACTGCGCCATGATTCAGACTAACTGGCCGGAAATCTTTGATATCCACCGCTCCCACTTTCTTCGGCAGTAGCGAGACGGTGGCACTGTTGATGGCCTGTTGCCCTCGCATGTCTCCACCGTGAAACATCTCCATTGCCCTCATGAAATCATCCTTTATAATGTGCCAGCATGTAGCATAGAAGCGTCCTGTGAACCCGTCCGGTCCGGGTGCCTTGTCCATGGGCATTTCCTTGATCACTTTTTCCACCTCTTCCATTGAGAATGGCTCCCCCAGATTCCTCAAGTCCCTCCTTGGCAGCCCAAGCAACTCCAGGTTGAGGGTGTGGCTCATTTCCGCAGTCGAGCCTAAGAGGCGCTGGTAGTAATCGTCGACCGCATGCGCGATGTTGTTTTGGCCTATGAGGACTTGGCCTTTCGAGTGGATGGAGAGGATGATGTTCTTCCTCTGCCGGTGGCTGGCCTGGCGGTGGAAAAAGGAGGTGTTGGCCTCTCCTTCCTTAAGCTGGAGTAGACGCGAGCGTTGTCTAGCAATGGATCTTTGCAGTGAGCACAGCCCAAGGAGCTTCCTCTTAAGGGTTTTGCGCAGCCCGTGCACTTTCTCCGTCAATGCCCTCGAGTCCATCGCTGCGTCCAGCCATGCAATGACCTCCAACGCAATTGCAATCTGCAGCCTGATATTCCCGATCCACCTATCACTCCACCTTTGGAGTGCCTTGGTCGTAGCTCGTAGTTTGTTGTCAAGATTCACAAAAGCATTGCCCGAGGGTCCCCCAGAGCTCCACGTTGTCTCCACCGTGTGAAAGAAACCATCATCCTTTGACCAAAAGGCCTCGAAACGAAAGCGCTTGCCATATGCAAAGTCTGCGTTTAGATCCAGGAGCAGAGGGCGGTGATCCGATATGGCCGATCCAAGGGCCGTTAGCGAAGCTGCCGGTGTAGATCATCCCAGCAGTTGGTAGTGAAAACGTGGTCGATCTTCTCCAAGGTGGGACGTCGACGTTCGTTCGACCAAGTATACTTGCGGCCGTTGAGGTACATCTCTTTGACCTCGAGCAAGTTGGTTTTCCTCCGAAACCTTGCCATCATTCTCCGGTTGATGGCCTCGTTGTTTTTGTCTTCGGGATTGACAAGTAGGTTTGCTCATGGGCCCGCATGCAAGTCGCGAATGTCCACCAACTCATCCATGAACGCAATCTTGTCATCATCTGCTTGTGGGCCATAGACACCCGCGAGCCACCAGTGCCCCCCATTCTTCGGCTTGACCAGAGCCGATATTGTGTTAGCCGTAAGGGTTTAGTCTTGTACGTTTCATCTTATTGTCTTCCTGCAAAATCGAACAACGAAATGGTGCGAGAAAGATTCGTCATTCAACTCCGTGTAGTTGCATCTCTTGCGGAACTGCCATTCAACTCCCGCGTTATTGCCAAGGCTGCAGGCCTTGGTGGGTGGCTGGCTGGCCGGCGTGCGTGACTCTTGCCACCGCCTGCGTGCCTGACGCTGACGGTGGCGGATGGCGAAGGCTGCGCCGCATGATTTCGCACGTTTCAGTCTTCGCCCAGCTCACATGATTTTGTTTCCTTGTTAGCGGGAGCGTCGTCAAAGCCAGGTCAAACGCCGATGACAATGCACGCCCAGCCCAGAGTCCAGAATATTCCTAGAGGACAGAGAATATCGAGAATACGAGGAACCCAAGGGGCTCGAGCGCAAAGCGGCAGAGGGGTCCCGTTTGGGAATCGGGACTTTGCTACGGCGCGGTGTACGCGACAACATAAAGGGCAAGATTGCGCAGTGCGGCCTCCATCCTCTGTTCTTCACTTTTTCCATCTGAGCCGTCCGAGCCCTCCGAATTTCCCCGGCCAGAATGGGCGAATCCAGCGCGCTTCAGTCCATCCTCTACGGCCGCGGCGCGCTTCGCCTCCTCGATCAGGTCCCGCCCTCTGCTTCTCCATGCGCCTTCTCCCGAGTGGAAGTGGTGGCGAGTTCCTCCGTTCCTGATTGGGGTCTTGGTTTCTGGTTTCGATGTGATGCAGAGGAAGCTGCCCCTCGAGGAGGTCTACATCGATGTCAAGGACTCCGCGGATGGATGGTGAGCTCCCTTTTCTTCTTCTTGAACCTCTAGTTGGCAGTATTTCTTTAGTGTATATGCGGATGTTGTCAGCGGCGGACACAGGTCAATTCAGGGTTTAATATTACCTGTAGTTTGATTTGCCAAAAGAAAGGACCGTGGTGACTGCCTTTGCGTTAAAGGTTTTACCATGTGCTCTGGGGGGTGGGGGGGGGGGGGGGGGGGGGGGGGGGTGAACGATAATTGATTCGGCACTCTGGATTATTTTAAATAAAGAAGATATAGGAGGCGAATCCTGGCGGCGGCGGCGGCAATAATGCTGCTTCTGCGTTAGGGCTCTGCTGACTTTTCGGGCCTGCTTACAAGTGGGAGAAGATGAAACGGGCCAGATCAAGGGAAACGAAGAAGCCAGACAAAGAATTTGCTGACAGTAGAAAAAATTATTGCAAAACCAGAACTGACAAAGTGAGACTTGGTCTAGAGCACAAATCCGGTAATTAAATCCGTTTGTTACTGAAATAGTTGCTGACAAGTCGAAAGGCTTTGGGGAAATACAATTTGAACCTGTAAATTTCATATAAATATTTTGATAAGTTGAATAATTGTTTTTGAAACTTTCAAGTACCTTGAACTCCTGTGCCCGCGGAAGGATATTGTGAAACTCAAGGAATTGTTAGGCTCAGTTTATTATCTGTAAAGACGTAACTATTTTAATTTGGCACTGATGAAATGATAGAACAGAATATGTATATATAACAATAGTAAAAGAGAGTAAATACTAAATACAAAAATTATAACTAAGTTTGTTGTATGCTCACATAGCAAAAGTATATTTGTGCTTATGTCCGCATTGAGCATTTAACTCGTTAAGACTATTCAGGAATGCGATCAGAGACATGGTTGTCCGTGGTGCTCCTGCCATAGCCATAGCGGCAGCACTGTCATTGGCTGTGGAAGTTAATGATCACGATTTCACTGGTACACCTGTGGAAGCAGCCTCATTCGTTTCCAAGAAGTTGGAATACCTTGTATCCAGGTAAAAATTATTTAACTGTTGCAGTTTGAACTTCAGGACCTTATGCGCGATAATTTTGATCCTGATATCCATGTTTTACATTGAAATGAATTTCTACTTCTGCCCATGCATATTATTCTAATCAATGATTTACTTCAATTTCTTTGTCAGCCGGCCCACAGCAGTGAACCTGTCTGATGCTGCTACAAAGCTTCAGAACTTAGTGTCAAGAACAGCTGAAACAGCAAAAGATGCCAAATCTATCTTTCAGGTGCCAAGCGGATTTATAGTTTCGATCCATCATCCTGCTCACTAGTAGTTCTTCAATACCTGAGCAAACTCATTCATCGTGACCATTGTGTATGCGCTTAATTGCCAGGACCATAGAGTTAATATGTCTTGAAACTTTATGTTTCTTTTGAAACTAAACAGGAAACTAACAAACCTGATGATAGTAGGTTGCATGAGGCTAAATTCCCAAACTTCTAGCATCGAGCCTACTGTCAGAACATTACCAATTGTAGCATTTATGTGAAAACTCTGTCAGGCTGAATCGTGATGCCCTTGCTTGCATATTTGTCCAGTTCCTTGATTTTTATTTTGAATTCTTAGCTCCTGATGTGACTAATTGGTTGTGACTTTTTGTTGGTTTTCATTAGGGTTGTTTGGCCCACCATTTTTGCACAAGTGTCTCGACTACTGTCAGGCTGGTTGCAATAGGTGACCAGCAAGAAACCAGCAATGACTGTCTTTTGTGCGCAACTGTCTTGAATGCTTGCATAATGGACTACTGGTTAAACTGATAAATAGAATAATTCCATAAATAATGACCATTAGAAGTTATGAGGTGATGACGAGTTGAAAAAACCCTGGTTTTCCCTCTTGCTCATTTGAAAAACTATTGTCCCTTCTAAAAAACATTTTCCCATGTTGCCTTAACGGATTTTACGCCCTCATAAATTTTCAAATGGTATATATTTGTGAAATTTGATTATCTCTCTGGTTGATGAAATTGTTGGCGCACCTGCTTAATTATCTTTTCTATATCCAGGTCTTTATTGAAGCTGCAGAAGCTATGCTAGTTGATGATGTGGCCGATAATAAGGCAATTGGCTCGCATGGAGCTGAATTCCTTCAACGGCAGCTTGGAAGTTCGAGAAACATCTCTGTTCTAACCCATTGTAATACTGGCAGGTAAATTCATCATTTTTTTCTTGTATTTATGATGCTCAATATCCTTATCCAATTATAGTATATTTCTTTTTTAATCTAGCCTTGCAACCGCTGGTTACGGAACTGCCCTAGGGGTCATTCGTGCTCTTCACTCTGGAGGAGTTTTGGAGAAGGCCTTCTGCACTGAAACTCGTCCATTTAACCAGGTAGAGATTCATTCCACATTTGCATGTCATAGTAATTTATGAACAAGTTATCTTGTTATGTTTTGTACCAAGACATATTAAGTATAATTAGCCACACCCCATATTCTTTCATAGCATATTAACGTCTTTGACATACCATGATCCTATGTGCTATACCGCAGAAAAATTAGTTCAGTGAATCATCCTTCAAATAATTTCACCAACTGTCTAGGTCATCCATCTTGCTCAGTCATTTCAGGTCAAATATAATCTTAGATAAGAACTGTTTGCTACCTATTCTTTACCACTCACTCGAAGGATAGGTTTGCAGTGTGTTCACAGACATACAAAGCTCTCAACAATTTGTTTGTAATCTCCAGGGTTCCAGGCTTACAGCTTTCGAGTTAGTTCATGACAAAATACCTGCGACGCTGATAGCAGACTCTGCTGCAGCTGCACTTATGAATAATGGACAAGTTCAAGCTGTAATTGTGGGTGCTGATCGTATAGCTGCAAATGGTAACCACCCACAAGAATAATTCTTAAATCAACTGAACACCAAATATACCTGTTGCTGACTGTATTTTTGGGTATGGAATTTAAAGGTGACACAGCCAACAAGATTGGCACATACAACCTCTCGATTTCTGCAAAGCATCACGGCATGCAGTTTTACGTGGCCGCACCAGTAACTTCGATTGATCTCTCCCTCCCGTCTGGGAAGCAAATCGTCATAGAAGAAAGATCTCCAAAGGAATTGTTGAACTCTGAAGGTGGTCTAGGAAAGCAAGTTGCCGCGTCAGGTATATCAGTCTGGAACCCCGCCTTCGACGTTACTCCAGCAAATCTAATTACTGCAATCATTACAGAAAAGGTATGTTCTATATCACCACACTACTTGCATGTTCCATTTTTCGTATGCTCTTTCGGTGTTGGTCTGTACTGCATTATTAGTCGGTAAACTTCTTGTGCGTGTTTCCCCACAGGGTGTGATCACAAAGTCTGATCCTAATGGAAGTTTCGACATCAAAGGTTTCATCGAATGTGCCAAGTGATGCTCTCCAGTGAGCATAGGTTGGCATGAATGCGGTGGAACATCCTTCTCACACAATTGATGATAGGATGCCCATGTTGTACTCCCAGCAATAAGATCTTTCGAAGTGAGAGAAAAATAAAGTCGCGTACGAGATGTATTGTGAGGATGAGTGTTTGTTATCCAAAAAGTATATTTATAAAAAGATGCATCTTTTGCTAAATTTAATGTGTTTTTCTAGCAATGAACCAAAACTCAGTTTGAGATGGAAGACGAGCAGTTGCTATCTGAAGAACAGAGGTGGGAATACTGAAATTTACGTGCAGCAGTGGTCTTTACCTTCTGCTAGTTGAGGTTGCTCCAATTTTCATATGCTGTTTATATGGAAGAATCCACATGTTTCACTCAGCATTGTGATTATTTAATGCACAACTACTGGAGCATAAACACTTCCTCCTCTGTTCCTCGTTATGCAGTCTATGAAAGTTTGTAAGTTTGAACTTTGAATCAAAAGCATCGGCCAATAACATATGGAATTCCAGCGTGTGAAAAGTACATTGAGATAAAGGTGTTCTTGACATGTGCATTTACAGCATTTCTCCAAATGCATCTTACCCGGTGTCTAAAGCATGCAACATTTCCGCACTAGTTCGCCACCCTTGCGTCAGAAATCTTTCTCGGATCCTCAATCTTCAAGAATCAGAAGGATCATTTTCAAGTTTTCCATTTCTTCATTTGGAACATCTTCAATCTTCTGGACTACACTTTTTGGCTATATTCTTTACCGATTTCATTTCAGTTCAGCCTATTCCAACTGTGCCTGGGCCACCTCCATTCCGCCTGGCGTAGATAAACGTGTGCCTGGGCCACGGAATGTGGCCGCGAGGTGAGTCTTTACCCTCCATCTGATGCCTGGTGGGGGTGCCTTTTGTTGTGAACTTGGTTTAAAACCAGGTAGCTCGAAGCAAACAAGACGACCAACACTGAAAACAAAAGGCTAACCAAGAACAACTATCCCAACGACAAATTTTAGAAACCACCAGCCAAACGACACTATGCCCACGCCCTAGGGCCCCTGCATGATTAAATTAACAGATTTAGAGGACGGTTTGGATACAATACGAGACAGCCACATAAAACAAGCACCTGCAAATAAGACCGGCATCCACCTAGATATGTAATGGGAATGGAATAAATGGATGGAGAGATGCCACATGCAACACTTATTCTAGGATAACAAGAGGCACTCCCGAGCTCAATGCACCCTCCGGATTAGGACACTTTCGGCAATACTACAAGACAAGACTTGAACACGCTCCCTCTCTTGTTAAAAGACTAACTATTCTACACCCATGAAACTAAACCATAGGAGAGAATACAGAAACATGATACAAGATTTACAGGACTACTCTGCTGCGACAACTATATACAGGCGGTAGGCACACAACAAGTGCAAAGAATTAGCTGGCTGGCCGGCCATCAACATACGGCCCTAAACCTCTACTAATTACACAAGCTAATGGAACCAGCCGATGCCCAGCCCAGAGACAGACAGGGCAGCGGCGCTCTAGCACTATTCCAACAAGGCTAACACTACTGTGGCGGCATCTGCCCTCTCCGCCGATGTTGTGCCATCTTTGCATGGGCCATCCTTTCATCAGCCTTCTTCCTATCAGCATACATCGGGAGGGAGATTATCTCAGTGATCTCTTCTAGAAGCTTGTCTTCGGTTATATTGTCTGTGATGCTCCTCATTACCTGCAGATAACACAATGATGCTGTCAGAGGATTATAGTAATTCAAAATCTAGCAAGGTGATGATTTCTTTTTCATGGAAAAAGGAAACAGTTATAGCAAACAAAAGAGGAAATGAAAATTTGCCTAATTAAAAAAATTAAATCACAATAAAGCTAACAAAGCTGAGGAGATAAATCTGAAAGTGCATCTATTGCAGGCACAAAAATAACAAATTATTTCAGGGGCCAGATTCTATTTAGCCTCTATGTATAAATAAATATTGTAATTTTAGCACACATCAATGATTTCGAATGAAGAAGATATATCTTTTCGTATTAAAAGAACCATGATTATATCCAGATGCACAGTATGTACTCCCTCCGTTTCTAAATATAAGCCATTTTGGAGATTTCAATACGGACTACATACAGATGTATATAAAAATATTTTAGAGTGTAGATTCACTCATTTTGCTCCGTTTGTAGTCCGTATTGGAATCTCTAAAATGTCTTATATTTAGGAAAGGAGGGAGTAAATTCCAACACAGATAAGGGCTAGAGAATCAACCTTGCGATATGTGTTGATATCATTAGGAGTCGATTTATCGAATCTAACGCGCATGCAGACCCAACACTGCTGTTCCTTATTCCAAGAGCACTCAACAATCCTCCCAGAGATAGATGATGGATCTTCTCCATCTGCATAAGTTTCAGAAAACAAGCATAAATATGCAACCAATACACCTCATCAGCTAGACCAAGAATAGGGGAAACTAAAATTCCAGCATAACAGTAAGCAAGAAGAGCAAATATGCTCCTAGAATACAATGATTTAAGTCTGCAGGTCATTCAACTATAGATGTAGTGCTATACATAGCTGAAGAATAATATCCTCGGCAATTTTTAAATTCGTGGGAAAAAAATATTAGAGATTGGGAAGAATAATATCCTCGGCAATTTTTAAATTCGTGGGAAAAAATATTAGAGATTGGAGGCTCCCTACAAATTGGCTCCAAACCCATCAATGTGCAAATAAAGTGTTCTGGTAGACAAAGGTATAGTATAGATGCATAAACCTGGTCATGTTTAAGCTAGTCAGTCATTCCAAAAAAGCAGATGTAAGTCTTGGATATATATTTTGTGTTTGGAACTTACAAAAAGTGAATAAGACTACAATGATGTCCTAATAAGATAAATAAGTTCATATTCACAATTGCATGAGAAAATATACAAACTTGTTTATGAGAAACACGCTGTCAAGTGTGCAAAAATAAAATGACCATAAAAATTGCAGCACTACTTACTTGGAAATACCATCCGAGAACCATCCATGAGTTTCTTTTTGCCTCTCTCGTAAAGAAAAACGAGCTGGCGATTATCATTGCCAACCTGCACAATTAGGTATGACAAAATAAACCCCACCATATAAAAAAAACAACTAAACCATTTAAAGCAAAAATACTGGAAACAATTGCCACACAAACCTCAAACAAAAAGTCAACTGAATTCATTTCAGGGTATTTCCACTTAAGAAGACCTTCATGGGTGCGAGTTACATAAGGATCATCCCAGCCCTAATGAACAAGCACAAATAAAGGTGTGTTAGCCAAGACAAACAGATTGCACTTCTTGAAGCCTGAAATAAACTACTCCTAACCATGATAAGAATCGCCAATGATAGAAGTGTAGACACATTATTCATGTACGGTCAGAGGAAGCTCAAGAACACACATAAGTAGGAGCGTCATTACAAATATTCAAGTCTATAACTGTATCAATAAATACAGATAGTCAACATGCATTCCCCTAAAAAGGCCGGTGTTGTTTGTTCATCATGTGGATAAATTATTGCTAAAATGGACTACTCGAGCATGTGAAGAGCGTGTGTACTACAGCAACGGACCCACAGGAGAAACCGACAATGGGCTCCAAGGAAGAAAGCTCTGGCCCTCTTCCTCTTCCCCTCCCTCTCCATCTCTCTGTCTCATCTAAGGTCTTCCTGAAGCTATCTTCCCCTGCCTCTCCATCTGTCCCTCTTCCTCCACTCCCTCACTTAAGATCTTCTTGTAAGTCAATGCGTGATCTCATACTGCTCTCAAGCACAAAGAGACACTAAACACGGTGGTTACCCAGTGGTGCTAGCACACATCATGGCAGACTACGCACAAAACAGGAAACATCTCTAGGGAACTTTTTGGAAGAATAGCATATCTTGGGCAGAAGCGTAACAAGAGTAACACCAAAAACATGAACTCCTGGTGCAAGGTGAACTAAATGGCCAATGGAAACAAACAAAAGAAATTTGCACACAACAGCTCAACTGCTAAAATTAATTCATATTGCTACCACAAAGCTTTTACTCTGTAGATTGATTAGCACATTTTCTGCCTTCAAGTATCTCACAAGACTATTTGTGTTCCTGATGATTAATATAGTCAGCTGCAAACTGAAATAAACAGCTCAATAGACAGGTTTGCATCATAATGCTACGAGTCTATATTGTTCTCAAGAAGGCCACATGACTTCTATGTATACAACCAGGATCCACTACATGCTTGCAACTCAAACTGACATGTAAATTAAGGCAGTGCCACAACCAAATAATGAGTTGCAATGCAGAAAATAAAATGGGAGATTAAAATTGAAGCAATAGACTACAGTTCAAATACTTAGAAGTCCCGGTAGTTTCCAAAAATCAGGGAGACTAAAATGTTAACATTTTTCTCTTCTGCTTGTAGTAGAAAATCCAAGATTATGTTACAAATGTAGTTTCATGAGGTTTTATCAAAACAAATATAATCGTGTAGTTCACCATTATAGTTTGTTTTCTTCCTTAAGCATCTATGCATTGCATCAACTTGCACTGGAATTTCAGCTTTCAAGTTTCCAGTAGTCACCGAAAGAAGACAAACATACCTGAAATATCAGGCCATCAGCATCATGGCAAAGTGATGGGATAAACTCCTTCAGTACCCTTTTTGCTGTATGCAGAAGCCAGAAATCCTTTCTCCGGGCCTGGTAGAGCACCCAAACATAAGAAATGTACTTCAACTCATCAAAATGGAACATTAAAATGTAGCAGGTCCGAATCCAATTACCGAAAATAGCTCCATATCATATTTGTACATTGGATTGCTCTTAGAACCACTCTCAAACAGTTTTCTCTCGTTATGGCGTGGCCGGATTATTTCATCTTCAATTAATCTCCACCTCTCAGAGAAAGGCAACTGCATACAAAAATACTATGAAATTAAAACTATACTAAGGCCAAGAACTAATTGCACCGATAAGGTCTAACTGTAACAAAACCTACCACAAAAGTAAACTCATATTGGTAAGATGATATGATAGACATAGTAAATACAAACTTTGATATTTACTTTGACAAAGTATAGATCAATAAAATATGATGGCAAGTTGTAACACAAAGGAATACTGTGATTTACTTAGATAACTTCCATACACATGTGCAGCAACAAGAAATTTTGTAGTCGCTCAAAATGACAGAGGATGAACTCCGCCTATGTTGTCTCAACATAGCCGGTCCCAAGCCCGGGTAAAGGAGGAGGGTTGTGATAGGCTTGGCGAGCCAACGTAAAAACTCAGCCACTCTTATGGAGATGAAACCCAAAAGATTTTCGTTGGGGCGTAACCCTCTCAGCGACGCGCCACATCGGAACCCGGGTGTGGTGGAAAATGGGCAAGGGCCGGGCCGTCACCCCCCAAGTGGCGCGCCGTATCTTGATCCGGATACGGTGGCAAGTGAGCGAGGATCGGGTCGTCGCATCCTTAGTGGCGCGCTACATCGGCGCCCGGATGTAGTGGAAAATGAGCAAGGGTCTTCGCATTTGACTCGACGAGTGCGAAGGGTAAGGAAGCTAGCCGAGCCTAGGAGGATTCGCTTAGGTAGCTGGAACGTAGGGTCTCTGACAGGGAAGCTTCGGGAGCTAGTTGATGCAGCGGTGAGGAGAGGGTTGATATCCTTTGCGTCCAAGAAACCAAATGGAGAGGACAGAAGGCGAAGGAGGTGGAGGATACCGGCTTCAAGCTGTGGTACACGGGGACGGCTGCAAACAGAAATGGCGTAGGCATCTTGATCAACAAGAGCCTCAAGTATGGAGTGGTAGACGTCAAGAGACGTGGGGACCGGATTATCCTGGTCAAGCTGGTAGTTGAGGACTTGGTTCTCAATGTTATCAGCGCGTATGCCCCGCAAGTAGGCCACAATGAGAACACCAAGAGGGAGTTCTGGGAAGGCCTGGAAGACATGGTTAGGAGTGTACCGATTGGTGAGAAGCTCTTCATAGGAGGAGACCTCAATGGCCACGTGGGTACATCTAACACAGGTTTTGAAGGGGCGCATGGGGGCTTTGGCTATGGCATCAGGAATCAAGAAGGAGAAGATGTCTTAAGCTTTGCTCTAGCCTACAACATGATTGTAGCTAACACCCTCTTTAGAAAGAGAGAATCACATCTGGTGACTTTTAGTAGTGGCCAACACTCTAGCCAGATTGATTTCATCCTCTCGAGAAGAGAAGATAGGCGTGCGTGCCTAGACTGTAAGGTGATACCTGGAGAGAGTGTTGTACCCCAGCATAAGCTGGTGGTTGCTGACTTCCGCTTTCGGATTCGTGTCCAGCGGGATAAGCGTGCCAAAGTTGCTAGAACGAAGTGGTGGAAGCTCAAGGGGGAGGTAGCTCAGGTGTTCAAGGAGAGGGTCATTAAGGAGGGCCCTTGGGAGGAAGGAGGGGATGCGGACAATGTGTGGATGAAGATGGCGACTTGCATTCGTAAGGTGGCCTCGGAGGAGTTTGGAGTGTCCAGGGGAAGGAGAAGCGAAGATAAGGATACCTGGTGGTGGAATGATGATGTCCAGAAGGCGATTAAAGAGAAGAAAGATTGCTTCAGACGCCTATACCTGGATAGGAGTGCAGACAACATAGAGAAGTACAAGATGGCGAAGAAGGCCGCAAAGCGAGCTGTTGGTGAAGCAAGGGGTCGGGCATATGAGGACCTCTACCAACGGTTAGGCACGAAGGAAGGTGAAAGGGACATCTATAAGATGGCCAAGATCCGAGAGAGGAAGACGAGGGATATTGGCCAAGTCAAATGCATCAAGGACGGAGCAGGCCAACTCTTGGTGAAGGACGAGGAGATTAAGCATAGATGGCGGGAGTACTTCGACAAGCTGTTCAATGGGGAGAATGAGAGTTCTACCATTGAACTGGACGACTCCTTTGATGAGACCAGCATGCGTTTTGTGCGGCGAATCCAGGAGTCTGAGGTGAAGGAGGCTTTAAAAAGGATGAAAGGAGGCAAGGCGATGGGCCCTGATTGTATCCCCATTGAGGTGTGGAAAGGTCTCGGGGACATAGCGATAGTATGGCTAACCAAGCTTTTCAACCTCATTTTTCGGGCAAACAAGATGCCAGAAGAATGGAGACGGAGTATATTAGTACCAATCTTCAAGAACAAGGGGGATGTTCAGAGTTGTACTAATTACCGTGGAATTAAGCTGATGAGCCATACAATGAAGCTATGGGAGAGAGTCATTGAGCACCGCTTAAGAAGAATGACAAGCGTGACCAAAAATCAGTTTGGTTTCATGCCTGGGAGGTCGACCATGGAAGCCATTTTCTTGGTACGACAACTTATGGAGAGATATAGGGAGCAAAAGAAGGACTTGCATATGGTGTTCATTGACTTGGAGAAGGCCTATGATAAGATACCGCGGAATGTCATGTGGTGGGCCTTGGAGAAACACAAAGTCCCAGCAAAGTACATTACCCTCATCAAGGACATGTACGATAATGTTGTGACAAGTGTTCGAACAAGTGATGTCGACACCGATGACTTCCCGATTAAGATAGGACTGCATCAGGGGTCAGCTTTGAGCCCTTATCTTTTTGCATTGGTGATGGATGAGGTCACAAGGGATATACAAGGAGATATCCCATGGTGTATGCTCTTTGCGGATGATGTGGTGCTAGTTGACGATAGTCGGACGGGGGTAAATAGGAAGTTAGAGTTATGGAGACAAACCTTGGAATCGAAAGGGTTTAGGCTTAGTAGAACTAAAACCGAGTACATGATGTGCGGTTTCAGTACTACTAGGTGTGAGGAGGAGGAGGTTAGCCTTGATGGCCGGGTGGTACCTCGGAAGGACACCTTTCGGTATTTGGGGTCAATGTTGCAGGAGGATGGGGGTATTGATGAAGATGTGAACCATCGAATCAAAGCCGGATGGATGAAGTGGCGCCAAGCTTCTGGCATTCTCTGTGACAAGAGAGTGCCACAAAAGCTAAAAGGCAAGTTCTACAGGACGGCGGTTCGACCCGCAATGTTGTATGGCGCGGAGTGTTGGCCGACTAAAAGGCGACATGTTCAACAGTTAGGTGTGGCGGAGATGCGTATGTTGAGATGGATGTGTGGCCACACGAGGAAGGATCGAGTCCGGAATGATGATATACGAGATAGAGTTGGGGTAGCACCAATTGAGGAGAAGCTTGTCCAACATCGTCTGAGATGGTTTGGGCATATTCAGCGCAGGCCTCCAGAAGCTCTAGTGCATAGCGGACGGCTAAAGCGTGCGGAGAATGTCAAGAGAGGGCGGGGTAGACCGAATTTGACATGGGAGGAGTCCGTTAAGAGAGACCTGAAGGATTGGAGTATCACCAAAGAGCTAGCTATGGACAGGGGTGCGTGGAAGCTTGCTATCCATGTGCCAGAGCCATGAGTTGGTTGCGAGATCTTATGGGTTTCACCTCTAGCCTACCCCAACTTGTTTGGGACTAAAGGCTTTGTTGTTGTTGTTGTTGTTGCTCAAAATGACAGAGGATGGACCACAGCAGTTATCCAAGTAAAGCAGTAATAATAGACAAAGAGGCTGATTTCGAGGTAATAAATCAAAGGGTGCTCAATATTCCTTCAATGGAAGGAAACTATAATAGATACCTTTGTCTTGGACACTGAATCAAGTGCCATCAGATCATACGCCAAGTACCTCCTCTTCAATCCTGAATCAGGTACTGTATCTATAATCATTTCCCCGTCAATCAATGTCATATCATGTGGACCCTTCAATTGGCAAAGAAATAAGGTTAGATATGTAAACAGAAATGTACTACGATGGATTCTCCTGCATCAGGAGGAGAACATTACTTCATTCAGGTTCCTATGGGGAAAGCGCATCTGAACTCTTCTAAAGCAAAAATTCCGATCAATCAAGAAACAACCATCCCTCATTATAAGCATCATATATCGGGTTCCATCAGCTTTCCAAGTAGCATAATAGTATCGCTGTCTAAGTAGCTGCAGATTATCACTGCAATCAGCAAAAGAGAATGCATTAGAGAAAAGGCCACATAAGGGAGAAGGAGATAAACCAAAATCGATAATGGTCCATTCAGAACAATGGAATTTTGCAGAACCTTGCCTGTTCACCTACCATCTAAGTAACTATTGTTTTCTTAAAGCTAGCTGTTGCCACCACCCACTAAGTATTAGCTTGTAGGATCAGAACAAACCAACATCTTTTAATGTTAACACTAGGACAAGCTTCACGAACATTTACAGTGCCTTGCTTCATGAACACCTTAAGGTTAGCTGTTAAAACCAATCACTAATCTTAGTATTACTCGCAAAGATACACACCCAATGCACTTTTTGTCTTACGCAAAAAAATGCACTTTTTGTCAACTATACAAGTCATAAAAATATAACTCCTCCTGATTTAGAACTCCTTTTTTTAATTTCTTGAAACTTGGTGCAGTTTTAATGATATAAAACGGTATGGCAACCATTACACTTTATGACAAATATTTCATGTGGAGCAGCAAACAAGGTCAGTAGTCATAGCGTCATGACTAAGGAATAAGGAATGGATTGCGGTGAGATTCATCATAATTTCAAAAGAGAGGTTGCAAAGTTTAATTAGTATGGTGTAATTAAGGGATTAACTGTACAATTATGACATAATTTTCAGATATATCAACTTTTTTTGAGACATCAGATTAGATTGGGTCGCTAAGATGGTATGCATCGACACTAACTAGTACTCCCTCCGTTCTTTTTTATAAGACGTTTTGGACAGCTGACATTGAACTGTTTTGTGCTCTGTCTGAATTGCCTAACGTCTTATAAAAGTGAACAGAGGGAGTACTCCTGTATAAGTATAGCTAGATTTGACTTAACTGCGAACGAATCATCACTCTTTAATATATGAAAAGGGGGACAAGCTATATGAATTGATACATCGAAGAAAGTACTCCAATTTCAGAATGAGAACAGCATGCGTGTATCAGAGATTCTTAAAAAGGTAGGGTGCATAGTTTCACAAAACGAACGCGTGTATTTACTCAACAGGTGCTGATTTGCAATTTATGATAATGCCTTACAAGAGAAATTTAAGAGAGAAAAACATAAGATGGTAGAATAATTTATTTAATATTATAAACAATATATGCAGTAGGGTTTACCGTTGGTTACCTGTCAAGAGAGACTGGGTGTGATCCTGGAAATTGTGCATGCCCTCTCGCCTATAACCAAAGAAAGGATATAAGAAAGAAACTTCTTTTGAAGCTACACATACATAAAAATTGCAGAAACAAAATAATTTACAAAGATTGCAACATGGAAGTGTCGAATGGAAGTATCACATAAAATAATTAGTTATGAACAGGCAAAAGACACAGAAAACACACTATAATAGCATGTTCCACCCATGCCATATATATAGACATGCTAAACTGAGCCTGCGCGCATTATTTCTTAGCGTACGCTCTGTCCAGTTCGACCCAACCAGCCAGTACGCGTTAACTAGCCGGAGGGGGCGCGCGTCGGGAAAATTCCATCGTAACGATTTACGACCAATACTGGTCCACGCGCTTCGCTAGTCCCCTTCCTTCGTGAAAAAACAATTACTACATACTGATCCACGCATTACTACACAGCAGTAATACGGTTACCATGCGTCATGATGGAAGCATCTCTAATTCCTTCGTTGGTAAAATAATTTGTTTCATTACCATCCACTCCATCCTTTTTACTGCTAACAATTAGTGAGCATGTAGTAATTGGTTACTACATATTAGAATGAATTTACTAGGTTTACGAGGCCGAGGGATCGAACCATCTCATTGCTTGGTAAAGAATTCTCGTCCATTACCATCTCTTCTATCTATATTACTGCCAAAAACTAATGACCTTCGGATCGGGACGTCGTAGACGATGCATGGTAACCAAATTAAATCCATTACTTTTTCTTAGAAACAGTTTTACCCTCAAATATTTTAGCGGTGGAGAAGCCTACTCCCGGTGTGACCTGCCCACCTAATTAGACCAGAGCGCACGGGCCTCAAAATCAGCTATAGCGGGCTATTTGTACATGGGACCATTTAGCGGCACCCTAGTGAAAAGGCTATATAGCGGGCTATAGCGGAGCTATAGCCGGCTATTTAAAACATTGATATATATAGATAGATAGATAGATAGATGCTATTCACACACTTTGAATGTTCATATTGAAAACGCGATAACCCATTTCAGGAGTCCAGTTTGACGACAGAAAAGCATATTATTTCACACAGCTTAGTAAAGTAGTTAATATGTAGGTGCACACCATGTTGAACCATCACATCATGTGAAATGAGCAAATACTTGCATAAATACTTCCCGTTAGATTTCATTCATAAGCTCTGCAGTACTTGACATACAGCAACACTGCATGCATGTACTCTCTGCTCACTTGAAAATTCGTAACATTTGAGCTATTCCCCCTCCATCCCGAAATATAAGGTGCGAGCATTTTCCCAGCAATTAGATGTCAACTTTATATCATGTATTAATCCACGTGTGGTTGGAATAATCGTTGGTTAAAGTTAAATTTGCATAACATGTGCACCTTCTATTCTGGGATGGGGAGAGTATTCTACAAATAGCAATACAGGTGTTTGATGTTATCCACACAAAAATGCTAGTTGAGCACAAATAAAAAAATGTGTACTTACAGGGGGAAGTTCAAGCAAACGATAGCATACGATCCGCAGAGCCTCTTGCTGATCAAAAGGTACAGCGTCTCCCAGCACATCATCATTAGTGATGACTTTCTCCTCTACATCATTCTGCAAGATACAAGAGGATGTTTCAAGAACAAAACAATAAATCAGTTATCAGACAAATAATGTTGCTTGAAAATGAACAAACATGATCCATGATATGGTTGACTCCATCTGTAATGTTCAAAAGTAAAATTCAAATACTCAAGTAGAAGGCGCCAAGAAATAGAAGTTACATAGCAGTTTGTATTCCAACAATTGAAAAAGGATCAACAGGTACAAGGAAGCAGCCTACAATTACTTGGAATAATTTTACCTAAATAAAAGGGGAAAATACATACATGTACTGGTGAAACATCACCGTTGTCATCATCGTCATCTGGCTTAGCTTCACCATTTAGATCAAGATCAGAAGGCCTCTTCCATTCTGGTGTTGAAGGGCATGTTACAATTATATTCTCAGGAACCTCGTGATAAAATGAATACAATGCTTCAATGTAGTCCCTCTTATATATACCAGGAGGTCGCCTTTGAGCAAAAATACGTATTGCCTAGGGGGAAAATTGATGTCAAGACAAATAGTAGAACTACATTGAAAAAACACTCAGTGCCTAGTTGCCCTACCTCAGCAACACAAGAGATGCGTGTACGCATGAGGTAATGAATAATCATGAAACCTGTACGATTATGACCATGGGTACAGTGAACTAGAATATACTTGGGAGTCTTGGTATGCTTTTGTCGTTCAAGATACATCATCACCTGAAAATAGCAAAATAATTGCATAAATAGCTTCTGATGAGCTTTTTATATAGATATATGGTCGTTAATTAATGACCTACAAGCACATCAATTAACTCTACAGTAGAAAAAACTAACCACATGGAATGAAGAGTGCCTAACAAGAAAACAAGAAAGTCACCACAGCCACAAAAAAAGGTGAAGGTCCATATGCATGTTTATATCATCAAACTCGTGCCCCGGCGTATTGTTTTACAAAAAAAAAGAGGTGAGTTTGCAGGTACTATGCACCATACCAATGAACTGAAAAAACAAATCAATAAATATGATAAATGGAAAAGGGCTAGATACTCGAATGAGCAACGTGGTGTAAATTAGCACACGAAAAAACTGCTATGTGTTCACATAGCACACACCATGATAATTATCGACCAATCCACAAATAAGTGGCTTGTCACTCAAGCTAAGGTGCCATTGATAACTACATCGTGGTTTAAAGCATCATGTGAAAGATACAAAGTGGGAAACAATTGGGGTGAAAAGGAGATGCCAAATAAGATATCAAGAATTAAGCATCAGACTGAATAAATACACACCATCCAGAATAATATATACTGATAATGTAAATATCTGTATCAAAAATATTGTTGTTGTTACCTCATAGACAAATGTGTTAACAGATTCATTATCTGGTACAGCATCTCTTCCCTTGCAAGGAATCTAAAAATGGAAATGTTTAGGAAGGAGTACTTCAAAATAAAAGATGTGTTTAAGCTAAGCTCTCTCACCTTGATATGCTTAGTACCTTGCTTTGTCCACTCTGCTGGTGAGTAATATCGAGAAGTATTAGTCAGATCAATCACCAGCCCTATCTGAAAAAAGAAGAAAATTAATACAGAAGTAAAATTATCTATCGGTAACAAGTGGCTAACTAGGAATACATTCATACGGAAGGAAGGGGTGCCAATGGTATCAAAGTATACACCCTTGATACGAATAAGAGCTAGTTAAGTAAACTAAACATGTTGTAAGAGCACTTCAAATTGGCATTTTTTCTGTGTGAATAACCCATTTTGGATATAAATAGGTACAACATGCCCAGACATAACACATATGGTAAACACTAGAAATTATCAACCAAACAATACTTACTTCACGGCCAGCTTTTCTTTGCTTGTTTACTACTTGTTTGGAAGAATATCTTTTGCCAGGAGGAACTGATTCATTGAATGTTTCATCAAGAGGAACTTTGGAGGGTATGATTTTATCTATTGGCTCACCAAATGCAGGACAATCCAACCAACCTGAATCAAACCATGAAAATACAAATACTAAAAATCCATTTATTTTAAAAAAATACCATAAATAGAAATTGCCGAAGTGAAAGAGAGAATATAAGGTATAAAATATATATTTTATATTATCAACAATTAGAAGAGCTCGTTAGAAAACAATTTGACTTATTCATACCCTCAGGTGCCTCTTTAATCCGGCCTCTACCAACTTTGATTGGAGGTGCATAATCATTCCTTATCTCCTGAGGGTGTTGCACTGAGCCTTCATCCTGGTGCTCTCTCTTCAATTTCTCCCGCCTCTCTTCACGCTCCTAGTAACAACAGCAGAATTTGCATAAAAATGATAGAGCTAGCAACACCAAATAAAACCAGTTTGCATGCTTTCTGGTAAGAAAACAAAATGGGGTGGTTATTGTTTTTGTATGGTGCAAATTTAAGTGGAAAATGAAGTTACACATATGAACCAACTTTGCTGTAAAAACACGATCCCCACAAAAATGGATATTTCATTATGATCCTGATGCAGAGTACATCTACAATTTTTATCTTGAAAGCCGCAATGTACACATACATATCAAATTATCAATGATAACCATCTCTCTGTCAGTAATTTTCTTCAGCTAACAATGCTAACCTAGCACACATGTCTAATAAGACATAGTTTATTTTTCAATTATAACTTACACAATGAGCAATCCACAGCAAATGGAAAACTATAACCAGAATGAGTACTACATACCCTCCGCAATGTTGCAACAGCAGACTCAACATGTTCCTCCTCATGCGCATAATCAGCCTCACCAGGTGGTTCTTCATAAGGCTGCTCATCCTCTTCTTCAGGCAATGGTGATGCGTTCAAATCCATAGAGAATGTCATTCAACATCCACTACATATATCCTTCAGATCGAGTTGAGACATGCACCTAATAACAAACACATTACAGATTTTCGGAAGTCATTAGTTAATTAGGAATAGATACAGTAAAAGGCATTCAAATCACTAGTGGAAAGATAATCAACTTTGAGATATGACAGCCACAGCAAGCTAAAATAAGAAAACAAGAAAATAAAACGGGTAGTTCGGAACTACGTGCAAGCTGAAAGACTAAGGGAGAAGAAACAGTTTACTAGAGCTTCATTCACAGATAATGCATTCTTAGAAACACAATGAATCCTACGGAAGGGTTCCATTCTTAATTTCTTATAAAAAACACAGATACGAATACGCATCACATGGCTATTACCATAACGACTGCCTGGTCCCAGTAAATTTTAAGCTACTATATCTCCCACATAAGACAGGTGATGTTTCTGTTTATAATTAACATGATGCATAAACAAAAACGGGAACCCCAGATACAGGAATACGACTATAGATAGTGCAGGATATGGAACATAATAAAATATTTGTCGCAACGCAAACCACTTAGAACATGCATAAAGCCACAAACATAGTTCATAAATTCTTCTTTTAGGAAAAAAAGATGAGGAGATAGTTCTCGTTCGAGCATTAAACATTTTTCCTGCCACAACAACAATTAACCTAGTTGTAACATAAATATAGGATTCAATTATTACAATATGAAACGTTGATCTTCTTTCTGGATTATTAGTTCATTTGGTATTTTCCCTTGCTTATTTGAATGCTTAATGTTTTCCAAATTTGAATATCATTTATTTTTTCTTAAAATTTGAATGGTGACAAATATTTCATGGCCCATTCATCACTCTCACCTACCCTTAGACAGCCTGGGCCAAAGCCCATCTCTCGTACTCTCTCCCTCCTCCCCTTATCCTCTTCCCATTGGCTGATGGGCCAAATGTCTCCCTTAAGTCTAACCTCTCTCATAAGAGAATTCTGATTTACGGAGCTCAGAAATGCTGACAATCTTAAAGTCAGTCAAAAATCCTAACCAGAACTCCACCATCTCATTTTGTAAGGCATGAATTTTTTTCTAATCTTTCCCATATTGTTTGACAGGATTTGCCTCTGGTACTCAGTGTGGGTGTTTTCTTTCCTTTTTACCCCTGACGTACCAAGTGACTTATCGCTAATGTTCTAATTTCCAATCACTAATCATAGGAGCGCTAGAGGAGCCTGCATGCTGAAGAGCCAGATCCCAGAGGGCCACAAACCGCATGCAAGAGGCGTGCAGTGAGGCTAGCAATTCAGTTATTGGCAGAGGATGTGATCACCCAATTATTAAGGAAATTAGTGATGGCACAATGGTTCAGCGAGCGAGGGGTTGGTAGGTTTTTATATGGCGTTAATTACTGTGCAGAAGGGGATAACGGCTAATAAAAAGAGACAGGAGTACCATTGAATGAATGCCATTGACTACTTATTAGCTCAGAGTCTCCGCAGAAAATAGAGGAAACAAACTATTAAAGGCTACTAGTCGTTAGGAGTGAAGATGAATTAATCATTTCTGCCAGAAAAAAAACGAAATAACTATCAGGTTAGCATTGCATCACACATTTAAGAAGCAGAATGAATCCAATACCATGTTTTCGGATGTGAAACCCCACATTACTAAGAAAATATGCATAGACAAGAAAAGAAGACGATCCAAGTCAAATCAGAGCATGCTGATACTCGCAGCAGTATAACGGCAAGAGTGCATATCAGCGAATTACTCCGACCCCTCTCACATCTTCTACCACGCAATCCATCAAATTGAAACAACCATCAAATCAAACACCCAACAATCGAGTGTTTTTCGACGCCATTGCTTCTTCGAGGCAATATTATGTTCTCGAATTGGGAAGCTAACTGGGGCTCATGGCTACAGGTGGCGAACACGCATGGAAAAACACAAGAACAAAACCACACCGTTCCGAACCCACCATCCAGGCCCCACGCCCTCCCCGTGCGAGGCGGCAGCGAGTGCACGGCCAGCCTGTAGGGTTCGCGACTCGGGAGGCCTGGCCGAATCAGCAAATTGCCCACGCCCCGAACACGGAACCGCACCAGCGCCACACCGCCAGCTAACAACCGCACCACAAGCTAACCATGGAGGCGCGCCGCGTCGAGCGAACGCTGACCCAGGAGAGGAGAGAAATGGGCTAAGCGTACCTCACGCGCGACGGCTGAGGCGGGGGACGAGACGCCGAGCGTCCCGCCGGGCAGAGCAGCGGAGGGCGGTGCCCGCACCGGCGAGCACCGCGGGGGCGGAGGAGAAGGGGGATTGGGGGAAGGGTTTAGGGGGCAAAGGATCTGCGGGTTAGGGTTTGGGAGCCACCATGCGAAGAGGGCCCCAAACCGGTTCGAACCGAGTCGAGAGGAAGGGGAACGCGGAAGTGAGTTGCGGCCGAGGTGGGGCGTGGGGGTGACCTTTATGAGCGTGAGCTCGGCGTACCACGTGCTCACGTGCACGCGGCCATCCGGGCGCTGCCACCCGGGCGCTTTGCACTGGTAGAGCCGTGTGGCGCACGGCGGGCTCACGAGCGGTGTACAGCCAAGCCGCTGAATTCAAGCACTCACATCATCTACCCCGGCGGCCTTATAAAATCGGGTCTCAAACAAGCACGGACGGTCACCTGTTAAAAATCTGATCCATCCGTACGCCTCAAACTGACGTATCGGCACCCCTCATATCTATTATAAATGTAGGGCGGATATGAGGCGGCCGAGCGTGATCGGTCGCGTCGTGCTGACAGTCCGGTCCAACACGTAAGCGCTCGGAAACCCAATGGTCCGGTGGGGGTGTGAAAGTCGCGGCGCCGCTTCGGCTCGCCGCCAGAGGGCCAGGGTCCGGCTATTTAATCCGGACGACATGTCTGAGCCCTAGCCACATCTGCTCACTCCCTCTCCACGCCGCCAGCCCGATCTCATCCATCAACTTCTCCCCGCCCTCCACATTCACTTCCGCTCTCCCTCTCGCCGCCCATCTCCATTATGGCCCAGCAGAAGATGACGGCCTACGCTATGCTTACGCCCGAGCGGTGTGTCCAACTGCTCGGGGAGATCCGGGCTAGGCGCACCGCCCCGCTGGCAGCGGGCCTGTCTCCAGATTCGTCAGAGATGGAGGAGCAGCAGGAGGAGGAGGAGCCGAAACCGGAGCAGCAGCCGGAGCCCATGGAGGAGGAGGAGCCGATGTCGGTTGCTGGCTTCGTCATGGCGAAGTACGAGGTCGCCCAGGCGACGGAAATGTATAGCAGACCGCCATCTTGGAGTCCAACCTGAATGAGGCCTATGTCGAGGCGAATCGATGGTTCATCCGGCAAGAATGGGCGGTGACCAACGCGCCTTTTGCCGAACTGGAGGTTGAGGAGGAGGCGGGTGCCGACACGGAGGAGCTGGAGGAGCCGGAGTTGCCGCTGCTGCCCATGTACCAGTTGATCTACGTAGTACGTAGATGTTTCTTTTGCATTCTTTGTATGGTTTAAATGATTAAAGTACGAGGTGTTAGATGTAGATAGGCAAATTTGAGGGCTGCTTGGATGCTGCTCGTGGACGCACCCGGGTGATGGTGTTCTGGATAGGGGTCCTAACCACGTCGGGCCCCAATCATGGGTTGGGCCGAGGACCCCTAGACAACCTACAAGTGAGTCGTGTTTGTCATCTCCACGACATACTCAAGATGAAATCCTTTGAAGACTTGGCGCATACTCCAGGACACTTTTGAATCATCGGCATTTTTATCCCTTGATGTAACTGACCTGCGGGTAAACAAATTACTGTTGGCAGTTGATAGAAGATCGAATAATTATGACGATATCCAAGGCAATGATCAATATATAGGCATCACGTCCAAGATTAGTAGACCGACTCCTGCCAGCATCTGCTACTATTACTCCACACATCGACCGCTATCCGACATGCATCTAGTGTATTAAGTTCATGGAGAAACGGAGTGATGCAATAAGAACGATGGCATGATGTAGACCAGATATATTCATGTAGGAATAGCCCCCATCTTGTTATCCTTAATAGCAACGATACATGCGTGTCTTGCTGACCCTTCTGTCACTGGGAAAGAACACTGCACGATCGAACTCATCACAAAGCACCTCTTCCCATGACAAGAAAAATCGATCTAGTTGGCCTAACTAAACCAAAGATTCGAAAAAGAAATACGACGCTATAAATAATCATGCATATAAGAGATCAAAAGAAGACTCAAATAATATTCATAGATATAGATCTGATCATAAACTCAAAGTTCATCGGATCCCAACAAACACACCGCAAAAAAAAGAGTTACATCAAATAGATCTTCAAGAGACCATTGTATTGAGAATCAAAAGAGAGAGAGGAAGCCATCTAGCTACTGCCTACGGACCCGTAGGTCTATGATGAACTACTCACGCGTCATCGGAGAGGCGCCAATGAGGATGATGAACCACTCCACGATGGTGTCTAGATTGGATCTCGTGGTTCTGGAACTTGCGGCGGCTGGAATTGTGTTTCGTCGACTCCCCTAGGATTTTTGGAATATTTGGGATTTATAGGGCGAAGAGGCGGTGCGGGAGGTCACCGAGGGGGGGGGCACAACTGTTGGGGAACGTAGTAATCCAAAAAAATTCCTACGATCACGCAAGATCTATCTAGGAGAAGCATAGCAACTAGACGGGAGAGTGTGTCCACGTACCCTCGTAGACCGAAAGAGGAAGCGTTATGTTAACGCGGTTGATGCAGTCGAACGTTTTCACGATCCAACCGATCCAAGTACCGAACGTACGGCACCTCCGTGTTCAGCACATGTTCAGCTCGATGACGTCCCTCGAGCTCTTGATCCAGTAGAGGGTCGAGGGAGAGTTCCGTCAGCACGACGGCGTGGCGACGGTATTGGTGATGTGATCCGCGCAGGGCTTCGCCTAAGCACTACGACGCTATGACCGGAGGAGTAAACTGTGGAGGGGGGCACCACACACGGCTAAGAGAATATCTGATGTGTCTTTGGGGTGCCCCCCGCCACCGTGTATAAGGGAGGGGAGGAGGAGGCCGGCGGCCTAGAGGGGGCGCGCCAAGGGGGAGTCCAACTAGGATTCCCAATCCTAGTTGGAATACCTTTCCTATTCCAAGAGGGGGAAAGAGGGAAGGAGAGGAAAGAGGGGGCCGCGCCCCCTCCCCCTAGTCCAATTCGGACTCCCTTGGGGGGGTGCCACCCTGCGGGCTGCCCTCTCCTACTCCCTTATGGCCCATTAAGGCCCATAACTTTATCAAGGTATGTGCTTTGTGAAAGTCCAATTAAGCGTCTTGATCAATCTCTATAGATCTTGATACCCAATATATAAGCAGCTTCACCGAGGTCTTTCATTGAAAAATTCTTATTCAAGTATCCTTTTATGCTATCCAGAAATTCTATATTATTTCCAATCAACAATATGTCATCCACATATAATATTAGAAATTCTACAGAGCTCCCACTCACTTTCTTGTAAATACAGGCTTCTCCAAAAGTATGTATAAAACCATATGCTTTGATCATGATAACCCACAAGTATAGGGGATCACAACAGTTTTCGAGGGTAGAGTATTCAACCCAAATTTATAGATTCGACACAAGGGGAGCCAAAGAATAATTGAAGGCATTAGCAGCTGAGTTGTCAATTCAACCACACCTGGAGATTAATTATCTGCAGCAAAGTGATCAGTAGCAAAGTAGTTTGGTAGTTTTGATAGTAGTGACAGTAGCAATAGTAACAGTAACAGTGATAGCAGTAATTTTGTAGCAAGTGTAACAGTGATGATGGTAGTAGTAACTTAGCAGAAACAATATGGAAAAGTTTGTAGGCATTGGACCGGTGACTTGTTGGATGATATTCATCATGTGACAGTTATAACCTATGGCGATTCGGCACTAGCTCCAGTTCATCGATATAATGTAGGCATGTATTCCGTAAATAGTCATATGTGCTTTATTAAAAGATCTTGCATGACATCTTTTGTCCTACCCTCCTGTGGCAGCGGGGTCCATATTGGAAACTAAGGGATATTAAGGCCTCCTTTTAATAGATAACCGGAACAAAGCATTAACACATAGTGAATACATGAACTCCTCAAACTACGGTCATCACCGGGAGTGGGCCCGGTTGTTGTCACTCCTGGGTTGCCGGATCATAACACGTACTAGGTGACTATAACTTGCAAGGTCGTATCTAAACATGGATATAATGATGATAACATAAACGGTTCAGATCTGAGTTCATGGCACCCGGGCCCCAAGTGACAAGCATTAAGCATATCAAAGCCATAGCAACATCAATCTAAGAACATAGTGGATACTAGGGATCAAGCCCTAACAAAACTAACTCGATTACATGACGAATCTCATCCAACTCCTCACCGACCAACGAGCCTACGAAGGAATTACTCACTCCCGGTGGGGAGCATCATGGAATTGGTGATGGAGAGGGGTTGGTGATGACGAAGAACGAAGATCCCCCTCTCCGGAGCCCCAAACGGACTCCAGATCTGCCCTCCCGAGGAAGAACAGGGCTTGGCGGCGGCTCCGTCTCGTGGATCATGATAATTCTTCCTCCCTGATTTTTTTCTCCGAAAATAGGATTTTATAGCGTTGGTTTCAGGGTCAGCGGGGCCATCAGGTGGGGACAACCCACCTGGGCGCGCCAGGAGAGGGGGCGCGCCCTGGTGGGTTGTGCCCACCCCAGGTGCCCGTCTCTGTCAGGTCTTGGCTCCAGAAATTCTCTTTTATTGTATAAAAATTCCTTGCAAAGTTTCGTTCCATTCCGAGAACTTTTATTTCTGCACAAAACAACACCATGGTAGTTCTGCTGAAAACAGCGTCAGTCCGGGGTTAGTTTCATTCAAATCATGCAAATTAGAGTCTGAAACAAGAGGAAAAGCGTTATGAAAAGTAGATACGTTGGAGGCGTATCAACTCCCCAAGCTTAAACCTTTGCTTGTCCTCAAGCAATTCAGTTGGTAAACTGAAAGCGAAAAAAAAATTACGAACTCTTTTGCTCTTGTTTGCATAAATAAGCTTAAACATCACCCAGGTTTTCAGCCAACATTATAACTAACCATGTCGTCAATAACTCTTAAAGATTATAATGGCTCATATCAATGACATAATCAGCTAGCGAGCAATAATAAGATATCTCAAATGGCAACACGTTGTCAAAACAACCATGATATAATATGACAATAGTGGTATTTCGCTAGCCCTTTCTGAGACCGCAAAACATAAATGCAGAGCACCTCCAAAGTTCAAGCAGCAACTAAACATTGTAATTCATGGTAGAAAAGATCAAGTCATGATGCACCCAACATTAGCTACACAATGCATAAATCTTGACAGTTGTGCTACCTCAGTTTCTGGCGCTTGTTTTAGAAGGTGGTGACACAACATAAAAGCAAATAGATAGTCCCTTCGCAGAGGGAAGTAGTGATTTGCAGAGGTGCCAAAGCTCAATTTTTAAAACAGAGGTAAATGATATTTTGAGACATGCACCCTTCTCATTTACTTCACGACCATCAGTTATCAATATCTCCCATGCTAAACAAGCTAGTGGCGGTTCCCAAGCGATAAAAAGTAAAGGTTTTGACTCCATTGGGAGTTTACGTTTGATTATTCGAGCGATTAACTCTTTTTGTATTTTGCAGTTTGGGACTGGGCATCCCTATTACCGCCCTTTTCTCGTGCGATGGCGAGTGAATAAACACTCGACCTGAGAATAACCCGCTTAGCATGGAAGATACCGACTACCTCCTGTCGTTCCATGAACGATCCAGGCACACAAAACGGATATTTTTAGAAGTTTTTAGAGGTGGCACACGCAAATTTACTTAGGACGACATGGTAATACCGCATATAGGTAGGTATGGTGGACTCATCTGGAATAACTTTTGGGTTCAAGGTTTTTGATGTACAAGCAGAATTCTCACTTAGTACAGGCGAAGGCTAGCAATTAGATTGAGAAGCGGCCAGCTAGAGAGCAACAACGATCATAACCATGCATTATGCATAAGTAACATTGGACACTAGCATGAGTAGGATATGAACACCATGAACATAAATATCATAGAGGCTATGTTGGTTTTGATTCAACTACATGCATGAACATGTGCCAATTCAAGCCACTCGAACATTCAGAGGAGGATACCATATCATCATACTACATCACAATCATTTTAACGCAATGTTGATATACAAGGTAAATCATTATCAACTCCCACCTACTTATGCATGGCATGAGAAACTATAATATCTAATTGTCATTGCAAACATGTTTAATCATAATGGGTTGAATCATGGATACTAGGTTAAACATATTTACACAGACAGAACAAGTCGAGTTCATACCAGTTTCTCTCTGCCACGGCCAGTTCACCGAATTTCGTCATTATTGCCTTTCACTTGCACGACCGAATGATAAGAAAATAATAATAGTGCAAGAGTGTCGTGGACTAAGCTGGAATCTGCAAACAGTTTATTCAACAGGAGAAGACAAGGTAAAATGTGCTCTATATTAGTTCAACAATTATTCATATGAGAGCCACTCAACATTTTCATCGTGGTCTTCTCCTTGGTACAACTCGAATAAAAAGAAAAGAAATTCAGAGAAACACACTGAAATATTTTTGGAGTTTTTGGTTTTCTTGAACAAGCAAATAAAAGGAGAAAGCAAAAACGAGAAAAACTATTTATACGGGAAAGCTCCCAACAAGCAAAAGAAGAACAAGGAAATCTTTTTGGGTTTTCTTTTTAATATTACTAATAAGCATGCATAGAAAGTAAGTTGACTACAACTAATTTCTTTTGTTTTTCTAAAGTTTTCCAAACACACAAGAAGAAAGCAAGAAAATAAATCTAAGCATGGATGATACAATGAAAAAGTGTGGACACCGACAAATGGAATAAGTGAACATGAATGTAAAGTCGGTGGAAACACGTACTGCCCCAAGCTTAGGCTTTTGGCCTAACTTGGTAGTCGATCAGTAGCCTGGAGGGTAGTAGGGGTGCTGAGGAGCAGGCATCCACTCGTCCCACTGCTGAGGCTCCTCCTGTCCCGCTTTCCGCAGCAGCCTGAGCGTTCCGGTAGGCGATGATATCCTCAGGCATAATCCTATATCTGCCCTGGCAGCAGAATCAAACAAAGCAGGTGTAGGCAAGGGAATAATATCACGAGTTTTAACGCTAAAGACCAGGTTATAAGGAATGGGGATGTTAGGATAATCTCGTGCAAGAAAATGATGGTGTTCCATTTCTGCCTGGTCTAGGTAAACCTTGGTCAGAGGGTAATCATGAGGGCGTATCTCAACCTCGAAGTGAGCCGCCAAACGAGTAGAAAAAATCCCACCGTGTATTTCACCCTGGGATTTATTAAGATGGAGGCGACGAGCTACAATAGCTCCCAAGCTATGAGTGTTGTCGCCCTCTAGTGCTCGGCGTAAAACAACAAAGTCTGGTGCGCTGAGCGCACCTACTTTCTTTCTAGCAAGCAAGCACTTAGCAACAAATAAGGAAAAATAATGTATGGCAGGAAAGTGTATGCTAGCAGCCGTGGTGGCTGACACCCCTCTCTCATCTCCCACTGTCAAAGTGCGATAAAAGTCCTCAAACCCAGCCGGCCTAGGCTCGGCTAAGCTCCCATCAGAAGGGATGAAGCATATATCACAAAATTCAGTAAGTGGTATCTGATGGTTTTCAGCATATAAGTCGAAGCTCACTTCAGGAGGATTATTTCTAGGCAGGAAAGTAAAACTTTGAACAAATATATTTGTGAGGATTTGGTGCTGGTCACACTCAGCTGCAATGAAGTCGGTGAGGCCGGCATTTGCAACATATTGCATGAACTCCTGAAGGATTCCAGCCTCTTCTAGGAATGGGGTGTGCGGCCATTCGCACGGCCGTACTTCCGCCAACCTCCGAGGGTGGAGATCACTATCAGATGACTCCCCAATAACACCTTTGGAGTTCATCTTGGAGCCAAACTTCCTAAAGATATTCATGGTTTTCCTATGAACAAAATTCTGAAATTTATTAGCCCACAAAAATTTCTCAACAAAACTTCACAAAATTGATACCAACTACTCATAGGGATGCATAGAGGCCATAGCAAGCATTCAAACTACTTAGAACTCTAAGAATTCAACATGCAAGCACATCTACAACAGCACCAAGAGTAACTAATTATTCAAAATATAAACCACTAAAACAAAAACTAATTGGATAAACGGTGGAGTCACATACCAAGCAGCAATCCCCCGAATTAGTTTCAGAAACGGAGCTTCGAGCAAAGAGATCAAAATCCGCGGGTTTGAGCTCAAGAACACGGGAGAGAGAGCAATGGAGATTTTTTTGGAGGTAAGTGATGATGTGGGATGAAGAGGTAAGTGAGGGGGCCCACGTGGGGACCACAACCCACCTGGGTGCGCCTGGGGGTCCTGGCGTGCCCAGGTGGGTTGTGCCCACCTGGTGCATCTCCCTTTGGTATTATTTACACCAGAAATTCAGAAATATTCAGGAAAAAATGATATAAAATTTTCAGGGCATTCTGAGAACTTTTATTTTTGGGCCATTTTATATTGCACGGGAAATTCAGAAAACAGACAAAACATGGCATTTTATTTTATTTAACTAATAAAAACAGAAAACAAAAGGTAAGGACAGAAGGTAGTGCTTACTAAATTCATCAACTTCATACCGTTCAAAAATGATCCATTAATAAGGTTGATCAGGTCATATTAACAACCACTTTCGATTAGCATGAAATTGAAGAACTTTCGTAAATCACTACCTTAATGGGGATATTCATTTCCCAACAATAAGTATTTCATATTTCTTTTTGACAGTAGGTAGAGGTATTTGTAAACTTCCAATAGTGATTGTCGGAGATTTTTCAATAACATTAATACCATTCACTTGGAATTGTTTCTTCGGAAAGTGCACCATATGCTCATCGCCATTAATATGAAAAGTGACCTTGCTTTTATTGCAATCAATAACAGCCCCTGCATTATTCAAGAAGGGTCTACCAAGGACAATCGACATGTTGTCGTCCTCGGGCATCTCAAGTATAACAAAGTCAGTCAAAATAGTAACATTAGCAACAACAACGGACACATCCTCACAGATACCGATAGGTATGCCAGTTGATTTGTCATCCATTTGCAAAGATATTTCAGTAGGTGTGAGTTTATTCAAGTCAAGTCTTTTATATAAAGAGAAAGGCATAACACTAACACCAGCTCCTAAGTCACACAAAGCAGTTTTCACATAATTCTTTTTGATAGAGCAAGGTATAGTTGGTATTCCCGGATCTCCAAATTTTTTAGGTACTCCATCTTTAAAAGTGTAATTAGCAAGCATAGTGGAGATTTCAGCTTTTGGTATTTTTTTTCTTATTTGTGATGATATCTTTCATATACTTTGCATAAGGAGGCATCTTCAAGATACCAGCCAAGCGAGTACGCAAAAAGACTGGCCTCAACATTTCAGCAAAGCGTTCAAATTCTTCATCATCTTTCTTTTCAGTTGACTTGGGTGGAAAAGGCATAGGTTTTTGAACCCATGATTTGTTGGGGAACGTAGTAATTTCAAAAAAATTCCTACACACACGCAAGATCATGGTGATGCATAGCAGCGAGAGGGGAGAGTGTCATCTACATACCCTCGTAGACCGTAAGCAGAAGCGTTATGACAACACGGTTGATGTAGTCGTACGTCTTCACGATCGACCGATCCTCAGTACCGAACGTACGGCACCTCCGCGTTCAGCACACGTTCAACTCGGTGACGTCCCGCGAACTCACGGTCCAGTAGAGCTTCGGGGAAGAGCTTCGTCAGCACGACGGCGTGGTGACGGTGTTGATGAAGCTACCGACGCAGGGCTTCGCCTAAGCACCGCTACGATATGACCGAGGTGGATTATGGTGGAGGGGGGCACCGCACACGGCTAAGAGAGATCAATGATCAACTTGTGTGTTCTAGGGTGCCCCCTGCCCCTGTATATAAAGGAGCAAGGGGGAGGCCGGCCGGCCCTTGCAGGGTGCGCCAGGAGGAGGAGTCCTCCTCCTAGTAGGAGTAGGACTCCCCTTTCCTACTCCTACTAGGAGGGGGAAAGGAAGGAGGAGAGGGAGAGGAAAGGGGGGCGCCGCCCCCACTTCCCTAGTCCAATTCGGACCAGAGGGGGAGGGGGCGCGCGCCCTGCCCTCTCTCTCTCTCCACTAAGGCCCATGTGGCCCATTACTTCTCCCGGGGGGGTTCCGCTAACTCTCCGGCACTCCGGTTTTCTCCGAAATCACCCGGAACACTTCCGGTATCCGAATATAGTCGTCCAATATATCAATCTTCATGTCTCGACCATTTCGAGACTCCTCGTTATGTCCGTGATCACATCCGGGACTCCGAACTACCTTCGGTACATCAAAACACAAAACTCATAATACCGATCGTCATAGAACTTTAAGCGTGCGGACCCTACGGGTTCGAGAACTATGTAGACATGACCGAGACACGTCTCCGGTCAATAACCAATAGGAGAACCTGGATGCTCATATTGGTTCCTACATATTCTACGAAGATCTTTATCGGTCAAACTGCATAACAACATACGTTGTTCCCTTTGTCATCGGTATGTTACTTGCCCGAGATTCGATCGTCGGTATCTCAATACTGTAACGCCCACGATGCGGCTATATCTCCCACGTGTCGAGGCACGTGGGAGATATAGCCGCATCGTGGGCGTTACAAGTTGGTAATCAGAGCCATCCCCGACTTAGGAGCCCCCTGCTTGATCGAATCGCTGGCGTTGTTGAGTGTAGAACAAAAATGTTTTGAGTCTTAGGATTATATATATCGGAGAGTAGGATTCTTTTTACTCCTCAGTCCCTTCGTCGCTCTGGTGAGGTCTCCTGACGTAGAAGTTTTGACTATTCTCTCCTCAAATTTCACTAAAATTTTTTTAGGATCACGCGGGTATCTTGGAATCGTTCCGATGGTTTTGTGACGAGAACATTGTTCTTGGTGCCTCCTGACATTTAGGGGTTGTGGCAGTGTCCCGGGGAGTTGAGCTCCGAGGTGTTGTCGTCACAATTTTATCGTTGCAGTTCTGGAATACCTGAGTTTCGCCGACATCGAAATCTCTTTTATGCAGTTGTTGGTGAGATCACCTCGACGCCACCCAGTACTGGGGCGGGAGTTCGGGAGTATTGCCATAACTCGTATAACGGATGTTTTTCGAAGGTTGAGGTAAACGATTTCCGAAGGTTTCTTGGTTATGTGTTGACGGATGGATACAGCTGGATCTAGGGATTGCTAGTTTGGGTGATATATTTTGTGTCCCCTGTATCCCCAACACCAGATTGCATAACCAGAAAGTTTCGGGAGTTTATAAGTGGGAATTCAAGTAGCCTTAGGATATCTTTCCGACAGACGCATGATATGAGATTGGGGTTCGACGTCTAGTGGTCCGCCTGTACACGGTTGGTTTTACAGTGGTCTCGTAGTGTCTTAAAGAGTCCTTGGCTATGCCGACTCGGGGACGCTTCGTATGTCATGTGCACAGCCTTGTACATGATGGTGCTGTACGATTGAGCCCGTGTGGGCCCCACCACGAAAACTTCGGACGAAATCTCTATCATATGTTTGTTCCGGCTTATTCTGCAAGCCAATACTTTGTTTTGTTTTGAATTGTGGTATTCGAGTTGCTTCGAAGTCAATTGTTGATTCCATATCTTTTTTCAAGTGGCTTCTCAACATAATGGAAGTGTGATGATTTACGATGGAATTGATTCGTTCATCTTCGTTCGAATGTTTATTGTGAAGACTATATGTTGCAATTTCTATCCGTTGATTCTACTTATCTATTTGTCTATCAAGATGCTAACGGATGTCACCCTCTTCAGGATGGCTCCGCCAACGCGTCAGAATCCGGATCGCAATGAAGGGAGTCAAGCGAACCCTCCGCCACCACCTCCGCCTCCGGAGGCATGGCAAGCTATCATGGCAGCCACCAACGCCAATGCTCAGATGATTCTGCAACTCTTGCAAGAACGCACCCAAGGGCAAGGCAATCAAGGTCAAGGCAACAATCAGCCTCACTTCGCTACACTCAACCAGTTTCTCGCAAATCAGCCCAAGTCTTTCAGCTACTGTGCCGAGGCCACGGATGCCGATGATTGGCTCGTGGACATCAACAAGCATTTTGAATGTAGCAATGTCAGGCCTGAGGACTATGTC